>NW_024424675.1:13382370-13582578 GCF_017311325.1 Ursus maritimus
TTTATTCGGCAGAGATAGAGACAGCCAGCGAGAGAGGGAACACAAGCAGGGGGAGTGGGAGAGAAAGAAGCAGGCTCATAGTGGAGGAGCCTGACGTGGGGCTCGATCCCAGAACGCCGGGATCACGCCCTGAGCTGAAGGCAGACGCTTAACCGCTGTGCCACCCAGGCGCCCCTTTTTTTTTAAAAGATTTTATTTATTTATTCGGCAGAGATAGAGACAGCCAGCGAGAGAGGGAACACAAGCAGGGGGAGTGGGAGAGGAAGAAGCAGGCTCATAGCGGAAGAGCCTGATGTGGGGCTGGATCCCATAACGCCCGGATCACGCCCTAAGCCAAAGGCAGACGCTTAACCGCTGTGCCACCCAGGCGCCCCTAAATTACGTGTCTTAATGCCAAACTAAGGATCAGAGCAAATCATAATTTTTAGCAAAGTAGCAAGGTTCTGTTTATATTTCTGTTGTTAAAAATGGCCAGTTCTTAAATCTGCTGTGTTCGTGGTTGTGTAAGTTGTTCAAAGTTGGACTGGACTTGGCTCCCTGTTCTATGTTGGATATTCTTGTGCTGGAAATTCAACTTCCCTTTCTTTTCATAGGGTCACCCCTCGTTTCAACAGATTGCTTAGTTGAATAAAAAAAATATGTCTTTTTTTTTTTTTTTAAAGATTTTATTTATTTATTTGACAGAGAGGGAGAGAGCGAGCGCGCACAAGCAGGGGGAGCAGCAGAAGAGAGAGAGAAGCAGGCTCTCTGCTGAGCAGGGAGCCCGATACGGGGCTCAAACCCAGGACCCTGGGATCATGACCTGAGCCGAAGGCAGACACTTAACAACTGAACCATCCAGATGCCTCCAAAATACATCTTTCAAATATGAAGAACAAGTGGTTCCTGAATAAATGGATTTACCGCCTTCCTTCCGTTTCATGCCCATATCTGGCTCACTGGTAAGTCACAGTGCTCACGACAGCTCTTCTCCGTAGCACGGTCTAAGGTCTCCTTGCATCTCAACCTTTTTGGTTGCTTGTAAAAATGCAGACTGCCAGTCATACCACCTATGGAAGGAGACTGATGAAGGCAGGGCTAGAATTTGCATTTTCTACAACCACAGGTCCTTCTTATGCCCCTAGAATGGGAGGATTCATGTATAGCTTTGGGTAGTGTGAAGGGCTTTGCAAGTATCCCATGGGAAACTCTGACAATCCTATGACATAACCATCTAGAAACGCAAATAGGTGGCTATTGTGATCTGAGAAAAGGCAGCCTCCTTTTCTCCCCACCAAGTTCTTCTCAATATTGGATGCCATAGAATGGGCTACGTTAAACACTACGAATGCATTCCTTACAGGAAAATTTGCTTTAAGAACCATCTTAAGTGGATAGATATTTCAGCCAGCTCACAGATAGGTCACTGTTTTCCCAGTCTCTCTGGGGGAAGCCACTGACCACCATTACAGCCCAATGCCTTTCAAGCTCGGTTTCCTTATTTTCCAAACCATTGCACCCCACCCCGTTCCTACACGGGGTTCTGTGTCTGTACATCTCGATATATAAGCAAATACAGTCCAGATCTGGTTTCTTTTGAAAAGAAAGTCTGACCTCCCTGATGAGCTCCTTCCCTGGGCTATTCTGGGCATAATGACAGCATGGCGGATGGATAGACAGCTTCAGCTTGGTTTTTGTTTTTTAGGGTCCTGGTCTGGGACCCTAAAGCAGCCAGCTCCCATGTAGCCAGCTTTGGCATCTCTTACTTGCGACCGGGGTTGCCAGCCACAACCAACACTGATTATGCCTAAATCTTTTTCAAAAGTGCCAATGTTTCCTTTGTTTTGCAAATGCAGCCAAATGGGTATTTAGCACTGAGGTTTGTATTATGCCATGGTTTCTGATTGTTTACTCGGGATCCAAGCACAGAGGGCTCACTGAATGGGTGGGGGGGTGGGCGGGGGGGGGGGGAAGGAAGGGCTGAAGGGGACTTCATCTCATTTACCCTGATCCTAGTCAAAGCAAACCACAGTAATTGGTTCAGCCATCTAACCAATGTTTACTGAGTGCTACGCAAGTGCTTCATTCCGCATGCAGCTGGAGTGGAATGGCCACCTCTCAGGGTTGGCTCTAGGAGCCCTAGCTAGAAGCCTTTTGCTTCCAGGTCTCTTCCTCCATCTTGCCTAGGAGGGAACTGATGGAGATGTTTGTATTCCAAGGAACCTGGCTGGTTCCTGGGAGAACAGTGATACCCTACGCAGGACTAAACAGATAAAATCCAGGACCAAGTACAAAGACCTTCATTCTAATCAAAACAAACTATGTCTGTGCCCCCAGGACCAAATCCACAGTTGTTAGCCTCTGCGTGTTCCTGGGCTCTCCCTCACTTGTTCCATATGGGCATCCCGTAGTTTTGGCATATTTCCCTCCTGGGACCCTTTTTGTAAGACCCCCCCCCCCCCCAGGCTGCTTCACCTGACTCACTGAGAGCTATACGTGCCCGGGTCTCGCCAGGGCAGACCCAGAGCTGGTGACCCACAAGCTCAGCAGAACAGAAGCCCAGCTGTTTTTGCCTTAAAGGGTGACATACCATGAAGTATAAGGGACCATCCAAAGGTTCTCTCGGGGCCCTTCCACATCTAAGACCTCTCCTGCAACTGCTCCAGAGCCTGCTTCCTCTCCATCTCGCTGTCCTGCTTCCCCCTCTCCTTTCTCGTTTCTCCTGTTGGCACTTCCTTAATGAATCACTGCACACACATCCTTGTCTAAGGGTCTGCTTCTGAGGAGCCCAGCCTAAGACAACTTCCATCGGCTTGGGAGTTACATTTCACAAAGTATGGCTGATTGTAGACCAGGTACTGAAAAGAATGAACACATCATTGCATCAGGAAAGGGGAGGGGGCAAGGGGAGAACAGAAACTGTATTCCCAGCCATGCCAAAGAATATGGTAAGTCCCGGCTAGACTGACTTGGATTTGAAGACTCTACAAACAAAACATCACAGAGTGGCTACAACTTGAGGGTTACTGAAGCATCATCGTCACAGGAGGAAGGAAAGCTCAGAGAGGTAGCGTAGTTGGTTGGCGGTCACATCACATCTGGAACCCAAATCTTCTAACTCCCCATCTAGGGCTCATCTTAAGGTACTACTGAAACCGCAACCTTCAGAAAACTTGGAAGGGGGACGCCTGGGTGGCTCAGTTGGTTAAGTGTCTACCTTCACCTCAGGTCATGATCCCAGGGTCCGGGGATCGAGCCCCGCATCAGGCTCCCTACTCGGCAAGGAGCCTGCTTCTCCCTCTGCCTGCCTCTCCCCCTGCGTGTGCTCTCTCTCTCTCCGACAAATAAAAAAAATCTTAAAAAAAAAAGAAAGGAAAGAAAACTTGGAAGGAAGGGACTAGTCTTGTCTGGGCTCATTGAAGATTTTCAGAACGTATAAAAATACCATGACTAATGCCCATGTGGCCTGTGCTCTTTTCCTACTGTGAAGTTGAGGCAATTGCTCTTTTTATCTGCCATCATATCATCTCTCTACTAACAAAACCCAAACTGTGGCTTCTTCTAGCTTAGATCTCTTCTGGGAGGTACTGATCTTGGTATAGAATGTCTTCTCTATCAAATGAAAAGGAGGCATATGAGCTATATGGGATTTATCAAAGAATCAGTAGTATTTGTGTTGCTAAACTAATTGAATTTTAGTATTTTCCTTCTGGAGACATAAACATCTTGACAGGTGAATGATGTCAATTACCATGATCTGTTTTCCTAGGAAAGGAACTCAGGGTGAAGACATCCAAAGCCACGTCCTCCACATTCTAGATCTGTTATTCATGTGAATAGCTTGTTCAAAACCCTAGGCCTCCTGTGTTTTCTACACAATTAAAGCATAAATGCACATTATTAACTTAATCCTTTTTAAAAATAGGTTTTAATGGACTCATATTTCAAATTTAACCTCATGTTAAGTAATAATACCTATACAACCAGAAGTTTTATGTCTTAATTATGTTCTCCTAATATATACTGAGATAGACACACAACTATTCAAATTTTTAAAAACAAACTTTATCAGACTATTTTGGAAGCCATCCTGTGTGTATGTGTGGGGGGGGAGATACTTGGGAGTTCATTGCTCTACAGACGTGGGGAAAGGACACCCACCCATATTCCTGCCTGCATTTGCACCTGTCTGATTCATGTAGAAAGGGCAAAGATAGACAAAAGAAGCTTGGCAAACAGGGACTCTGAGTTGGAGAAAATCTAGGGTGTGGTGGTCAGGGCATGGTAGGGGAACATTTGTGTGTGTGTGTGTGTGTGTGTGTGTGTGTGTGTAGTTGGTCTGGATCTATGCTTTTGGCTCAAAGTCTAAATTTGGTCCTTTATTCTGTTTTGATTAAGCAATTCTCTTGCTCACTGGCTCTCCCACCTGGAGAGGTTGTTAAAGCTGAAATTGCTGATAAAGTAAGTGATTCGTCATGGTGTCCGATAATTTGCACTTCTAAAAAATTCTCAAGTGATACCACTGTGGATGGTACAGGAAACACACTTTACGAACCTTCGTTCTTACCTGATCTGACTACGAGGTTACCTGAATCCTGTTACTAGACTATCCTTGCATCTTCCCTGGATAAGCCTTTCATGCAAGGTGCTTACGGGAGTGCCCAAAGGAAAGCTGGGGCACTGTGTTGGTAGAGTAGGTTGTCCAACTAGGATTGTGTCTTCCTTCTAATAAATATATGCATGGAGGGAAGAAATCATCCCAAGGCTTGTTTTCTTTGAACATGTTACCTAGTCTCAAAGTCATGGGAGAGGAGACCTACAAATGTCACCTACTCTAACTACGAAAGGTTGCAGATATCTATTAACTAACTACTGACAAATACCAAATTGGCAGGGATCAATTTTCTACAGACTCTAAGAAACGAAAAACATCAGCACTGGGAAAAAGTTATAGGAGAATAGAGTTTGTCTCAATAAAGAATGCTGAAGAGATCCGTCCAAAGTCTAGGTTGGCAGCCTTCAGTGAAGTGAATTCCTGCTTCTTGGAAATATGCGAGGCAAGCTTAGTGGCCCGTGCTGGTGAAGATTCAGTTAAGAGAAGGGACACTGGATTCCCTTGGCAACCTGAGGTCGCTGGCTCTATTAAAGAAGTTCAGGTGTAGTTATGGTGTTGATGCCACAAGCATGGACCCCCATCCCCATAAGAGTGGGTTCTTTGTAGCCAGGGCAATTGGGATTTGCTGATTAGTCAGAGCAAAATCCATTAACATGACTCTTAGTATCTACTTCTTCCACAGGCAGTCATGGAGATGAGAACTTAGACGGACCCAATTCTACCCTCTTGTCCCTTTTGGAAAAGGCTTGCCATGCAGGAAGGGACACGATCCACTTCTCGGTATTAAAGGATCCACTGTGGTTGTAAACAAGGAAGACGTTTCCTAAGTGGACAAATCCCAGGGAGGAGCTCACTCACTTGCAAAGTGGCTTCATGGAGAGGAGAGGACCAAAAAATGCCAACCTAATGATTATTTCCCAGATTAATCTGACAATATCATAACCAAGAATATAGGCATTTGCCCTGGACTTTATCATTTTTACCTTTGATGAAGATAATTATCATCACTTTTTTGCCTTAGGTAACAGTTCTGCTATGTCTTCCCTTGAAGCAACCAGGACCTACAAACACACTCCGACTCCAAAAACACCTCATCATTCACCAACCTACCAAGTGGTTAAGCTAAGAGACTCATGAAAATTATTTGCTCTAAAAATGAATTCACAGCAGGGTTTCTTTAAAATAGCAAAGCTCCTGGCTTGCATTCTAGCATGTTACAGACTGTTAAGTACTTGACAGAAAGAATGGGACCAAAAAAAAAAAAAAAAAAAAAAAAAGTCCAACCAAAGTGTCAGGAGTCCCAGCTGATGTCAGAAGAGCTCCAATTGATGATAAAGTGTCTCTGAAGTGATTGTGTAAGTCACTGGGAACAGAAGACTGATTTATAAAATTAGATTTACCCACATCTCCAGTTGCTTAAGATAAGTAACTAATGTGACTGTAACTACCCCGGTATACACATTTGCCTTCTTCAGTTACTCTATTTGGCACTCACTATCATTAATATGGAGTGGATTTAAGAAGCACTTTGGGGGTGCCTGGGTGACGCAGTCCTTAAGCGTCTGCCTTTGGCTCAGGGCGTGATCCCGGCGTTCTGGGTTCGAGCCCCGCATCAGGCTCCTTGGCTGGTAGCCTGCTTCTTCCTCTCCCACTCCCCCTGCTTGTGTTCCCTCTCTCTCTCTGCCAAATAAACAAATAAAATCTTAAAAAAAAAAAAATAAGAAGCACTTTGGACAAGACCTCGTGGGCAGAGGGCCTGGGGATTTTTTTTTTTTTTTTCCATGAACCAAGGATATCAGAGGGCAGGAAGCTTTCTGTGGTCCAATGATAAGACTTTCACGCTGGATAAATCTCTACTCAGTGAGTGTCCCATGTTCACTTCTATCACTGAATGTGTGATTATTGCTAGTTTCAAGATACAATTTCAACAAGCTAAAAACGTGATTCTCATAAAAATATAGAATGAATACATGTCGAAGATTTACTTAACGAATTAATGAGGGAACCAATCGATGATAAACTGAATTCAAGGATAATCATAAATAATAATGCTGGAATGAGACTGCTAAATTAGATACAGAGCTAGATGACATCTTCTAGGGCAATAAAACTAATTTTTATCTTTTCTACCAGACAGAATCGCTTAAATTCTTCTTTTTTTTTTAAAAGATTTTATTTATTTATGTGACAGAGAGAGCCAGCGAGAGAGGGAACACAAGCAGGGCGAGTGGGAGAGGAAGAAGCAGGCTCCCAGCGGAAGAGCCTGATGCGGGGCTCGATCCCAGAACACCGGGATCACGCCCTGAGCCGAAGGCAGACACTTAATGACTGCGCCACCCAGGTGCCCCAGAATCGTTTAAATTCTTAGCACACAAAAAAATCTCAAGTTGAGGAACATGTAACTTCACTGAGTACGGAGCCTGATCAAAAGTTAATAGTAAATTAAACAAAAAGAGTTACATAATCTGTGAATGGGTCCCTTAGGTCTCCATCCTTTGCCTTATTTCCTAGTTTAGGAAAATTTTTCTTAATAATAGAAATGGGTGAGTCTTCCCTTGGGCACGATGCCATTTTATTTGGTGGCAGCCACCAGATGAACTTTCTGCTTTGGAAGGCTGACTGGTTAGTCATGCTCTCTCCCAGTACACTTAGTGAAGAATCTTAAACATCTATGGCCAAGGTTCTCAAATCTGGTGGGGGAGGGGTGGGCACATTAAAATCTCTTGAGGAGCTTAAAAAACTCCAGATGCCCAGACACCCCAGACCAATTCAGTGAGAATCTCTGAGAATGGGTCACAAGCAGCAGTATATTTTAAAGCTCTTCTGGTGATTCTTTTTTTTTTTTTTTTAATGTTTACTTAACTATTATTTATTTATTTATTTTTTAGTTAACATATAACGTATTATTTGTTTCAGGGGTACAGGTCTGCGATTCATCAGTCTTATATAATAATACCCAGTGCTCATTACAACATATGCCCTCCCCAATGCTCATCACCCAGTTACCCCATCCCCTCACCCCCCTCCCCTCTAGCAACCCTCAGTTTGTCTCCTAAGATTAAGAGTCTCTTATGGTCTTCTGGTGATTCTAATATACACCAACACTGAGAACCACTGTATTACTTAGAATCAATATGTATATGTACATGTGTATACATAAATTTATTTCAAAATCAGGATCATACTAACATATAATTTATACTGTTTTTATTTTTTTAAAAGATTTTATTTATTTCTTTGACAGAGAGAGACAGCGAGAGAGGGAACACAAGCAAGGGGAGTTGGAGAGGTAGAAGCAGGCTTCCTGCCAAGCAGGGAGCCCAATGTAGGGCTCGATCCCAGGACCCTGGAATCATGACCTGAGCCGAAGGCAGACGCTTGACTGCTGAGCCACCCAGGCACCCCAATTTATACTGTTTTTAAATCAGTAATTGTATTTTGAAAATTTTCATGAATCATTAAACATTGCTCAAATGTCACTTTTTTACTTTATTTATTTTTTCAAATGCCATTTTAAAACACTGTATTGTGTTTCATTGTCTAAATGTGTTATGATTTATTTGGCTATCTCTTATTCCTGGACATATAATGGAATTTTTTTCTTTTCTGTCTCTCTTTTTTCTTTTTTTGCCATTATAAATTAGACTGCCATGAACATATTTATATAAAAACTTTATCTACATCTTGGATTATTTCCTTACAATGGACTTCTGGGAGTGGATTTATAGGTCAAAGACAATAAATGTTTAAAGACTTCTGAGGGGCGCCTGGGTGGCTCAGTTGGTTAAGCAGCTGCCTTCGGCTCAGGTCATGATCCCAGGGTCCTGGGATTGAGCCCCACATCGTGTGCTCCCTACTCAGTGGGGAACCTGCTTCTCCTTCTCCCCCTGCCTCTCCCCCTGCCTGTGATTTCCTGCTCTTTCTCTATCAAATAAAAAAATAATAAAATCTTTAAAAAAAAAATAAAGACATCTGAGACATATCACCAAAATGCTTTCTACAAAGGCTTATTAATGTATACTTTTAAACTGATGATTTCCTCCATTATTTATTTAGAAAATATTTGCATATTCCAAGAAGCGTTAAAAATTCATTTTTTAAAGTATTTCTCAATGGACATTTTTTAAAAAGATTTTATTTATTTATTTGCTAGAGAGAGAGCAAGAGACAGTACAAGCAGGGGGACTGGCAAGCAGAGAGAGAAGCAAGCTCCCTGCTGAGCAAGGTGTCCAATGTGGGACTCAATCCCAGCACCCTGGGACCATGACCTGAGCCGAAGGCAGACACTTAACCGACTGAGACACTCAGGCGGCCCCTCAATGGACATTTTTAAGTTTAATTTAATTCAGCTAAAATTTATTTTAGTGTGTATATGGAAAGCGTTAAAACCCCAATTTGATATTTTCTCCAAACAGCTCCTTTTCTCAATGTCATTTGTGGAATAATTCATTCTTTCTCCATTAGTTTATGTAATATAACATATGTATGTTAGTACTCTTAACTACAGAGAACAAACTGATGGTTACCAGAGGGGAGGTAGGTGAGGGGATGGGGGAAATAGGTGAAGGGGATGAAGAGTTCACTTATCATGATTGTTGAATCACTATATTGTACCCCTGAAACTAACACTCTATGTTAACTATACTGGAATTAAAATTTTTAAAACTATGTAGGTTAGTTAACTGTACTTTGTAATAGTGGATAGACTTACAGATGCACGTGAAAAAGACTGACACTAGTAACAAAACTATTTTGAGTATATTCTTGTCTCAATTTTAACCATTAGTATTTCTTGGAGTGATCTAGTTGTGGTTTTAACTCTCACTCCCTTACAGAACTCTTAGGTGTTGAAAAACAACTTGAAAGCTCATCCTCCCTAAGATGGCTTTAATCTGTCTGCAAGCAGCTTGTCGCGTTGCCAATAACAGACCTGCCTAAATCCATCCGTTCTACTTTAAGTATTCTCCCTCTGTAATATTGGTTATACCCTTGCATTGTCTCTGAAGAAAGGTTTTTCTATGTGACGTCCCAGGTCGACAGATTACCAATTCTGAATTGAATGGGATCCATTTTTATGTACTTTTGTTTGTACTTATTTATTTTTAATATTATTTCTATAATCATCATTGTCCTATGCTTAATAGCCCCATTGAAAATCAACAAATGCAGCCCCAAGCCATCAAAGACAGATTACACAGAGGAAAAGGAAGCCAGAATTATGCTCAAGAAAGCAGAAACATTTTCAATCAATTCAGGACACAAATCTCCCTCACCCACAAGATTCCTCTGTTAGATCATAGGAAAGGTAGACTTGTCTACTAAGCTTTTTAATAAGTGTACTGCATTAGCGATTGCTCTTTTTAAAGACTTGTTGTGTCTGAGAAAACTTGACTGTGCCTCTCCTACTGCCAGGCATTATACAGACCACTACTGATTGCATATTACAAAGAGGAACAGCTGACTTCAGTAAACTTCCACCCACAAGCCTCTGAAGGCAGAGGAAGGGGGGTGTGTGTTGCTTTTCCAGAAACTGGGAGGAGCTTATGCTGACCCATTCACCCTCACCCACCCAGCCTCTGTCTTGATCAAGAAGTTCTCTGCTCAAGGCAGGTAGCCACTGAAAAGTGAAATAGGAAAGGGAGTGAATTCTTTCTGGAGTGTCTGGAAGGATCGCGGTCCTGCAAACCTCTTAATTTTAGCCCAATGAGACCCATTTCAGGCTTGTGATCTTCTGAAAACTTAGGATAAATCATTGTTTTAAGCCTCTCATGTGGTCATTTGTTACAGCAGGAATTGAATACAGACATTTGTTCATATAGGGGCGCCTGGGTGGCGCCGTCCTTAAGCATCTGCCTTCGGCTCAGGGCGTGATTCCAGCGTTCTGGGATCGAGCCCCACATCAGGCTCCTCCGCTGGGAGCCTGCTTCTTCCTCTCCTACCCCCCTGCTTGTGTTCCCTCTCTCGCTGGCTGTCTCTATCTCTGTCAAATAAATAAATAAAATCTTAAAAAAAAAAAAAGAAAAGAAAAATATTGTTTGTTGGAGTTTGAGCCTTTCAACTCATTTAGTGAACTTCTCTTGGGTAAAGGCATTTGGTATTGAAATCCCACCTTAACTGGAAGGAGAAAATCGGTTTCAGTTTGGAGATACTCTGCCCCATTACCTGGACAGTGATTTCCCACTACAGACATGTAAATGTGGTTTTGACTCTGAGGCTCTTGAAGATTACAGATAAAAAACAATTCCTTATTAAAATTAAGCTCACCCATTGTACTTTAAATGTTTGTGTCAAAATTCTACACTTTTCCTAGTTTATGTTGATTCAAATGTTTATTCTTTGGATTTGTATCCCATCCCTTTCTTAGATTTTCTTTCAACGCAATAGATGAGATTTAAATAATTCTCCACTTGTCAAAAAAAAAAAAGAAGTTCTCTGCTCATTGGAAGGATACACTGCCAGATGGTGGACAAGAATTAAGGGTGTCATCTGCGGCCAGGGGAGCAGGCATCACTTGCTGAACCTTTATTTATTTATTTATTTATTTTTATAATTTTTATTTATTTTTTTATTATATTAGTCACCATACAGTACATCCCCAGTTTTTGATGCAATGTTCCATGATTCATTAGTTGCGTATAACACCCAGTGCACCATGCAATACGTGCCCTCCTTACTACCCATCACCAGTCTATCCCATTCCCCCACCCTCCTCCCCTCTGAGGCCCTCAGTTTGTTTCCCAGAGTCCATAGTCTCTCATGGTTCATTCCCCCTTCTGTTTACCCCCCCCCTTTCTTCTTCCCTTTCTTCTCCTATCGATATTCCTACTTCTTATGTTCCATAAACGAGTGAAACCATATAATTGTCTTTCTCTGCTTGACTTATTTCACTTAGCGTTATCTCCTCCAGTCCCGTCCATGTTGCTGCAAATGTTGTGAAATCCTTCTTTTTGATGGCTGAGTAATATTCCATTGTATATATGGACCACATCTTCTTAATCCAGTCATCTGTTGAAGGGCATCTCGGCTCCTTCCACAATTTAGCTATTATGGACAATGCTGCTATGAACATTGGGGTGCATATGGCCCTTCTCTTCACTATGTCTGTATCTTTGGGGTAAATACCCAGTAGTGCAATTGCTGGATCATAGGGTAGCTCAATTTTTAACTTTTTAAGGGACCTCCCTACGTTTTCCTTTTTTTTTTTTTTTGGTGATGGGTATTAAGGAGGGCACGTATTGCATGGTGCACTGGGTGTTATGCGCAAGTAATGACTCATGGAACTTTACATCAAAAACTGGGGATGTACTGTATGGTGACTAACTTGCTGAACCTTTAAGTGGTTAAACTTTGAAGTGCTTTCCAGCACTAGAGTCCATGTCAGACCATCTTGACTTTTGGAAACCTGGCAGGTTGGTGGCTACGGTCATTACACTCACGCCAGGGCCCACTTGGACTCCATAACCGGACCAACTTGAATAGGCAAACCTTCAGATCTTTCTCTTATCGAAGGCCTGGCTATGGCCTGCCCTGACACCTTCTAGGGAAGGGATTCCTCGATGTCACTTCAAGTACCTTTGGCTAGCAGGTAGCTGTGCTGCAGAGTTCCGAGGTGCCTCAGAAACTTTTTTTACCTCAAGTGAAGAGACAGAAGCCTCAGACCCCCTGTTGTGGCTGAGCTGAAGGAGGAAGCTGAGGGAACTTTCCTGAGGTCAGTGAGGCACAGAGCCAGCTGTTCTTTTTCAGGAGAAGTTTCTGAGGTTCTGGGACTGCCCAGAGCATGGGAACATCTTCCAGTAAGGCAGGCCTGACTAGCCCACACCTTGCCTTGGGAACATGAGTTTTTCTTTGGAGGATTCTGAATGGCTGCTTTCCCCCACCCACTGCAAGCCCCATGCCTTCCTTTCCTGCTTCCCCTCCAGCCCTCAGAGCACTTACAGAACAAGTAGCTCAGGATGGGGCCAATGGCTCAAAACAAGCCTTAGCTTCATAGAAACTTCCACAAGTTCTTTCAAAGACACTACTCTACTGACAGTGAGAGTAAGGGGGGAGGTGGTCCTAGTCTGGCTTCTTCCAGGAGTCAACACTGAGCCAAGAATCTGTGTCTAAGAAGTTTTACTAGGGAGGCCCCTGCTGCTGCCCTGGGACCAGGGAGGGAGTAGAGGAAGTAAACCTAGAATGGAATAGAAGCCAAGCAAGACAAGGTCATCCTGTGGGGAGCTCTGATGTGTAAAACGCACCTTAGAGTATGTCCCACCTCAAGGCCAAGGTGCTGGGCTTTTGGAGTTGTTGGTGAAAGTCACTGGACGGGGCAGGGAAACAAATATTCCCAAGCATTTCTGGAACTCTGTAAGGATGAGGCAATGCTCGTGGGGTTATACGCAGGCAATCCCTTGCATGGGGAAAGTCATAGGTTGCCTTTAGCAGCAAAGCCTGCAGAAACTGTGCAGTGGGGTGGTAAGAAGGATCCAAGGTGATCTTATGGGGGGCTACAGTGTCTACTGTAGGAACCCTCTGGGGATAGATCTTGCAGCTCTGGGCTGAGCAGTACCCCGGGACTAGAGAGAAGCTATCTTGCCAAAAGCAGGTGGTAAGCCATCTGTGGGCTCTGTGGGAACATGAGGGCACATCCTGCTTAGGGAACCTTGCCAGCCAGCAGGGCGGAAGGCCTGGCCAGGTCACCCTGAAACCTGCCTGGCCAGCCCCTTCATGGGTGTCAATACCTTTTTTCCAGTCCCAGGGTGTGAGTGATACGTGGATCACAGAAGGCTTTTGTGTCATTAAACTGTGTATGCTGCCACCAGACAACCCCAAATATACCTTTGGAGTTATTACTGAATGACAACCCAAAGGGGAATTGCCCTGCATATAAAAATTACATTTTCAACCCTCACCACTTTGAGAAGTTCAACAGCACTCCTCGGTCTTGATTCGTGTCCTGAACCCACGGCTACTCACTGCTCATCCAAAAGCCTTTCTAAAAGGCAATGATCACTGAGGGCTTAGTGTCTGCCAAGCCCTGTTTAGATCCTTGGATGTGAAAACTCAGTGTGCAAGTCCCCGTAACTCTGGGTGAGATGGGTGCCTTTACTGTCTCCACTTTACAGACAGGAAACCAAGGCACAGAGGGGTTAAGTAGGTGAGCTAGGGTTCCACAGCTAGTGAACGGCAGAGTTGGGATTTGAAGCCAGAGAGCCTGAATCCAGAGTCCTTGACATTGACCACTGAGTTATATAGTATGGTGAACGTCCAGCCCTAAGTGCTTATGAATAGATTCTGGATGGGAAGAAGCCAGAATTCCATCGGGATCAGGATTTCATTCAAGGCCTGATGAGTGAATTCCAGTTCAAAAGTTAGATCCCACTTTGACCCTTGTTTACTCTTCTTACATTGTAATTGGTGAGAAATGAGAGATAAGGGAAAGGGAGGGGACTTGGTCAAGGTCATGCAGTTCTTAGTATCCACAGAGCCTCAATCTTGTCTACGGTCTTTCTATCCACCATATTGCCTCATTCAGATTCTTCATTGAGCGACCTCCTTCCTTGGAAACAATAACTAAGAACAGTTAACGTTTACTAAGTCTTTGATGTAATATATACCAGGTGCTTTGCTAAGTACTCCACATATGTCATTTTATTTAATCTTAGTTATATGCCTATGGCATAGGCATGTATTATTATCTTCATTTTTTTCAGATGGAAAAATCTGAGCCTTATGCAGGTTTAAATATTTTGCCCAAGGTTATATATAATTAGCAAGTAACCAAAACCTAAATCATTTTTATTATAAAATCAATTGCTTTAATTAGTGTCATGAAAAATTATCCAAAACTTGGAAATAAAGCAAAAGGATGATAGCATCCTTTTCTATCATTCTGAGACATTGTCTAACAGGCTCACCCAAGGATCACCTGTTTTCCTAAGGGAATGTATTTCTGTTTTGCTTACTGTTTTTTTCTCTCTCTCTTAACTGCTTTATTGGGATAGAATTGAAGTACAATAAATGCACATATTTAAAGACTATAATGTGATACATTTTGTCATATGTACATTGCCATGAACCCATCACCATGATCAAGGTAATAAATAAATCCATCACTCCCAAGAGTTTCTACTATTTGCTCTCAATGGGAGAACAGACTACAAGTTAGATGTTACTTTACAGAAGACTGGGCAAATGACTTTTGTCCAGTAGACATGCAAATGATTTCTCTTTGGTAGAAAAGATAATCCCAAGTGTTACAGTTTTATTGCCCTATAGGACTTCAACCAGTCTCATACCTCGCTGAGAAATTCGTTTTAACATGCCTTTCCTGACCTGTCTATATAAATCTTTGTTTCTCAAACGCTCTGTGAATGAACTTTACAGCCTCCTGGTACACCAATGATATGAATGAACCTTTGCCATGTATTCACTATGTGTTGGTAGGAAAGTCATATTTTAACTCTGAAAACTGTATTTTGCCTCTGAGCTTGCATGTATGCATCTCAAAATCAGTTGATGTATTCTTGTGTCCATGGGCCCTTCCAGACAGCAAATCAGGGCACATGTTCTTATCTACCTAATGATGGTAGAGCTCTAGATGGTTCTAGAAGATGATGGCTGCCATGCTGGAAAGCAAGTTTGCGATTCTCACTCATTCTTATTTGGTATATACTGGTGGAGTGACTTGGCAAACACAGTGTCCACAGAATTTGTGCCTTGAGTCTCTCTGAGTTCCTGTTCTTTCCATTCCACCAGATTTGAGATTTCTTTTTCCGTAGCTACACAAATATCTAAAATTTCCATAAATTTGCTTTCTAGGAGGCAGGTATCACAGACGGACAGGCTTTTCGGGGCCTGCAATCCACGTAGCTAGAACCTCAGAGGGATGGGAAGAAAACAGAAGATTTCATGAATAACAAAATGTGAAGATGAAAGCCTCCAGGAAAGGTTAGTCTGCTTTAATCACAAGTGCAAACACTGCTTCCTTCAAATAGATTCATGTGTTTCTTTTCGGAGCTAGCAGCTGGTTTGTTTAACATTTTCTAAGGAATCAGATCTCAGGCTTATAAATCATTTGCTCCTGAGGGAGCAAACCTGATGAAAATGCTTACCTAGTTAACTTTGACTGTAATCCTCCAAACCTCTGTCATTTTGTTTGCCATAACATCACCCCTTCAACCTTGCCCTGCCTTCTCTATCTGCCTAGCTTCCACCGGCCTTCAAAATTCAGCACAAACGGCATCCTCTGGAGGAGGCTGGAGGCCTGGGCCAAGGCCCCTCTGGACTGCCATGCGCTCTCAGGAGTCCTGTCCTGGTATCGTTTACCTTGTGCTACGGCGGTCTCTTCATGTTATCTCCACCTCCCACTACCCTAGGACAGGTTCTCAAAGGGTATCCTTTTAGTGCCAGTGGCTAGCACACAGAAATCATGGGGTAAATATTTTTGAGGACAACACTCATAGCTCACACTTCATAACATTTTTATTTGACACGATGCTGCGTCTCAAAGTTGAGTAGGCACTCACATATACGTTGCTTAGTTATTTCCTGCAACTTCCTGGCACCAATCTTTCTTTGACCATTTAAGGCAATATGTTCTCAACTATTTTGAACGTGTTAATATTTATGAGAGATCCCAATAAGCAACTTAAGAAATTATACATACCTCCCCACACACATTCATTCACCAGCCTCAGTATCATAGAAGGGGAAGTACTGAGGGCTTAGAGGAGAACCAAGTGTTAGAGAAATACATTAAGGTTTCTTTTCCAGAAAATTTAGAGACCACTCTTGGCCATTTGGATGTTATTTTTGTGGGGCCTGATTAATGCACCCAGAAAATGTAGCCTCATGCAATGTTTATCAGTGGCTCTGGGTCCAAGCAGAGGGAAGTTTATCGAAGTCTCCCACACATGAAATCATGAAGCTATATCTTACCCTCTTCCACTTATTTAGACCCGACCAGCTCCTTTAGAAATGCCCTGGACACCAGACCCGGCACTATTTAAAAAATAGTTTGTGGGCTTTGGTTGAGAAATAAATTTTAGAAGTAAACAGTTTTCTGAAGAAAATGAGTTCCCTAACTAAGAAAATAGCATTTTTATTTTATTTTAAAGATTTTATTTATTTATTTGATGGGGTGGGGGGAAGCACAAGCAGGGGGAGCAGCAGGCAGAGGCAGAGGGAGAAGCAGGCTTCCTGCTGAGCAGGGAGCCCGATGTGGGGCTCAATCCAGGACCCTGGGATCGTGACCTGAGCCGAAGGCAGATACTTAACTGACTGAGTGACCCAGGCACCCCAAGAAAATAGCATTTCTAAATGTAAGTATAGAATCAGAGATCTTAAAAAGGTCTTGAAAGTTAACGTTAGGGGCGCCTGGGTGGCGCAGTCATTAAGCGTCTGCCTTCAGCTCAGGGCATGATCCCAGCGTTCTGGGATGGAGCCCCACATCAGGCTTCTCTGCTAGGAGCCTGCTTCTTCCTCTCCCACTCCCCCTGCTTGTGTTCCCTCTCTCGCTGGCTGTCTCTCTCTTTAAATAAATAAATAAATAAATAAATAAATAAATAAATAAAATCTTTAAAAAAAAAAAAAGAAAGTTAAAGTCAGGTTATTTATTTTTTTTCTTTATGAAGAATGTTGGCTGAAGGACTGCTAGCTGGCATACGGCTCAGGACTGGCAGCATCCATCAGTGTCCCTGGGGAACTTGCTAGAAGTTCACTCACAAATTCAGGAGCCCCATTCTAGATCTGCTGAATTCGAGTCTGAGGATACTGCCCCAAATTTGTTTTAACAATCTCTCCATGTGATCCTGGTGGTCACTGGTTTGTGACATACAGAATTAAGTTTCCAGAAAAGGTCAGCTGTCCTCCTTGGGAAGCAAAATGATTAGTTCTGCAGGGTTCTCCATAGAGCAGAGCTTCTAAAAATTTAGCAGCATAAAAATCACCAGGAGAGCTTGTTAAAAGACAGATTCTTGGGCTCCTCCTACCTCAGTGATTCTAATCCAGCAGGTCTGGAGCGGGGCTTATGCTTTTGCATTTCTAGCAAGTTGCATAGTGATTCTGCTCGTCCCTGGACCACATTTTGAGTAGTGAGGACGGCCACCCAGAAAGCCATGAGCTCATCCCACACAGCTACAAAAGCTATACTCCATCGAGCTGGAACATCGTGAAGGCTTGGTGATCACAGGGAGGGTTTTGTTTTTTTTTTTTCCTTTCTTGTAAGAAACCCGGCAAATATTACCAGGCTCTTTGCTATTTAAAAATAGCACAGAAGCCTTTGGAGCAGGTTTCTTTCTGCAGCTTCAAAAGGCAACATTTTTGTGCATTTTTTTCCCTTTCAGATCTTTTTTGATCAGGATGGTCCATTAAATATCAGGACGTGGAGGATGCTGGGGGCAGAGCTCATAGCACTACCCATCCCAGGGCTTCCCAGGGGGAGCCCCTCACCAAGGAAATGAATGAACCAAGGCGGAATGACTGCAATGTCTGCATCTCACAGTAATGCCCAGCTGTCACAGAGGCTGCAGCTAAGTTCTGAACCATCTCCTTGAGTCTATCGCCTCAACAGAAGAAAAGCAAGGGCCATGCAATGAAGAGAAAATTGCCCATTCGTTGTTTTCCATGAGAGTAAACCGGACATAGGAAATAACATCGAGTTAACCAGCTGTGTGTCCATAGGCTATTTACTGAACCTCTCTGAACTTCTGTCCTTCCAGCTGAAGGACAGTACATACCTAAATGCTGCTGTGAACAGAACTACGCAGTGTGGTTCGTGGACCAGCAGCACCGGCATCACCAGGGAGTCTGTTAGAAATGCAGAATCTGGACACCTGGGTGGCTCAGTCAGTTAAGCACCTGCCTTTGGCTTGGGTCATGATCCCGGGGTCCTGGGATCGAGTCCCACATTGGGCTCCTTGTTCAGTGAGGAGCCTACTTCTGCCTCTGCCTGCCACTCCCCCGGCTTGTGCTGTCTCTCCCTCTCTGACAAATAAATAAATACAATCTTAAAAAAAAAAGAAAAAATGTAGCATCTCAGGCCCCGCCCCAGACCACCTGAGTCAAAACATCTGGAGGTGCGGCTCAGCAATCTGTTTTAACAAGCCCTCTGGGGACTCTGATGCACACTAAGTTTGAGTAACAGTGAATATGGTGACTGACAGTAGATTAAGAATGGTTTAAGGAGTGAGGTTGCAGTGTTTCAAATGCTGACTCCACTACTTACTTGCTGTGTGGTCTCAGGCAAGATGTTTAACCTCTATGAGCCTTATTTTCCTCATGACAGAAATGATTACTATTGTAAGAATTAAATGAGTTAATACATGTAAAACAGCAGAAAGCCTGAAACATAGGGCTCAACAAATGGTATCACGGATACATAAATACATAACAGAACAAAGCCAGTGTTATACCACATATATAATATAATAATTATGTAAACATATTGCCTCTGAACTACGGGATCATGGTTGAACATTTTTTTCTTTTTTCTTATATTTCTCTTTACACATTTTTTTTCTGAAATTGCCATGAATTGCTTTCATAACCAGAAGAAACACCATAAAAATGATTCGTGTTGAAGGAGGGCAAACGTTAACAACTGAAGTAGATGAGGTGTTGGGTTTGGCTAGGGAATATTTCATGGGTTGTCGTGGGTCTCTGCTCCACCCATGCCCTTATCCGTACAGCCAAGCAGTCCTTTTATTGGCTTCTGAACATACACGTGTGAGTTTGATCATTCCCACACAATCAGTCAGGAAGAACATCTTCTTAGGCTTCATTACCCATAGGCATGGGCTCAAGATAGATTAGATTGAGGTGACCTCCATCCCTCCTTGCATGCATGCAACCATTAGGCGAACAAACCAGGCTAGCCTAGTGGATCATGAGACAGACCATCATGTGATAAGTCACCTTCCACTCTAGACCAGCCAGTTCCTAGCTGACCCACCCACTGACCACTGAGTGAGCTCAACCAAGACTAAAAAAAGGGGCCTAATTGAACTCAGCCCAAATTGCTGACTTGTAGAATCATGAGCTAAAGAAATGAATGTGGTTTGAAGCTACTACATTTGGGGGGGTTATTTGTTACCCAGTGAAAGCTAACTGATATACGGGGTATACCTCAAGAGTTTGCTATAGTGTCATCATCCTGTTCTGCCTTCCATACCTGGCAGTCAAACTTCTTTCCGGTCTTTTATGTTAGAAGTTTTACAGACAGCTGAACTATCAGTATGAGTAAGTAGCAGGCAGGAAGTAGAGCAGAAATAAAGCATGCTTGGAAGGCAAGTCAGTAATGGAAGGTGCTGTCTTCATGTCCTTTAATAAAAGAAAATAGGCCAAGAGGAAAAAAAAAGAAGACTGACTTAATATAAATTTTTCATATGGTGTATCAGGAACAACCGGTAATTCTATTCTTAGCCTTTTCCTCTACTGAAGCTGAAATTTATTTTCAGGTTAATGTCTATCTTGGTCTGAAAAGGAATACTGAAGTGGTGGGCCAGGACAGGAAGAATGTAGTTGGTAAAATAAAATGTTGTCATCCCATTTCATCGCAGGAGGCTAAAAAGAAGTCAATGGAGGGCTGGACCCAGATGTCACCACCAACCTGCCCAAGTGACTGCTGGTGGCACATCTTCACTGATCTGATGATGGCTATCAATTAATGAATCATCAGGTGCAGCAACCTGGGCAGAATTAGGGTGTTCTCTGCAGCTTTAAGGAGAAAGAAGTCCTTGCCTTAGCTGTTGAGATATTGCCTATTCTTTTCTAGCTGTTTGGTCATACGGATTAAAATTAGATGAATTAATCCATCTTGAGTACCTGAAAGCACCATAGTTGACACACAGTTGACTCACTGTGTGCCGGGCAGTGTCTACCCTCTTCGGTGTGTGCTAATCTTTACAACCATCCTATTATCATCACCCCTATTTTACACATAAAGAAACAGGAGCAGAAAGATTAAATAGCTTCCCCCTTCATCTGAGGTCAGAGTGCCCACCATCAAGCAGATCAGGACCAGATGCCAGCACAGTGCAGGGACATGGCAGATGTTCAATAAATACTGTGTCTGACTTACCGTAGAAGCCCTAGCAGGGATGCTGTGCCTGGGGGGCTGTGAGCACTCCCAGAGAATAAATATTAGTGATGAGTATTGAATAAATCAATACTGATCACTAATATTTATTCTCCTCTTGTATCTCTAGCTTTCCACTTAAAGGACCACTCTTAGCACATCTACGCTTTCTGGATTTCCAAGGGACCATGAAATTCTTTATAGTTTAAAAGGTGGCAATGTAGTAGACTTGTCTGGAAAGTGACTTATCCCCACAAGCAAGCAGTTTTCACTTGGGTTGTGTGTGTAGATGACGACAGAAGTACCCCCTACACACACCTGTCATGGTCAAGGTAGCTTGCCTCTATTCTTTCTTCTCCGTAAGATGTTTTAGCCAAACGACAACATTTCTTGGGCTCAGCCTCTTTCAGTCTTTATTGGTAAGAAGAATTTTGCAAGTGCAATTTGCTCTCCCTCTCAATAAATAGGCCAGTTCCTTTTATCTCTTTCCTACCATCTTCTACTCCCAGCCCACGAACGCATACAGAGATGCACAGAACGTGCACGCCTACCATTCTTTCTTTTGCTCCCAACCAGGAAAATTCAATGTGAGACTGCTCTTCAAAATATAATGGCTCGGAATCAGTTCAGAATCAATATGTCTCCAGCAAAACCACTGGAATTCTGAGTATTCCCAGCAGGCTTCAGACAGAAATGGAATCAACATATTCAAGCATAAAATGAATTCCAATGAGCTCTACTAAATAACACCAACGCTTGAGAATACTCTTTCCCTGGGCTGAAGGACATGCTACTTTGAAGTCTCAGATGTCAGTAAAGGTACGTTTAAAATTTCAATCATGATGTGAATGAACGTTCTTTTATTCCTTGCCAATTTTGGAAGCAGAAAGTCGATTTTACATGGGGACAAGATGGGACAAAGGAACGGGCATAGCTTGTGATTTACACGTGCTCCTCAGATTTTAAGTATAGATACAGTTTCAAATATGGAAAAAATAAGCAAGTCACAGCACCCTGTCATGAGTTTAATTATAAATCCATTTAAAGACACATATTGAGGGGCATGTGGGTGGCTCCATCGGTAAAGTGTCTGTCTGACTCTTGACGCTTCAGCTCAGGTCATGATCTCAGGGTCTTGAGTTCAAGCCCCACATGGGGCTCTGTGCTCAGCAGGGAGTCTGCTTGAGATTCTCTCTGTCCCTATCCCTCTGCCTCTCTGCCCCATCTCCCCACTCCGCACTCGAGGGTGCACACTTTTTCTCTCTTAAAAAAAAAAAAAAGACCAAAACACTGTGTGGAATTTTTAGTGTGTGTATGTGTAAAAGATTGGTAGGATGGCATCCCTGTCACCATTTTGGGTGCAAGAATATGGATCTGGGTACATACCCAGGGTGAGGATCTAAATGCGATATTTTGAAATTCAGAAAAACAGTATTTTTTTAGACTCACAAATTCAAATGAATACTTGTTTTCCCGAAACACATTTTGATAGCTAATCTAAGTTCTCACGATCAGGAATTTCCTTTGCATTACTAAACTCCTGACATAAAAATGAAGGCGGGCGGGCTGATTTTCTTAAGCGTAGAAGACAAAGCATGAGGATGTGTTTAGAATGGTCCAGATTCTTTTATGCCAACCATCAGTTCCAGGTACTGAAAGAGGTGTCCTATGCACTCTGATCTCCCTAAAATCAAAGACATGCTGAATTTCGCCAAGTGCACATAAAAGAATTAAGAAAGCAAGAGAAGTGAGACAGAGGAGACTTCTCAGGGAAAGGATGCCTCCCGTCAGCTGGCTTTTGGGGGGAACCAGAATGTTCTTTAATCTTTCCAGACACCTCCGCTCTCCTTCCCTGACCCTACCCCACACTTGCCTGGAATATCCTGATCAAAGATTTCATAGATATTTTCCCTGTCTGGGCTCCCTTCCCTAACAGAGCCAAGGCCCCTTATAAACAGCATCACAACACTCCACACTACTTATTGGTAGCCTCTGGCATAGTGTCGTGGGTACCAACATGGACATGAGAGTGGGACTGCCTCGCTTCAAAACCTGGCTCTGCCACTCCCTGGCTGTGTGCCTCAGTTAGCCAAGCTCCTTCACCTCACTGGACCTCAGTTTCCTTATGGGTAAAATGGGGATAATAATGGTGGCTACCTCATAGGCTTTTTATGAAGACTAAGTGAGGCAATATTTATGAAAATGATTAGAACAGCGCCCGGCATATGGTAAATACTAAAGAAGTGTTCATTTAAGAGGTAAACATTCTAAATGAGTTTTCAATATGTCCCTCTCAAATGTTAGTTCCAACTCCCTGTTTCCTAGACATCTGATACACAAGGTTGGAGTAGGGAAGGCATCACTAGCATTCTTACTGCTGTCAATAGTTAACATTTATGGAATGCTTGCTCTATGTCCGGCACTACAGTCAAAACTATATTCATTGTCTAATTCATCTTTGCAATAACTCTTAGAAATACTCTATTGACACCTGTTTGTCAGATGAGGAAACTGAGGCTCCCCAGGGACTAATTACCTGACCAAAGCAACACGGCCAGGAAGTACTGGTTTATTCGTAGGGGATTGGAGGATTATGTCAGGTCCTGGATCATTAGAGAAAGTCTGCACAGTAATGACTGGGAACCGAGTCAAGAGATCAGGACAGTATGGTGGCTATGAAAATGTGCCCTTCAGATTTTTGCTTGTAGGTCGGGCTTGATTACCACCTACACACACACGCGCGCGCGCACACACACACACACCCTTGATGCTGGACTAGACTCGGTAACAGGTTTCCAAAGATTAGAGTAAGAGAAGGGAAAAACAGCAACTTCACAGAGGAGACACCTGGAAAATGCTATCTCCGAGTAGTGTTGGGCGAGTAGTGAAGTCTAACATCACAGTGATGTCATAGGGATTTGCTAGCCGCCCTGATATGAGGTAATGGGTAGGGCACTTCACTTCTGCCATATTCTTTCCCCAAACCCACAACCCCAGTCTTATGATAAGAACAGACAAATCCAGATTGGATGACATTCTGTAGGTACCTGACCATTGCTCCTCAAGATTATCAAGGTCATGAAAAACAAAAGAAAGATGGAGAAACTATTACAGAAAGGAAACAGGGGAGACACAATGCAATGTGGTACCTGGATTGGACCCCAGAATAGGAAGAGAACATTAACAGAAGAGCTGGTGGAATCCATCTAAAATCTGGAGTTTGATTAATAGCCATGGACTAGTGTCAATTTCCTAGTTGTGACAAAGGTACCATGATAACGTAAGGTGTTAACAGTGGGAGAATTTGGATAAGGAGTATACATTCTTCAGGGGAGAGGTATGCTATCTTCACAACTTTCTTGCAAATCTAAAATTATTCCCAAATAAGGCTGCCCCCCCCCCCCAGAAATTGTGGTTTGATTGGTTTAGGAGATGCCCTGGGCTTTGGAAATTTTTATAAGATCCTAAGCAATTCTGATGTGCAGACAAGTTTTAGAAACCACTGGTTACGCAGTTGAGCGGTAAAGCCAGTTTTTAAGTCAAGTCACCAGGGGCAGCCGTGTTAAGGTGGTCCTACTCCTGGGCTACAGGCTCCTTCTCTGCGATCATAGTGCAGTGGTTCTTCCTAGAACTATACTCCTTGCGAACAGGCCACATCTACTCTCATATTTACTCTCAGATCTCTCTGGTGGGAGACTCTAAGGCACTGTGTAGGTGGGCCGACCCCTCATCTTCTTTAATGTTAGCTAAATGGATATTCAGATGTAACCTTTGTAGAACCAAACTAAAATGGAGTTACTTATGCCAAGGACAAAATGGAGATGGGTAACACAGGTGCAGTAAGGAAACGTAACCTACCCTTACAGGAATTCATAGTTCTTCTCAGAAATCAGCAGAGGACCCAGCCAATCCCCCAAACTCCAAGTCCATTCATGCCATCTCTGGACTCGTTGTTTCCCTGACTCAGCTACCCTGATTGAGGTAAACTAGACCGCTAGGCAACCTATCAGCTGAAAAAGCCCAACAGCTTCTGTATTTATTCCATAAAAATCCCTTAGTCTGTGGGGAACTTGGAACTCACTGCTCCCACGGTCTTGGGTCTCCTGGCTTGCAGGTCAAAAAGCCTCGCAATGCGCTCATCTCTCTGTTTAGTTTTATTCAGTATGCAGCTTGGTTTCTGACACTTTCCAGCATGCACTGAATTTATTGCTGAGAAGCTGGGTGAGTGGAACACCAGTAAATCAATTCCTATTTTTAAGTGCATAGTGGGAACTGACTGTTTAAAGGTTTTTTGAAGAGAACCTGTGGGTAATGAGAGCTTCCTCCTATAACAGGCCTCCCGTGTTAGTTCATTTCATTTACTTTGAAAATTTAGGGTCTAATGTTTTCTTGCAGCAGAGTGTTTCACAGCCTGGGCATCCCCCCTCCCCCTCCCCGCCCTCCACCAGGAAAGTCATGGCTGCAATCCTGGCTGCTGGGGTGCCCTGCCCAGATCCTTGTTATTCCTTACTGGCAGGGGCACCTGTTCCCCAGACGTGCAAACACACCAGCCTGGCTCCTGCCTCAGGGCTTTGCACCAACCTTCTGGAATACTCTCCCTACCGTGACGGGTCCCTCCTCACCCGGAGCTTAACTGCCATCTCCTTGGAGGGGCCTTCCCTGCCTGTCTTGCTACCTCCTCACCGGATCTGAACCTCCTGCTTAGCACGTGATAGATGCTCCGTAAATATGTGGTGGATGACGGAGGAAGAAGGGAGAATTGACAGGTGCTAATAAGGATCCACAGGGTTCAATCCACCGGCTGCCTTGAGGCTCAGGAGACATTGCCAGGCTGTCTGTAGGTCACTGAACAAAGAGGCCCCCCTTGCCCTGATTGCACCCCCTCTGCCAGCCTGCCCCTTGAGGTCTGTCTCAGTCCCTGTCTTTCTGGTCAAGGCCTCTGCTGCTCTCTCTGGCTCAAAGCAGCCCAGCTTTGGCAGGGTTCAGAATGCCGAGGACCCCACAGCCACACTGACTTCCCATGAATGGGGGGGCGGGCAGCCCCAGACCTCTTGTTTGGCTCTGTGGCAGCTCAGCAAGGCTGCAGGACGTCCCTATTACCCCAGCAGCTGCTTCCCGGCGGCGTTTCCATAGCTCATGCCAGGGACCCCCCCACCCCCCGGCCCCCTGCAAGCCTGCCATGATTGCTGGCTCCACAGAGTGATCCAAGCCATTGGCATCACTCTCCAGGACGCTGACGGCAAACACTGAAAGTCGAATCCTCTAGAGCCCCCCTGCCTGCTTTTCCGGGGCTCTGCGAGCCTCGCCTCTTCTGGAACGATGATTGTGGATTGAGGCAATCAAGGTCAGGAAAACGCACGCAGGCCCCAACTCAGGCCAGCAGGCAGGTCTGCAAACATCAAAATTATCCAGTTCAGAACGAAGCCTGGCCGCTGAGAAACGGTCATTTGGGAGGCCCCTGACCGTGGGATGTGCACCCAGGTGCTCTCTGGAGTAGGAGCGTGTGGCTGGCTGACGGGAGAAGAACGGGGCTTCCCCTGGTGTGGGAGGCAGAATT
Source organism: Ursus maritimus (assembly GCF_017311325.1). Classification (NCBI taxonomy): domain Eukaryota; kingdom Metazoa; phylum Chordata; class Mammalia; order Carnivora; family Ursidae; genus Ursus; species Ursus maritimus. Next base: position 13,408,579 of record NW_024424675.1, read on the forward strand.
CTAAGACGGCTGTCACGATTCCCACTCCTGGCTCACAGGCTCTGCGTGGCATCTCCTCCCATCGAGTGGGGGTGGCTTCTCTGAATATGACAGGGTACCGCTCTGTAATTAGGTTAGGTAATATGGATTAAGGTAAAGGGGTTCTGCATGTGTAATGGAGTCCCCATTCAGTTGACTTTGAGATCATCGAAAGGGAGATTATCTGGGCCTAGGCCTGGCTTGCTCAGGTGAAGAGCCCTTCCAAGAAGGACCTGGTCCCTCCTGACGAAATCCTGCGGCTGGCCTTGAAGAGGTAACCTGCAATGTGGTGAGAGGGCCTGCGGGCGGCCAGGTGGTGAGGACCCGAGAAGGGTTCCGGCTTGACAGCCGGCCAGGAAACCGGGCCCTCGGTCCTACCGGGCAAGGAATCGAAATCCGCCAACAACCTGAATGAGCTTGGAAGTGGACCTCAGGCTCCAGAAGAGAATGCAGCTCCAGCAGCTTGTGAGACCCTGAGCAGAGAGCCCCGCCACGCCGTGCCCACACTCAGGACCCGTGGAAACTGAGATCATAAATGTGTCCTGCTCGAAGCCTCTGGGTCTGCTGTCATATTATTACACAGCAATAAGCAGCAAATGCATCTGGGTTCCAGAAAGGCCTCTGTGCATTCCTGGTGCAGCCTCCTGAAGTCAGAGGGCATCGACCCTCTCCTGTCTCCCTCCGCCCCTCCACTTAGGGAAGCCATGTGGGTACTGTGGTGTTGGGTGGGGGCTCTAGTTAACAGATGCTAATTTAACAAAGTCACAACACTTTCTTTACTTGTGAGTGAGGGTTTTGGGTTGGAGGCTTCCCCACATTTCTTCCAGCTCAGCCTTCCCTGATTCTATGATGTAACCCACACATGGGGGCGCAGGGCTGTCACGGCACGCTGCCTGCTTCCAAAGCGCCTAGAGAGCTGGGGTCCAAGATGGGGTTCAAAACTAGTCTAAATGCCAAAGGCCCTTACTCTTCCTTCTCTGGTGAAACACTTTGGATTTTAAGTCACTGGGTGGCTCAGTCAGTTAAATGTCTGACTCTTGATTTCGGCTCAGGTCATGATCTCAGGGTGGTGAGATCGAGCCCCACATCAGGCTCTGCGCTGAGCATGGAGCCTGCTTGGGATTCTCTCTCTCCCTCTCCCTCTGTCCACCTGTTCACACATACTCTCTTTCTCTAAAAATACATAAAAAAAGAAAAGAAAATGGTCTGTTTGGATCCATGGTATAACATTTGCACTCACTGATCTACAACAAGCCATTTTCCATCACAGACCGCAGCCCCATGCTTTTGCTTCTTGCAGTCCCAACTATCTTCTGGTTTGTTCTGGGAGAGGTGGAGAGAACGGGCTGCTCCCCAGTACTGGCTCCAAAGCACCAGAGTGGCATGGGCGCCGATGCTCTCGGATACTGTCTTTCAGAATGATAGTATGCGTTTCACGACGTCAGACATATGATCGCTAAGACGGTACCGGGCAGCATTGTTTTGCACCCCACCTGCCCCTCTTTAAGTTTCTTTGCCTGGAAGCTGAAGCTCTGTGTTTACTGGGGGGTGTCCTCCCCAAGACGGCGAGAGCTGCCTTCCTCCCACTCGCTTGCTGGCAGCCTGGAATTAATTATTCCCTCTCCTGGTCCTCACCTCATGCCATTTTATTTTAAAATATTAACAACAGTAAATTGGGACTTGCATTTTGGTCCGATGCTCAGCAACAAACCATTTGCTGCCCGTTTGCCTGGGGCCCATGGGTGAAAAGTGCAATCAGCCCTAAAGTCACAAGATGTTGGCAAGAGATGGTTCCCTGATTCCTTCAGCAGGATACCAGAAGCAGCAGGACCCTGCCAAAGTGCCTGACAGATGCTGGTTGGAGGAGCACAGATCACGGGTGGGTGTAAGTCGGAGGGTGTTTCAGGACCTGAAGAGTCAAAGATGTAACGAGGTGGGAGAAAGAGGTCACAGTGCCCGGGGCCAGGGGGCCTGGAGGATGGGAGGGCCAGCCCACTGCCCTGAGAGAGGGTTTGGGACACCAAAGGGACAGGAGGTAATTCCCTGGAGCCAGTTTGAGAACAAGAGATAAAAGAACAGGACAGACAAAGAAGGGAGAGGGGAAAGATTCTGGAAAATGGTGGCACAGGGGCTGGGCGTGGTAGAGGCTTCTCTTGAATGAGCAGAATTGTATCCTGACCTACGTGGGCGGTGGCTGCCGTGGATGGAGCTGGCACTTGAAGGTGGACCAGGAGGGGAATCTCAGCTCTGCCATCTTCAGGCCGAGGGACTTGAGGTAATTTATCAACCTCCCTGAACCTCACTTTCCTCATCTGCAAAATGAAACTAACAATACCTCCTTCCAGGTTGTCATAGGAAGCAATGAGATGATGGTCACAAAAACCTTAGCTTACTGCCCAGCGCCTGGGTGCTGAGTAGATGGCACCCAGCAGGAGCCCAGGGAATACGAGCTGAATAAACACAGGACTAAACCATCCGTGCGTCAAAGCTCGAGGCAGGTGTGGTGGTGCTGGGGCTGTCGAGAGGGGACAGTGTGCACAACCGTCGCAGCCATTCTCAACTCTCCACCTGCATCTCCTTGGCACCCACCTTTCCTGTACATTCTGAGGGCCGCTCAAGCTCTAACCACTGCCGTGGGGATTTCTCCCGGTCTCGGGAGTAGGCTTGGCTTCCCAGGGCTGGAGGCAAGTTTATACCCCTGGGAACAGCCTTAGCCAATGAAGGATGGGAGCTGCTTCACAAATACTCCAGATTCCTTGCCTTTCAGATGAAGCCTTCTGGGACGGCGCCCCGGCAGGTGCACTGGCTTCTTCCTCATTCCCTTGCTTCCCTGCTCACCCACCAGTGCTCCCTAGCATCACCTGTCAAATACGATATGTGTACTCACATCCCTCCCTCAGGGTCTGCTTCTGGGAGGACCCAACCTAAGAGAGCACTCTGACTAGAGAATTTAGAAACCTTTCAGTTGTGTGTGCGTGTGGTGGGGGAGCTCAGTAAAGACACTGGTGCAGGATCTGAAAGAGTGAACAGTTCCTCTGCTCAGGGTCTGATCGTCAGGCGCCTGCCATCTGATAGCTGAAGTGAGCTGAGAAAATGGAAGGCAGGACTCAGAATGCTCTGTGAAGTGCCGGACTAGACAGCTGGGTGAGTCCGACGTCCCCGCTCCTCTACGGAATAACGAAGACGAAGGCTCTGGTGGGACCTGCTGGGAGGCACCAGGGCAGCCGCCTGGCTGGTTTTCCATGACGCAGCAGTGCAGTTGAAAAGCCTTCAGGGTTTTTTCCACTGCCTCCTCCCTTGGGTTCCCATTTCCAAAGTGCTCATTGGGCAGAGGACTGGCTGAGAATTGTTTCTGCCATTACGGGGAGCTCTTGAAATTAGAGCAGAAAGAAGGGTTTGCTTAGACAGGGGAGGGCTTCTGGAAGGAAAGAAAAAAAAAAAACTTCAAATACAACTGCCCTCACCAAGGCTAGCCCAGGTGAAATTTCAGATAAAGAAACATCATCATGAAACAATAAGAAGGTGATTTTTTTTTTTTTTTCAGTTTGAATCCAGAAAGGCTTACTCACCCTTAATGTTCGGAGGAGAAAATTTTCCTTTTGCCTACCCCCTGAATTTACCGGACGTCTGGGTCTGTGGTTGTTTAGTTAACTTGGTGAGATGTAGCAAGATGTTCCAGGCCTTCTTACCCAAGGATATCTAAAACTTAAACCAGGGGCTCTAAGTTTGACAGGGTAATAATAAGCCATGCCTAAGTTTCCTGGTTTGTGGAATTTAGTGGGAGTTCTGTAGCCCCAGGATGGACAGGCAAAGCCTGGTGCCTAGCCCTTGGCAGATGGAAGGGCTTTCTCCGACTGACGCTCCCAAGGTCGGTGGGGGCCACGGTAGATAATTTTGCAAAAGTGGCTGGAGTAATTCCCCTCTCAGTATCCATACTTTTGGGGGGCCCCCTCCCATACTGCCTCTGTACTTGGCCGTGAGACTTACTTTGGCCAATGGGACTACAGCAAATGGGGCCTAAACAGACTTGAAAAGTGCTCCCACGCTGGTGCTCGCCCTTCCGTGCTGTTTTTGGGTAATGAGAGATATGCGGTCTAGTCACCGGCCACCCTAGCCCACAGCCAGAACCGGCCACCATTCGTGGAAGTGAGGATGTTACAGACCAACAAGACCTACCAACAATATCTACCAGCTGACTGAAGAACCATCTAGTTAACCCAGAGGCCCATGAGCAATAAGAAATTGCTGTTTTAAGTTTTGGGGTAGTTTGTTACACAACAAAAAATAACTGCTTCTGGGAACCCCAAGTACTGCTTGTGCCCACATGACACATAGGTCTACCTTTTCTTTCTCTCCACTGGCTTACTCCCACCCCCACACTGGGAGCACTGGAGGGGGCCCCGAACCCCGATGCAGCACCAGTAGAAATCTGAGCTGTCTTCCATGATCGCTTCATGGTTGTTACAGATATCTCAAAATATACATTCTCATCATCGCTTGAAATTGTGGTCGTTGTTACTCTCCACCAAATATTGCTACTCCATGCTGTACTTTTTAAAAGCTCATATATTACCAGATCACAGATCGTAAAAAGATTTTGATAACTGTATCTCCATACAATTTGTTTCCTATGAAATCTTATGTATTCTATTTGAGACATTAAAAAATGTCACTCTGCAAAGGGATTCATAGATGTCACCAGACTGCCAGCAGGGTCAGGGGAAAAACAAAAAGCTAATTCTATTCAAATTTTTAAAAAGTAAAAATCGGTTGGTCTATTTAGTACAACTTTTTTGCCCCATCTTGTCTCTCAGAATATTGACGTAATTTATGAAGATACCTCGAGGGAAGAATTGTGGCAAAACAACCCAAGACACTTCTACTTGTATTTGATTCTGGCAGATCACAGACCCACCATGACGCCATAACTTTGGCAGGCAGCAGAAGAACCTGAAATGTCTATAGGGGCCAGGAAGATAATAGAACTGTGTGGGTTGAACCTGGTATACAAAGACATGTAGCGTTAGACTCTATGGCAAACTGGAGGGGACATACACTGCCTTAGGACATTCATTCATATTTAAGGTATCTGCAAATCCAGCACTGGCCAAATAAAAAAGTTTGTGGATAAGATTAAGCCTAGAGGCCACCAGTTTGCTATCCATGAATTAGGAGCAGAACTGGACATCCGGCCACCCTTCATCCTTGAGCTGGCTCTGCCTTTGATTAATTTGACTGCCTTTCTCAGGGCAGTCAAATTCTTAGGCCCCAGTTTTTAGATTTGAAAAAACATTTTTTTTTTCCTTTTACCAACTTTCCTGCCAGAACTGCTATGAAGTTTTAAAAATTAGGTCATAGCAGGGGAAACAATTTGGAAAAAAGAAACAAGTGTCATTAAACACTTCCAGGGTGAATTAATACAAGTGTGTGGTAAGTGACCTGATAAAAATTATGTCTGTGTATATAGGATACATAATACAGCTTATTACATCTGCCAAGAAACTGGTTCTTCCCCCAGTCGCATCATGGGGTTCCAGCCTATAAGTCATACTCTTCCATAACACTTCACATTCACAGCTGATGGGTGTAAGCTGGGCACCTGGCCCAAGCTGGACCGATCCGAGCCTTTCCCTGAGATTTCTGAACACGGGCTACAGACAACAAATGGCAGTACCTTTTCCACAGTGGGTGCGTAGAAAGAACAAATTGGGTGCCATGTTTGTGGTATGTGGAAGGAGGAACTGGCTTTTTCCCAAGAGAAAGTAGAGTCAGTGTATAGAAGGAATCAGGGACAGGAGGCAAAGCGAGAGCCTCCACAGTATTTGAACACTTCTCTGCTCTTCCCGTGGTTTGGCTGTTCAACATTTACTTGCATTCTCTGAGCCAATTAATCTCCATTTTTGCCTAAACACCTTACATATGGGTTTTTGTCATGTGCAAAACCATAAGCCATACAGCCAACCTTTCAGCTGAGAATCATAGGAATGTTCCTACCTTGCTTTTACAGATGTTGGGTCACCATCCGAGGCCAAAGACCTCTGAGGGTAACAACAGACTGAGGGATTTCCGGCCTGCAGTGTGGACCTGTGCTGGAGAGAAAATGCGAAAGAGGTGGAGGCAAAAGCGGCAAGGCAGCCCAGGGCAGTGGGAGCAGCGTTCAAGTGTGAGCTGAGAGCCCCGGCTGCAACACTCACCCTGCGACTTTGGTAAGTCATTTATCTCTGGGCCTGGTCATTTGTCATTTTTTAAAACAATTTTAAGGTCTGCCCCAGCAACCCAAATGCGTGATTCTACAGGAGAGGAGGGCAGGAAAGAAGGGCGATGTGAGCCATCAAGATCCTTTCTTTCCCCAAGGGCAGTTGAAATAAGAAATTGCAGGGATGCGTGAAAAGGGGCCAGGTCCCCTCCTTGTACCCATGACAGTTTATGGAGGGGCCCAAAAGAGGAGCAATGGGAATAGCTGTATCGTTTGCACAGTGGGGACATTTTCCTCTCTGGTATCCTTCAGAGGCTGCAGACTGCAGACTGGCACAGCAGAAAGAAGAAAGGGGCTGTCCTGTCATCTGGTGACATTTTACATTTTGATAAGTTCTGGGGGGAAGATTCTAGAAGCCAGAGATTGAGCTACTGTTGCAGGGGAAGAAAAATATAAAAAGGAGCCCTGTGTCCCCCACCCAAGACCCCTGTCCTCACGCTGTGGACACTCATCTTCCTCATCCCTCAAATTCATTCTCATGAGTAACTGCATCTTTATTACTAAGTCAGAGGGCGAGTAGAGACTTCTAGTCAGTGGCCCAGGATAGTTCTTCTCTAAGTTCCTAGTCACAGCTTTTGTGACCACAGAGAACAGTGGAAACACCTTGTCCTTGTTAGACCCAGTTTAAGATGAATGTAAACACTTAAAGGAGCTACTAAGATCTCTAGGACATTGGTTCTCAAACTTGAGCCTGCCTCGGAATCACCTGGAAGTGATGAAAACACAGACTCCGCCCCTCCCCACTGCACTGGAGTTTCAGATTCTATAGGTGGGGGGTACAGCCTGAGAACGGCATTTCCAAGAAACTCTCAGGTGATGCTGTTACTGCTGGTCCAAAGACCCTCGCCTAAGAACCGATGTCCTATAGTAATGGGTCATTGATTGTGGAGGGCCAGTAATATTGCACTTAGGATCTTAAGTTCAAACTCAAGTTTTCTCTCTTATTAGCTGTGTGGAAGAAGGAGGACCTATTTTCTGACTCATCGATTCCTACCTTGTCCCTTGAAATGGGAACCTCCACTCTTTGGAAAGACCAGTAGTGGGAAGATAGCTTCTACGATCCCCTCCAAACCTTTCTTTATTTGCCTCAGCTTAAGTACTCTGTGAGATAGGAAATAGGCAGTGAGCAATCATAGCTCATCAACGCTCCCAACCCCCCCCCCCAACTTGGTTTTTTTTCTCAGATCTGCCTGCTCCAAGCTGCAAACTTCCTGAGAAAGATTCTGTGCTTTGGGAGATGGGTGGAGGAGGGAGGTAGGACCTTAGTTCTCCAGCTGTTCTATCTGATTACACATTACCTCTGCAGCCCTTTCTCCCTTGGTGGGTCCCAATGTCTAGACTTGGAGCAGAACTAGTCTGGTTCTGGCTGCTGGTCCTAACCATTTTTACCCCAGTCCGGCTAAAACAAAAAGCCTGATATTTTCATCACTAACCCCTGCTTATGTGTCCACTGGTTCATGGAGGGGAGGGGCAGCACTTAGCACCTTGATAGGACCTTGATCAAACAGTATCTTCTCTAAGTAAAGAAAATAACACCCACCACTTAGAAGGTCGCTATGCAAATTAAGGATAATACTAGTTACAGTAGGGAGCGCCTGGGTGGCTCAGTCAGTTAACTGTAAGGCTCTTGATTTCAGCTGGGTTCATGATCTCAGGGTCCTGGGACTGAGCCCCTTGTGGGGCTCCATGCTCAGCGCTGAGTCTGCCTGAGATTCTCTCTCTCCTTCTGCCCCTCCCCCTGCTTGCGCGTGCATTCTCTCTCTCTAAAATAAATAAAATCTAAAAAAAAAAAATACTAGCTACAGTAAACCACAACATAATAACTAGTACATAGTAGATGCTCAAAAGATAATGTGAGTTTCAAAAACTTTCCCCAAAGAACTCTCTTATCGTCTAGGCCTAGATTCACAGGACTTCTCCCAAAAGCAGAATCTGAGGTCATGGCCAGAAGCAGGGTTGTTTTGGGGGCCCGTTCCAACTCTGAAGAGGAATCATTCTGTGAATGCAACCTAGGAGCAACCACTCTGCAGCTCAGGTAGTCCCCGCGCGTTTCATATTTACTGGTTTACGAACAAAACTCAGGGTTTTGACAATGAGGCGAGACATGCAGGAATCTTGCACTAAGGCCGGCCGCAAGGAAGCACCTGTGTTTGCACCTCTCTGGCTGCGTATTGTGAGCACGTACAAAACACACACGCGCACACACGATATTTAATAAGGAATCCAACCCTCCCCGACAAAAAAACCTACCACAAAGCTGAATACAAAATGAAGCCAACAGATGTAGCTTCAATGATGATTCACTAAATAGCTTACAGCAAATTTCCTTTTCTCAAGCTAAAGAATAGCAGGGAATTTTACATACCATCTCTTTTTAACTCCTTAAGGGCCTTACGTCCCCAGGCACCAAGCAAGAAGGGACCGGCGTTTAAAACAGAACTGAGCCTCTTGGGTCTTCAGACGCTATGCAATCCAGAGACTCAGGAGGGCACCCTAGGCAGAGATGCTATTCAAAGGCTTTTTGTCGCGGGAAACAAGCTGAGGGCTTGGGGCGGGGCTGGGGGATGGGTTGGCCCTGTGGTGGGTATTAAGGAGGGCATGTATTGCATGGAGCACTGGGTGTTATACGCAAATAATGAATCATGGAACACTACCTCAAAAACGAATGAAGTACTGTATGGCGACTAACATAACATAATAAACAAACAAACAGCAACAACAACAACAAAACCAAAGGCATTTTTAAAAATCCTCCCCCAAATAGAAAAACCAAAGACCGTTGACACATTTTCCCATTTTATCATGCATGCTACACAAGCTAAAAAATAATGGGATACCAAGATCTGTGTCTTTAAGCAAACTCAACATTATAAAGACGAAAACAAGCCTATGGCTTTCACATAACCCGCAATAAAGAACACTGGAAATCTGGCATGGCAAACGACAGCTACCGGAACACGGTAACAACAGTTTTTTCCCCGGCTCCCAGAGTGGTGGAGGGAATAGCACTTGACAAGCATTAGCTCCTCTAAGTCTCATGACAACCACGTGACGTATGCAAGGCAGCTACTGCTTGCTTTTTACAGATGTGAAAACTGAGGCTCAGTTCAGGTTACGTCAATGGGTCTGGGTCATATAATTGCAGTCGCAGAAATGGGCCAAGCACGCAGCTACGTCTCTCAATCCAGTGCTCAATGAGCTTGTCTGGATACTTTGTTTCTCCTAGTTCCTCATACCACCATATCTCACCTGCCTTTTTAGCCCAGAGGACTGAGTTCTTTGGATTTTGCTGACTCGAGCATGCTTTCAGTGAGAAGATCTCAATGGATTGTATGCAACTGATGGGAAAACTCATGGGGTGGCGGGAAAAACACAGACTTCGCAGTCAGAGACCAGAATTTCAAGCTCTTTTACGGCTGCCATAGAGATTCCATGAGATAATGCATGCCAGGGGTCTAGTGCACCATACCACAGTCATTCCATAAGTTAGTTATTTTTTCCTTATGGGCATCAAGTGGTATCCTTGTTCTCAGCTGGAGAAAGTAGGGTGCAGAGTAACTGACCTGTGGTTTTAGACTTGTTTCATGAGAAGGGTTGGGGAAAAAGAAATGCAAAATTCAGTCCTTAGTTGGTAACAGCTTTTTTTTTTTTTTTAAAGATAAGTGGGACTGATTTAACACATGCCTCAGTTTACTTTTCTCTCCTAGGCAAGAGAACACTGGATGTTTGAAAGCAAAAGTTAGAAGCTGACGTGTTTGACGACATTTTCTGGGAAGCCAACTCAACCATGCCACCATTCTAACAGAGAAGCAGCAAATATGTGACCCAGAAAATGAGAGTTAGCGGAAGCCACCAAGCTATCCTCCAGTGACTAGGATATGTGTGGACAGCAGCTTCAAAAATATCTTTTTCATCTTCATGAAAAGTAAAGACTTTTAGCCATAAATTATATAGGTCAAATAGCCTGGCTCTGTATGTAAATTGACTTAAATCACTCACAGCCAATGACTTTTCATCTCTGAATATAAACCTGCTTTTGGCAACGCTTTCCTTGAGAATCACCTGACTCTTCATTTGCATTTTAACCCCTGACTCATCGGCGATAAAAGAGCAGGTCAGAAAAAGAAATTATTTGCCAAAGTTTAGCAGCTAGTTGGGGCGAACATATGCGCTTCCTTGGGACAAAACTTCATTCCCACATTTAGGGTAAATCTGCATTCCTGAATTGTTCTGATTGTAACATTTGGTCAATAAAAGGAGGAATTACTTACAGTAATTTACAGTAGTAGAATTCTTTTTTTTTGCAAAGGGGTAGTTGGTATTCCCATTCACTCATTCGTTTCCTGTATACCTGGTGTGTGACAGGCACTGTTACCAAGGATTCAAAGACTGTTAACATATTGCCCTCACTCTCAAAAACTTTTATAGGCTGTTAAGGAAGAAAAATGCATATGTAATTACAGAACAATGTGAGAAATCATATAAGAGAGATGGGAGCATTGCTCATTGGTAGGAAGAGGTAAATTTCTAAAGGCAAGAGATAAAGGACTAACACATACTTCTACTTGACCCTGAATCTTTGAACCTTGTTTCACGACATGGAGTCCTCAGAGGAGGGAAGTGGATTGGCTTGGGAAGTCCTATCTTTAAAAAGATGCTGCTCTTTCTCTCAGTCACCCTGTTCTTGCATTGTTCCATGACCTTTATAGTTGGGCTAGGTTTTCTGGCCTAGGAGGTACCACGTTCCTCGAAGCTTGACCTGTTTTCCCCAGGGGTGGTGGGAAGAATCCATATAGGGAGAGGTCCTAATAGACTGGGATACAGAAATGCAGACATGTACTTAAGGGAAATATTAGTGATATCCTAGTTGATTGCCATGTCCATAGAGATAAATTTACATAAGGGCATATCTTAGACGTTTACTGAATTCCTTGGTGGCCGAGGTGTTATTTATATTCTGTTTATGATGTAGCAATCTCTCTATGGATACTGACCACTCAGTAGAAACCTTCAATCAATTGCACATTTTGAACACAGAGCCAAGTTCTTTTCTAAGTTGCGTTAATATCTTAGATTCCAAAAGGGATCCTATGTGAAACATGTGTTCTAAAATAATTATACCTCAAAAGGGGATATGCCCAGAAAAACGCCCTGAGGGCAGAAACAGGCATGTTTTATTTACTGCTCTATCTTCAGTAACCAGTACAGTGTTTTCCTGGTACATGACAGATGCTCAATAAATATTTGTTGAATTAATTAATTAACGAAGAGTGCTATAATGACAGTTGACTTATGTTTGAGGAATACAGGGAGAGTCATCTTGGAATAGGAAAAAGTGGGTATATCTGGTGATTTCTCTGGCCTAAATCAGGAATACATCTTGATTTCTAATGTTACAGCGAAGTTACACGAGGCTTTCCAATTAAAATAAAAAATTCAGGGGCGCCTGGGTGGCACAGCGGTTAGGCGTCTGCCTTCGGCTCAGGGCGTGATCCCGGCGTTATGGGATCGAGCCCCACGTCAGGCTCCTCTGCTATAAGCCTGCTTCTTCCTCTCCCACTCCCCCTGCTTGTGTTCCCTCTCTCGCTGGCTGTTCCTATCTCTGTCAAATAAATAAAAAAATCTTTTAAAAAAATAAATAAATAATAAAAAATTCACTCAACAGGACTATTGCATAGGCTTCCTAGCAGACTCACAGGCATGTATGTCCCTCTACTTTCTGTTTATCGATGGAGAAGTCGCAGTGTGAGTTCCTTAGAGCTGTCAGACCGATCTCAGACTAACTGCAGAGAGATTCAAGAAATACACTGCTTTGCAATTTGTCTGTCATTATTTTTTTGAAACTGTACAAAGATGAATATGAGGAAAGGAAATCAGCAATTTGGTCTGAGATTCTCCATAGGAAAGGAATTCTGTCCAACTTGGAGAATTCTCAGAGCTATAGGAAGGGATTTTATCTGAAATAGGAGCGAGGCCAGAGTGCAGGGCGACTCTGGCCTCAGGGGGGCACCTCCGAGGCTTTCATTTTCTCCAGTGCTGCCGTCAGTAAAGAATAGAAGACACTCGCCGAAGCCTGCAGGCATGAAAAGTCATCTCCGGAGTTCACAATCTGTGACTGGTGGTATTTGGATATAGGAAGCGATGGGAAGTGATGAGACCAGATGGTCATTGCGTAGAACCCACCATTTTAGCAGGAATAGAACCTTGCTTTTCCAGTGTAAAATGGACCATTTTGGAGGACGGACGAGGTGAGTCAGCAGAAAGTGCAAACAGTCTCAAGTTAAGACGGGAGAGAATTCGCCATCTCTGGGTAATAGGAACCAAACCAGGTCAACAACAACAACAAAAACCCAAAAGCAGAAGAAAAGATGAGTGAGTTGTTTTAGTTCCCCCTTCACATGAAACAGAATTTGGCTTCCTTTACTAGCTAAGAGGATCCTGTATATTTTTCCATGACCCCAGGAAGCAATCCATAAGGCTAGTGCAGCTGTCATGCAGCGTCAATCCGTGTTGACATTGCCATTCACTCCGAATTTCTCGAGAGCGATCGTTAAGCGTTTCAAAGGAAACACGAACCCTTCAACAGGATTGTCCCCCATCTCTTTTAGGGGATACAGATTTGTTCTTATCGGTTTCTCACTCCTGAGGCTAACCTCTGAGAGTCAGCAGTAAGAAAATCAGTTAGGATCTCCTCTTGTAATACCATGCGTTACTCTAGTAAAAAGCTGTTCAAATGCTGCAGTAGGAACGGGATTGTAGCAACAAGGAGAACATGGCTTTTCGGGAACACGGGACTTGAATTCACACGTGATACTGAGTTTAATTAATAAACATTGTACTGCCAGCCACTGGCCTCTGAACTGTAAATCTCAGAAGCTCTAAGGCTTCCCCTTCTCCTTGTCCCTTGACCTTAAAGCTTCTTTTGAAATGCTATTTTATCTCCCCACCCCTAGCCCATCCATCAAACTCGATTAGTTTTTGAGCTAGCTACTAACATCATGTGATTCAGATCAGAAGGAACTGTTACATTTTAAGTACTTAAGAGCTCACATATTCTATGGAAGTGTTTTCGTTTTTCCAAGTGGCAGAAGAAGAAACAGGAGAAATGAAGAAATAGTAGCTAATAAATTGCTTTACGCCGGACACAGGAGATCATCAAGAGGGGTCTAGAAAGAATAAAAAACAACCACCAGTTAATAAGGTTGGAAAAAGAAATATAAGAAGTTTAGGCAGGTTGTAGGAAATAGTCTGTGCCAGACAGCAATACATCTGATTGAGAAGGATCCCCAAACCGCTGAGGGCTCAGCTCAGGGCTTTAAGGAACAAGCCAGGATTTCTTAAGTCTGACCTTAAAGACTTCAGAAAGATGATGTCAAAGAAATTACTGGGAGGGGGGAAAGGGAAAGAGAGAGAGGGAGAGAGAGACTGAAGAGGAGGGAGGCTGTGGATATAAATTAATCTTATAATAGGGGAGGGAATCAGCTGAGATCAATAGATCACTGAACCCAGACCTATTACCCAGAGTTTTCAGCACCGATTTCATTAACTTCTGAATGGTAGGGATATTGGAAAGTATTAGTCCAGTTCTGTCATTCTACAGATGGACAAACTGAGTTCAGTGGTGGTTGAGAGACTTATTTAAAGATACTGTGATTCCCAAACAGGAAATTACAAGCAGATGCTTCAGGGCTAGACCCAGGTCTCCTGGCTCCTGATCGGCAGCATCCTTGCCGTCATGCCCTGCAGCGCAACTGAGGGAGGAAAGATATTGGAAAATAAATCATGTACATTCCCTGTGCCTGACTTGACCAATACGAAGCATGTGGATGATGCAAGAGGTTGCATAATAGACAGTTAATAGCTTATTCTGTGGACTCAGTGATCAAATTTATTTTTTTAAAGATTTTATTTATTTATTTGACAGAGAGAGAGACAGCCAGTGAGAGAGGGAACACAAGCAGGGGGAGTGGGAGAGGAAGAAGCAGGCTCCCAGTGGAGCAGGGAGCCTGACACGGGGCTCGATCCCAGAACGCCAGGATCACGCCCCAAGCTGAAGGCAGGCACTTAAGGACTGAGCCACCCAGGCACCCCAGAGTGATTGAATTTAAATCCTGGCTCTGCTCTGTGAGCTTAAGCAAGTTGCTTAGCCTTTCCTTGCCTCAGTTTGCTCATCTGTAGAATGGAAATAATAATAGTACCCTAATTATAGGGTTTTTATGAAGATTCAGTGAACTAATACAGGTAAAAGCTTTTACAATTAGTGGCTCACTCTTCTCCCCCATAGGCCTATTCTGATTAATCATGGCTTTAGGTATCTCTGTTCTTCTACATCAGACCTATGGCTTATGAAATGTTGCCTAATATCATATATGAACTCATCCTATAACTGTGGTTTGCGTTATTCATTTAGAAATCAGAAACTGGTTGTTCTTTTATATTGGGTGAAATGCTTTGAAATCCTTGTGAAGAAAATTATGTAGAAATGAGTAGCTATTACCATTATAGCAGTGACAGTAATTCTGACACTGCAGCTCGAGTTCTCTGGAAATTTCTCTGAAATCTCTTTCCCCTTTTACAATTGTTTTTTAAAACTCTTTCTCCACTCATCATGTCCTGCTACACGTCAGTGCTATGCAGTGTCTCCTCCTTCCCTCTTGATACTTGCAAGGCCCTTTGCAATCAGTTTAAGAACCACCAGTTTGACCTCCTCTGAAACGTCACTATTTCCAAATTTCCCCCAGGGGATCATCTTGGAAATCAACATGTTATCCTAAGGATGTCTCACCTGCCAGTGTTTTGGTGAAGAACAGATGAGGATAGTCCCTTGACACTTCCAAGAGAGAACTGAAATAGCAACAAGATCTATGTCTGGAACTGCCACTTATTCCTCCACATGGAGCCACTGACTATTTCCGTTCGGCAGTTCTGACAGCATTTGGAATTCTGAAGCTCTGCTGAGACAGTAGTAACCACAAGATTAAAAATGAAATAGGTATAGTTCAGACCTCGAGCGAGTCCTGGAGTGAGGGTACTCAGCAAAGTCAGCGAGGGTGGTAGGGAAAGAAATACAATATTCTGTCCACCTCACTTCAGTTTTCCAAAATTTTACTATAGCTTTCCCCCCGCCCCCCCCCCCAGTTTTAGCTACTTGGGGCTGGTTGTATGTGTCATGTTGCCTGAAACACGCACAGAAAAGCTGGCCTCTGTTTTCATCCATCCAGCCAGTGCATGTGACAAGGCAGACTACTCTGAGGGTGCGAGACAGTGTTCTGCACGTGTATCATGCAAGTGTACCTTCTGGGTACCTCTCATCCCTGGCTTCTTGACCCGCTTTGCAATCTTTCTGGTAGGTGCTCATCTTGAATAATTTGTTCTAGTCAATAATGAAAATTTGAAACTTACAATTAACTTCTGGGCAGGATTCGTAAGTCCATGTGTATCCTGAGAAGGGATCTTAAAAGATGCCTAAATGAGGACTGATTTTTTTTTCTTCTAATTAATCATCCTTTATACCAATTTACTCCCCTCTCTTTCTGAAAGAAGGCAAATGTAATCCATTCCGGGAACAGGAGTTCTCAGTTGTTAAAAAGGACCTGGTTACTTTATTATATCAGCTTTTGCTCTGAAATCAACTGTAGAAAATAATGCACGAAACCATCAACTTGGTATTCAAGGCCTTCCATGGAAGGCTTCAAGTCTCTGTTCTAGCATATTCCCCAGCATAAGCTTCTCACTACCCAAATGGATGGATATTTGCTGTCCATAACCTGGGCTTACTTGTAGTTCTGCCTATGCTGTAACTTTTACTCAGCAGATCTCCCCCATTTCTCCAACCTCCAAAAACCAGCTGATGTACTGCCTCCTTGCTCAGATCATTCTAGTCCAATGCAATAGTGTCCTCCTTAGAGTTTACCTTCCTTATTTCTGGTCACATTCACTGGGCAAATTATTATATATTCCCTTCGTGATTTTTCTTCCACCATTTTATTGTATTTCATTCTGGTATTATTTATTAATTTTTGTTATTGATTGTTCTTACTAAGATTACTACTTGCTAAACTTATTGAGGTCAAAGACCACATAAGCATGAGACTTTACATCCTCCATGGGGTTCATTTATGTATCTGGTGCTCACCGATTGGTCAATATCTTCCTATCACGTTGGTCCCTGGTGACGAGGGATGACATTGCAGAAATGTATCTACGCTGAGGCTGACAACACCAATTCTCTTACCTTTATAGAATTGAAAAGCAATTCCATAATGTGAGAAAGATTGTTTATTCATAGTATATCATATAAAAAGCAGATTTATCTATTTTTATCCTTCACGTCTCCTGTCTCAATCTCCTTCTCAAGTTATCTCGCATTTCTACTGATCATCAAAACCTACATGTTCTGCTGAAGGCTCGCTGCTATGGGAAGAGGTGCCACTGGCAGAAATATCAGTTATCAGGGTGATAACCATCACTCTGGGGTAAACACTTAGAGTTTAGGAATGTCTTTAGATAAGCTAATTAAGGGGCAGTTTATTGTGTTTATGCACACGTGGTTGTGCATGTTTAACAAAGTAGGAATAAAATTGTAAATTCTTGGGAGATTTTACCATGGAGAGGTTAAGAAGATTATAAATTGTTTCATATTCTGAATGCCAAGGTGATAATGCAGAAAATGCCAATGAACAAACAAGCAGGTACCATCAGAGGGTCTGCATGAATGTTTCCTGGCACATCCTGATGTCCATCTGCTCCGGCCTCTTCTTGCCGTATTGCCCTAGATGTTTAAAATTTGAAATAATAAAAAATCTCTTCATTTTTTTGCCTGCAGCTTATCAATAATATAAATGTTAAATTCATGCTTCAATTATGTTTTTCTTTAATTTCTCAGTAAGCTGTTTTAGAATTAGCTCCATAATTGTGCACATCGCCACTTTTTTCCAGATCTTTGCCCTTTGCCAGCTTCACTGCGGTCTTCTACCTCCACCCCCCATTCCCTCCAGTCTTCCACTAGCAAACAAACCCAGCAGTAATTACTAATGTCCAAGCACGTAATTCCGGCAGCGTTAGGCTTTTTCATTTGACGCAACTACGCAGAGCTGTCTGGACATGCAGCATGAAGTCAAAGCATTTTTAAAGACCTACCCATCTCTTCTTCCCTCCTCCCGTCACTAAAACACAGTTGTTTATTTCGTTTGCGGATTGCAGAGTTATAAAATTTTTCCATGCAGTTATGTACCCCTGAATATTAATTTTACATCCATATACAGTAACAGATCAATATATACTCATATGGAAACACATGGTTATCCATGAAATTGAAAAAAAATTAGGAAATAAATAAGTGGGAATGAAAGTACCTCCTCTATATGGACACGGCATTTTAGCAGCTCTAGTATAGAAACGATTGGAGTTATGACTTACAAAAACAATCCAAGATCTTATTGTGAGGATTTTCAAGGATCATGACAGTGTTTCTTTTAATGCGTTGCATAGATTCCTACATATGACGCTGTTACTCTTATTTAACAACTATTCAAATAGTACAGTTTTGCTCCTGGTCATTTTATGCCAATTTTAGTTATATCAAACAGCAGGAAATATCCTTGTGGTAATTTTTGTTCACTCAGAGGCCCCAAGCCTCAGAGTAGAAAATGGTTAAAGTACTTATCACTGCCTCAGCAAAATCCCGCAGTGCCGTAATAGAAATCGCAGCAGATCTTTAGGTCAGAGTCCGGTTTCAGTCTAACACCTGCATTACCCTGAAGGACACAGTTGGATTTTCCTGAGCAAAACCAGTCTTAATGATGTCCAAATCAGAAACTATTCAGCCTGAGATAACTAATGTCTATAGGAAATACGTCCACTCACCCTGAAACCATGGCCAAAGAGATTAAATCTATACCCTGTAGGACCTGTAATATTTCTCAGAGATGTATTTTTGTGAGTGTGTGCTTATGTTCATGCCTAATTACAAGGATGAGGAAGAAGGGAAAAGAAGAGGGATTCATTCTTAAAGTTGATTCTGCTTAGTTCACCTACCCCCATATTTTTTTTTATCAACTAGAAATACATATCGAAATATATTACTCCTGTAAACAGATCATGTTGGTATCTTCATATAGACCTCATTCATGCCCACCCAAGGTCTGCAGACAAATATACTCTGTGTTAAAAACAAAACCAAACAAAACCCTTGATATCCGACTGGAGAATGAATGCAGATTTTTTAAAAAATAAAAATGTGCTTATTTTCTAACTAAAGAAGGGGAAGAGGGTAACGTGATGTGGAAATGTGAAAATTTCCACAAGTAGACTTATATTTTTGAAGCTATGAAGGAGCTGAGGGCCTGCAAAGGAGTCCTGTAGGCAGGATTTATTTTTTTCTTTTTTAAAATTGTTAACCTACTATGCCTTCTCTTTTAGGGAGTCTCTGTGAGACCCGGTTCTCAGAGAGGCAATTTGTCCTCCAGCCCTGAATACCCAGCTCTGGCCAGGCATCTCTGCCTCAGGTAGTAGCCGCGGCGCTGCTGCCGGACCTCTGTCCGCGGTGCTGAAAGGTCGAGAGCGCCCGCGAGGTCCCTCGGTATTGCTGTCCAGGGTGCTGACTGCGGGCCGCCGCAGTCCCCCAGGCGAGCCCACCCCCGCCTGCCCTCCGCAGAGCCCTCCCACACAGCACAGTCCGCCCGCCTCCCGCCAGCCTGCAGTTGACGTGGAGCAGGCGGCATAAATCAAGTCCGCGGGGCATGGAGGCTGCTGTCGCTGCTGCAGCTTGGCTTGCCCGGGGCGGGAACTCCCCCTTCTGCTTTCGCCTCCCCAGCGCCCACAACCTGCCTTCTCCCTAATTCTTCCCTGGATAATAGCGCCTTAAAGACAATAGTCAAAATAACAGGATCAGAACGACAAGGTTTGTTTGTTTTGGTCTACAGAAAAAAAAAAAAAAACCAAACCAAAACAGCAGCCTAAACATCTCTGAAAACTGCATCGCAAAATGGAAGAGAGAGTGCCACTACTGTTTCGAAAGAGTAAGTTATTATTCGGTTCGTATCCTTGCGCTTCCTCCCCATCGCTCCATCTGCAGTGTCCCCATTCCTCCCTTCCCCAAGCAGCTCACCTCGAAAATACTTTATAAAGCCCCAGACCGGAGCTATCCCAACGCGCACACACGGAATACCGCACCCTAGGTGCACAAATACTTGTATTTGCCCAAGCTCACTTGGTCTTCCTGGCTGTGGTCCCCTCTGGGTATGCAGCCATCCAAAGCCAGAACCACGACCCGAGGTGGAGGCTCCTTACCTTGGCTTCTTCAGAGGGTGGTGTTCGCCCGGCCCCTTGCAGGTTGCAAGTGTGGAGGAGCCGCCAAGCAGGGAGGGAAGGAGAGACAGCGCCTGACCTCCCCGAGGTTTAGTCTTCAATGCAACGTGAGCTCTGCCCTCATCAAAGATGGCCGTCCCTTTTGACGTCAGCAGCTTTTAATAGCCCTCTCCAGGAGGGGCGGGGAGGAAGTGTGTCGAGGGGAGGGCGGAGGGAGGATGGAGGCTGGCTGTGGGAGGGGAGGAGCCGAGTTGTGCGGAGCGCTTGACTCAGCTCCCTGTGCGCTTTACTGCAAACCTTTGTATTTTAGTCTTTTATAAACACCTCAACGGGACGATTCTTATGACTCCATTTTAACACCCGGTGTTAGGCAAATACATTTATCTCGCGACTGGTTTTCTGATATTCTTTATGTGTGTATGTATATGTATATATGTGTGTGTGTATTGTTATATATGAGACATATATGCGATTATATATAGTCCCCCCCCCCCCCCCCCCGTTGAGTTGTCTTTGGTTGAGTCATAGAAGGGGAGGGGAAGGAAGAGGAGTAGAAGAGGGGGAGGGAGTCGAGGAGATTTCAGCGGCAATTTGTTTTTTCTAAAGAAGCGGCTCCGAAGGGGCATCCCTGTCAACCCTCACCAGCTCCATATATGGCCAGGCTACGTGGGCTGCTATTTTTATGAGTGATTTCTTCATTTTATCAAAGCAGCATCCAGCGCTTGGAGTTTGCATTAATGTGGTCAGTTGGGGAGACAGACTCGTACACGTTATTTTAAAGTACGTCAGAGCAATTATCTCTGAGAGAGATAAAATGAATTGGGCGAAGGGGGAGGGAAGGGTAGTTAATCCGACCAGCGTGGGTTTCCTGGAATTCAAGGCTTGAAGTTGAGAGTTGTTTGCTGAGGGCAAAATAGATGACGCTGTTTCTGGTTGAATATGCAACCGGAGCCTGGGGTTTTATGTTGGGTTTCTTAGGAATAGTTCACGGAAGCGCGTACACACCTAATAGAACTGTCCAGACTTTCAAGGGGAGAGTGGGGGGCTGAGAATTCAAGGATCCTGGGATCCTTCAAAATTCTGGTGGTTCATTCAGTGCGCAAACCTGGGTACCAGTAGAGGCTTTGGGGGGGGGAGGGGGCGGGACAGGGGGTGATACTTAAAACAGCGTGGGCGAGAAAGGCTACTTGTGCTGGTCATATGAGAGATTAAAAATAATAACCATGAAGAAATAATCCTAACTGTCCTCCTTTGTTGTGCATTAAGCGCCGAGGGAGGGCGGGTGGTGGGGTATGCAAATGGTTCCGCGGTGGCAGCCTCTCGGATGATTCACAGGTGTTGGGGAGGCTGTCGCGGGGCTCTCCGCGGGGAGGGCGAGCTGGAGAGCGCGTGGGAGGTGGGGGACCTCAGCTGAGGAACTGTTTGTACTTTTCCGGGAAGGATGCGATTAGAAGTCGTGCCTTGCAGTGCTAAAACTTGATGGCCTCTTTCAGGCGGTGGAAAATCCTTGTCTCGAATCCGAAAAAACAACGCACAATAGCCAACCCTGCCACCACATCCACACACCCACACACGCACCCCGAGCTCTGGCCTGAGAGCCAAGCTCAAGTTTTTAACTGCAAACTATTGGAGAGAGAATCCCAGGAGAGGAAAGGAGGAAAGCAGAGTTGTAAAGGGGGCGTTTAGAGCTAGCAGAGCTGTAAGAATTTAATAAAGGATGCTTTTCATTAAAATAAGTAGAAGTCATTGTTTTCTAAAAATTCCCTGACCCAAAGGGTATTTTGAAATATTAATGTTTTTAATAATAATTAACAAATAGTGTTTGGGTTTTTATTAAAGCAGGATTCCTGAAGAAAGGAATGTTGTTGAAATTTGTTTACTTAAATGTTCATTAAACATTTAAGATTCTTATACAATAAAGAAGATCTGTATGGTCCTTAGATCCTTAACTGCCAATAAAACTCCTAGTTATGGTTCTTGCTTTCTTTATAAAGCAAGCTGGAACGGGCTGGAGAAGCGGTGACAAATGCAAAGTCACTACAAAATCCTTTATAGTCAGGATGTTTTCCCCCCCAAATTCGACACTTATTTAGTATGTGGAAGTTTCTTGGAGAAAAGCCTGCAGTGGAGAGAAACGAAATATGTGTACAGCTCTCAGACCGAAAGTCATTCATGCAGAAAGTTTTGTGAAAGCATGGAAGAGGTGGGGGGTCTTCCACATTAATAAAGGAAGGAAGGAAGGAAGGAAGGAAGGAAGGAAGGAAGGAAGGAAGTTAGTTTGGCACTGATGTAGGCTCACCCTGCAGCCAAAAGTTATGTGATAGTCACAGGGGAGGATTGGCTGGGTATTTGGAATTTTCAACTGCTGATACCCCACACTGACACCTTTAAATATTACACACTTGAGAGAGTCAGATTGATTTCAGAGCTTCACAGAAAATGCCACAGGCCCACAGGATTCTCTTGCGGTGGTGGCAGCATTTCCCACTCTCCTGTGCTTATGCTGAAAATGGCACTGTTTAGGAGTTTCTTCCTCTTGCTCTGGGAAAGGTAACAGAATCTAATTTGGAAACAAACACTGGATAAATATAAATCTATTAAGGATGACCAGATAGCCCTCAATGTATTTTTAATATGATAATGAGATTTTTCCCCTAGGATTTACTCATTGCTTGATTAAAAAAAAAAAAAAAAAGTCCATAGTCATCCTTGCCAGTAGGGAACCAGGAGATTCAAGTTATTCAGGGTCTATAAAGGCCTAAACCACACAGAGAAGGAAGGTGATGGAAAATTTGCTTTGAAATGATTCAGCTGCCTGTGAGTTATTTCCACAAAAAACCAACATGTAGAGTAACTAAGGCTTAGGAACTCATTTGATGAGTAATGAGAAAATTACCTGCTCTGCTTAATGGGTATTTACTCTATGTTAATTCAGTCTCTGAAAGCTTTTTCTGGTACACCATGCCCCGGAGTATTCTAGTTTGTAATAGCTCCAGACCTAAGTAGTTAGCTTATATTTCCTAGGTAAGGTGCAAGATGCATGATTGACTAAAAAATGACAACTTCAAAGAGTATAATAATAAAAGTTTCTTTTTAAAGATTTATTTTTATTTACTTAAGGTGGGGAGGGGCAGAGGGAGAGGAAGAGAGAAACCCAAGCAGGCTCTGAACTCCGTGAGGAGCCCCACATGTGGGCTCCATCTCCCGACCCTGAGATCATAACCTGAGCCCAAACCGAGAGTTGGTTGCTTAACCGACTGTACCACCGAGGTGCCCCAATAATAAAAGTTTTTATAAAACTCTCTATCATATGAGCTTTCCAAAGTCAATTTGCTAGTAGGTTAGCTACTTGCTCAGCTCAGAAACCCCCTCTCCAAGGTCCACCTTTGGGATATACCTGGCACCCTGTGACAATATTTCAAAACACCATGAGGGCGTAAGACCTGGGCACAGGAATATACAATTTGACAGAGCAACTGTTTTGATTCCTTGGTTTGCTTTCCACATGGCTTGTTTACTGCTTTTTCTTCACATGTTCTTCCAGCCCTTAACCCCAGCCCCCATCCCATTTATAGGTAGTGAATGAATAGTATCTATTCATTCATTTAAGTGAAAGCTTAAATGTTCTCAATCTAAACTCCCCAGGTTTTCCTTGTTCCTGAAGCCACTGAGGTAGGGACATATCTTGTGAGAGGTACAAAAAGAACCAGGAATATTGGTTTCTGTTTCTGGTTTGCCATGTAGAAGAAATAAGGCTGTACACCCAGAGTTTTAAATCGCATTTTGGTTTTTACTAAGAACAACATTGTAGGGAAGGAGGACAGTGCTCATGAGCCAGAGGCTAGGTGCTTCCACACTCCTATTCCTTAATGCATCAAAATTACAGGCACTCTTTTCTACACGAATGCATCCTAGAACCCTCTCTAATGCCAACACATGCCTGTGGCCAAGTAGGAAGAAAGAACCCTGTGTCAATTAGGGACAGAAAGAAGGAGAACATAGTAGTCAAAACAATGAAACCTTAAAAAGGCTATTCTAAAGGGATCACTGTATTCCGTCAGTGAATCTTTTAAAAATCTTCTTGTTCTGTCAGCTCTCTGCACCTCAGTTATCTCATAGGTAAAACGGGGACAATAATTATAACCAACTCATAAGGAAATTGTGAAGCACTTAGAATCATCATGTCTGACACCATGAAGCATTAGTTAAATAAAATAAATTGATCGATTTGATGAGACTTTTAATTTTCTCTAAGTAATGACACATAACTCTGATGTTTTAATATGGAAGGTTTTTTTTTTTTATTAGCTACTAACTAGATATGTATAATTTAATTCCTCTGGGCCTTGGTTTCTTCATCTTTATTCAGTCATTCATTTACTCAACACCTTAAATCTCCCACAGGCTTGGCACTGGAATATACTGGGGTTTTGGTAAAACAAAGGAAGGAATTGAGGATTAGAGAGGTTGAATAACCTGACTAAGGGCACAGCTAATGAATGGTACAGCTGGAATTTGAACCTCATGGCCCAAGTTCATAATCTTCAAGCTTTAGTACAAACTCATCCAGCCCCATCAGAGTCATCCCCTCTGTGTTCTTCAGGGTTCTCCAGAGAAAGAGAAACAGAACCAATAGAATGTATACACACACATACACACGTGTATGCTCTCTCCCCTGCCCCTCTCCGTATATATGTGCAAAAAAGACTTATTATAAGCTCATAAGATTATGGAGGCTGATAAGCCTCAAGATTTGCAGGGTGAGTCGCAGGCTGGAGATCCCGTAGAGCCAATGGTGTAGTACCAGTCCAAAGGCCAGCAAGCGTGAGACCCAGGAAGAGCTGTTGTTTCAGTTTGAATCTGAAGGCAAGAAAAAGCCAGTGTCCCAGTTTAAAGGCATTCAGGCAGAACGAACTCTGTTACTCAGGGGAGATTCCGACTTTTTATTCAGTTTAGGCCTTTAGCTGATTGGAAGAGAGCCACCATATTAGGGAGGGTAATCTGCTTTAGTCAGTCTACTGATTTAAATGTTAACCTCACAGAAACTCCTAGAATAATGTTTGACCAAATATCTGGTCACCTTGTGGCCCAGTCATACTGCCCCATAAAATTAACTACCACATCCTCCCCTTACAGCTAACCTCTCTGCCTCAACATATTGTGGCTTGTGTATGACATTTTTCATTAGTAGCCTCAGGGTTCCATTTGCGGATGGGATGAGTCTATGCATCACTGACCACAGGCTTGGTTGGGGTGAATTCCAAGAAAGGGTTCTAGGCTGGCAAGATGATTACTTGGAGTAAACAGAAACAACAGAGTCAAAGGAAAAGAGTGCCAAGTACAATCAAGGAAGAAGTTCAGAGATCAATACCAAGTAGGGAGCATAAATAAGAATTGGGTCAAGATGATGCACTCAAAATATATTTGAAAGAGTCAGCCAGGGAGGTCAGAACAGAACAGCAAGGTTGATCACTTGTTTTGAGGGAATGATAAGAGGTCTTAAATAGGAACTTATTCCAGGATGCAGGAACTCTGGCAGTGAAAATCAGGTTGAGATGGGGTGAGGTGAATAATTCAGGATATGTCCGGGAAGGGACAAAGGATATCTGGAACTCTTCTGTCAGTCTTGGCATGAAAGGCAATGAAATTCTGCCAGCTAACAGGCACCAGAGCATTTCCTCCACTCTAATATCTCAGCAGACAGCATCAATGATCTCCTGGTGATATCCTGTGGACTTCCCATGTTTCTTAACCTCTGGCTTCACCTGACACTCTTTACCACTCATTCCATTTCAGAAAGTGCTTTATGAAGTGGCTTCGCCTCTGGTTCTCTCCCTTGTCCTCATTTTCCATAGCAGATGAGTTAAAGCAGCACAATTGTGATGCCCAGCAGGTTAAGCTGTACGTTTCCCTGAGCTCCACACAAGCCCTCTGGGAGCTCCATTTGTCCATGGAATGTGTCCTGACTCTCAACCATGAAAACTTCCGTACTCTAAACCAAAGAGTAGAAAATTTAGCAGCTCACATTTGTATAGCCCGGTACAAATGATAAAGCACTATCGCACACATGATCTCATTGTATTCTCACAATTCTCTGAGATGTGTATAAAAGCAATTATTATTTTATTTTATTTTTTATTTTTATTTTTTTTAAGATTTTATTTATTTATTCATTCGACAGAGATAGAGACAGCCAGCGAGAGAGGGAACACAAGCAGGGGGAGTGGGAGAGGAAGAAGCAGGCTCATAGCGGAGGAGCCTGATGTGGGGCTCGATCCCATAACACCAGGATCACTCCCTGAGCCGAAGGCAGACGCTTAACGACTGTGCCACCCAGGCGCCCCGCAATTATTATTTTAATTCTAAATTAATACATGAGAATTCTGATTGATTTTTTTCCAGATTCCTATACTTTTCATGGTACATCAAGAGAACCCAATGTCCTATTTCTTCCTTCACATCTTGTCTTAAAAGAATGTGATTCTTTCCCCTGAGTTTAACCATTGTTTATATATGTATGACTGTTAATTTTATATTACCAGTCCCATCTTTTCTCATGAGCTTCAGAGTCACTTTCTTATTTAATTAAATTAATTAATTAATTTGACAGAGAGAGCGAGAGAGCATAAGCCGGGGGAACAGGGAGAACAGTGGAGAACAGTGGAGGGAGAGGGAGAAGCAGGCCCCCCGCTGAGAAGGGAACCTGCTGCAGGGCTCAATCCCAGGACCCTGAGATCATGACCTGAGCTGAAGGCAGACGCTTAACCATGTGAGCCACCCAGGCACCCATTTTCCTGGCTTCTTACTGAATACTCTCATCTGCA
The DNA here is from genome assembly GCF_017311325.1 of Ursus maritimus. NCBI lineage: Eukaryota > Metazoa > Chordata > Mammalia > Carnivora > Ursidae > Ursus > Ursus maritimus. The sequence continues at coordinate 13,434,985 of NW_024424675.1, forward strand.
GGACCAAGGCATCCTCAGACTAAACGGATATATGCATCAGTTGATTTCCTCCCCTCGTCTTCATCTCTTACAGTGTTAATTCACAATCTCAGCAGGTGTCCTGTTTGTTAAATTAGCACTCAGAAGCATCTTCATTCATTCTCCTTTTCTGGCTTTTCTTCATCTCCCCATCTCTGGACTTAGTCATGCACCTTCTCTCCTCTCTAAGCACTCATATCTTGGTGATTTTATCCAGTTCTAGAACCTCAAATAGCATCTATGTGTTAATGCTCTTATATTTACATATTTAGCCCTGATTTATCTCTTAAACTCAGTTTGTCTATCCAACTTCCTACTCAATACCTGCACTTAAATATAAAGCAAATATGGATATAAAATCTAGCATGTATCAAGTGGAACTTGTGGTTTTTAACTCCAAAATGGGTCCTTTCCCCTATCGTTTTCCTCTATTTGTAAATGGCAACTACATTCACCTATTACCTCAGGATGAAAATCTTGTTTCACCGATCTCTTTCCCATGGACATCTCACCTATGAGCAAATTTTGCTCTATTTTCATACATTTTCTAAATCCAACCACTTCTCAATTTCCACAGTTGAAGACACCATCATCTTTCACTTGGGCTATTACAGTAGCCTCCTGACTTGCTCTCTAGTCGTGATTTCTTCACATAGCTATCGCAATAGCACTTTAAAAAAATAAATCTTTCCAAAAAATGTTTAATGGCTCCTATCACATTTAAAAGTCCTTCTCCAGGGGCGCCTGGGTGGCACAGTGGTTAAGCGTCTGCCTTCGGCTCAGGGCGTGATCCCGGCGTTCTGGGATCGAGCCCCACATCAGGCTCCTCCGCTAGGAGCCTGCTTCTTTCTCTCCCACTCCCCCTGCTTGTGTTCCCTCTCTCACTGGCTGTCTCTATCTCTGTCGAATAAATAAATAAAATCTTTAAAAAATAAAAAAATAAAAAAATAAAATAAAAGTCCTTCTCCTAACCTACAAGATCAGGCTCCTGGCCACCTCTCCAAATTCACTTCCCAAAACTCTCCCTCCACTTACTCTATTACAGTCATACTGACCTTCTCGTTCATTGTGCAAACACACTTCCACCTCAGGAACTTTGCACTTACTATTATCTTTACCTGAAACACGCTTCCCCTAGATCTTCTCATATCTAACTTCCTCAAACGTTACTTTTTCAAAGGAGTCTTCTCTGACAATCCAAAACTAGCTAACCTTGTTATCCTCCAATTCACTATAATTTCTCTTACCTTGAATTATTTTTCTTCGTAGCATTTTTCTCTCCTTGACATTATACACATGTGTGTATATATATATATATATATATATATATGTAACAATTTTCAATGACGTTAGCTTTTCCTTTGGGTAAAGTATTTTTTGTTTCTAAATAGTATGCAGACATTGCTAATTTTTGATTCATATAATAGACTATCATTTGACTTATCGTTATGACCAATGATAATGAGGCTCTCTTACATTGCCCCTTTTCCTTCTCTCCATCTTCTCAATACCATGACTTTTAATTAAATAATCATTCAGTTATTAATATGAATAGGTTAGCATTGTTCACTGATACATTAATCCCCCACAGTGAGTATGCTTCTTCTTTTGCATAATTTCCCACTTTACTTGGAGAAGATTTTAAGAACTTCCATAGAGGAGAAAGAGATGGTTGCTTGCAAGGAAACGTAAATCACGTCAACGTCCAACCGCTCATCAGCACATGTAGATGATAGGGATCAATGGAATAAATCTTGAAGTGTTAGAAAAAAAAAATAAGTGGCAATCTATAAATCTGTATTAAGTCAAAGTGTTGATAAAGAATTAAGGGCAAAATAAAGACATTTCCAGACATACACAGATTCAGGAAGTTTACTTCCTATGCACTCCGTCTACAAATAAAAATATTTTCGGAGGATTGTACCCTAGCAAAACAACAATCCACAAAAAAATCCACAAAACACAGGAAGCCTAGGGGTTTAGTAAATGTTAGAACTAATGTAGGATTTCTTTCCTAAGATCAAAGCTACGGAGAAAGTATAGAAATAAATCAGTAAAAATTAGATCATTTAACAAATAGTGTAATTTAAAAGGTGTATTAGTCTGACAACAACATTGATCTCTTTGAATAGCAATAAAAATAAAACTGCCTTATAACTGCCAGGGAAAACAAGCTATCCCCTACATTTTGGGTCCAAATCTGACACAATTTTGAGCCATGTTTGATGGAGCCTAAGGAAGGAGCTTCCATCTATCTCTTTTGTTTGATTATTTTCTTTGTGTGAAGATTTGGTGTCATAGGAATATTTAAAGACTCATTACTTGGTTCTGCGGTGAATCGTATTCATATACTCATGATGCCATAAATGCTATTTATTGAATTTTAAAGTTTATAAACAAGCTGTAGATCAAGCACAAGAGACTTCACTATGTTTTCCTAACAGAATATAAATGTTATGAACCCTGACCTATAAAAGTGGTGGTAGAACTGTCAGAATGTGGTAGTTAAAGGAGGGAGCTGAGGAGGAGACAAGGTAGAGAGGTGTCATTTAATAGATAAGCCCCAATTTACTCATTTTCTGAGGTAAAGTGTTAAGAGAATTAGTACAAAGTTGATAGCAGAAAGAAATAAGTTTAATCATATTATATAATTATATATAGAATCATATATAATTATAAAAGTAACCAACAGAAAACCAAAATTTAATAAAAGAAACAAGGTTTGGGTGTTTGAATAAGAGAAGAGCCAATTAGATCATGTGCTAATATTTAATAAAAGAGTTAATACATATTATTCAAAGTTCATAAATCAAGAAATAGAAGTATATAATTTAAAATTAAAGTTATAAACACCAAGAAGAACTTAAAACTGAAATACTTTAAGTTGGTTCCTTTGGGGAAGAATAAAAGCTAAGATATGCAGTTTTATTTATTTTTTCATTTTTCATTTTTTAAGTGTGACTATATTACTCTTCTTTAAAAGAATAGAGACAGCAAAATTACAAAATTATTTCAAAATGCTTTTTTAAAAGATTTTATTTATTTGAGAGAGAGAGAGAGAGCACAAGAGAGGGGAGGGGCAGTGGGAGAGGGAGAAGCAGTCTCCCCACTGAGCAGGAAACCAGACAGACATGGGGCCTGATAACTGGACCATAACCTGAGCCGAAGGAAGATGCTTAACCAACTGAGCTACCCAGGTGCCCCTTTTACGATGCTTTTAAGGAGGCACTTGGTTTGGGTGGCTGCAATGTTCTACCTACAAGGACTATCTTATAATGCCTTGGCAATTTAAAAAACTTGTCTGCTCAGTCTGTTAAAATGGTATCCGCTTTTGTAGTGGAGAACAAAAAAGAACACTGAAATGTATTTTTAACCCTTTGGCTCTTCTGGGTAATGCTAGTGAAAGCGTCTCTATTAAAATTGAAAGGTGAGATGTGAGAGCTAACATCTGGGCAGGAGGCCGGTTGGAATCAACATCTCAATAATATAATTGTGTTTATTGGAGAGCCACTTTTGTGATGGTGGAGTAAGGACCTCAAAATCTGTTCCTCCATGAAAGCAATGAACCCACCGTCAAAAATTGTCAAAAGCAAATCTTTTTAGAACTCTGGAAATTAACTAAAGGTTTGCAACAACTTGAGAGCATTTATTTGAGAAAAATGGCTAGATCTAGGTAAGAACAGCAAATTTTGTACCAATTAACTTTCTCTATTCCCACTTTCCTCCTTCAGTTCTGTGGTAGCCTTGAAAACCTAGAAGCCTAGAAGACATGGAGGGGGGTATAACTGGTTTGGAGCTTCCCAGAAGCCCCATCCAAAGAGAATTGTCACTACTTTACCTGTGTGTAAGTTCCCTGGAATTTACCACTCTCAGTGCTTGTCTTTGATATGACTCAGAACCCAGTGTGAACAGTGTTTTCCCCATGGCACTTGTCAAAAACAATCAGCAGCAAATGTTTAACACAGCAGCTGCCTGAGGCAGTGATGATAGTTGGGGCAAACAAGGTGCTGACAAAAACACTTAAAAGGAAATCCTGAGAAATGAGATGTACATAGGGGCTTTGAAAAACTCCAATATATTCCTGGGAATCTAGAAATTCATACAGATGCAGAGGGCTCTGTGCATATGCCTAGGAAAGATCTGAGAAGGCCCTATTCTCTACATGACCTTGAGATTATGCAAAAGCAGGAAGTAAAGACTAAGGCAGTGTTGTAAGCTGCCTGCTGGAGTGTTGAAACACTACCCTAGCACACAGACAGAGCTTCTCTGCAAAGATTGTGAGAAGTTTTTTTTCCAGGCATTTGCAGAATTCTGTCCATTCATTAGCTGATCATTAAGTTAGCTGAGCAAAGACTTCAGGCCACACACAACAAAGAATACACACCTTACACAAGTAGTTTAGGAAAATCACCAAACTAACAAACAAACAGTAGTTGTAATAAATGCTGGGGGTAGTAGTGGTGGCAGAATCTGATTTCCAGAGTTTCCAGATTATACTATTTTAAATGTACAGTGTTTAACTAAATATTAAAACATGCAAAGAACTATGGCCCATAAGCAGAGGAAAAACCATCAATAGAAACTTCCCATGAGGACACCTAGACATTGGACTAACTCGACAAAAAATTTAAATGAGTGATTATCAATATGTCAAGAACTAAAAGAACTTATATCTAAGGAACTAAAGTGAAGTAGTAGGAAAATGACTCAATCAAATATAGAGTATCAAGAAAGAGATAGATATTATTTTTAAAAAGAACCAAATAGAAATTCCACAGCTTACAAGTATAATAACTGAAATGAAAAATTCACTAGAGAAGGACAAGAGTAGATTTGAGCTGGCTGAAGAAAGAACTAGCAAATTTAAAGGTAGGTAAATTAAAATTATTTAGTCTGAGAAACAGATAGAAAAAAGACTTTAAAAAATCAACAGAAGGGTGCCTGGGTGGCTCAGTTGGTTAAATGTCTGCCTTCAGCTCAGGTCATGATCCCAGGGTCCTGGGATGGAGCTCCATGTCAGCCTCCCTGCTCAGTGGGGAGTCTGTTTATCCCTGCCCCTCCCCACACCCCCATTGGTGGTCTCTCTCTCTCTCTCTCAAATGGATAAACAACAACAAAAAATCTTTTAAAAAGTTAACAGAACCTGAGAGACAAGTGGGACACCATCAAGCATACCAAATATGCATAAAGGGAGTACAAGAAAGTGAGGAGAGAAAGGGGTAGAAAGAATATTCGAAGGAATAATGGTCAAAACTTGCCAAATTTGTGAAATTGCATTTATCTAAATATTAAAGCAAACTAATAAACTCCAACTAGGAAAACTCAAGGAGATCCACACCTCCATACAGCATGATCAAACTATCAAAAGGCACAAAGAAAAAATCTTGAAAACAGTAAGACAGAAGTGATTCATCACATGGAAGGGGTCCTGAATAAGATTAACAGCTGATTTTTCATCACAAACCATAGAGGCAATGATATGATATATTCAAAGTGATGGAAAAAAAAAAAGACTTGCAACCAAGAATTCTATATTAGCAAGACTATCTCTCAAAAAGAAATTAAGACATTCCTAGATGATAACAACAGCAACAACAGAGAAAATCTGTTGCTACCAGAACTACCTTACATGAAATACTTAACCACAGGGCAACCACTAAGAAAATAACTAGAAAACAACACTAAAACACACGAGGCCCTGACAGACTTCTATATAACATTCCACTCGACAACAGCAGAATTCTCCTTAAGTGCACATCGTTTTCTCTTCTGTGCACATAATGTCCAAATCTTTCTCTGTCTCCCTTTTATAAGGATACATGAACCCTGATTTCATTTAAGGCTCACCCCAGATAACTAGGATAATCTCATCTCAAGGCCTTTAACTTAATCACATCTGCAGGACCCCTTTTCTAAGTAAAATCATATTTACAGGCTCCAGAAATTAGAACCTGATATCATTGGGAGATATCATTCAGCCTACTACAGGAAGCTTTTTAAAAACACACATGCTTGGGTACCATTTCTAGAAATTCTGATTTCATTGGGTTGAAGGGAGCCCTGGACACCCATAATGTTTTTAAAGCTTTCCAAATGTATCCAGTCTTTCAAACTGTTGCTGTGGGTAAGTCATAGATAAACTGATAAATAAGAGTTACCTTGTTTATTTCTTTTTGGTTCATTCTATCCACTCAGTCCTTTAATAAAATCTCCTTCTCCTTTCAACATGGCAGTGGAGTTAACCTGTTGCCTTGGTAGCTTCTACTAAGAATGGATTGTCAGGTAACTAATTAATATTAAACTCATATTAAGTTAATTCACATTCACCATGCTAAAAAAATCAAAGTAATTTAGAAAAGAACTAAGGTGGGGTTTCAGACACATTGCCTGGTGGTTAAAGAAATCTTCTGGGAAAAGAGGGGACATTTCTGGTATAGGAGAGTTGCAGTGTACCATGGAAATCACTCCAGACAAAGATCAGGGCTTATTTTTATTTATTTAACAGACATATATAAAATGTTCTATGTTGCTGGCATAATTTAAACACTTTACAAATTTAATTTCCTACAACATCATGAAGTTTGTACTATTATAATATTCATTGAACAAATGAATAAACGGAGACACAGAACAGTTGAGGATCTTCCCAAGGACATGCAGTAATAAGTGTCTGGGCAGCCCAGCTCCAGAGCAACTGTGTCCAAACACTACCCACTGTTCTTTTGTGCCTTTTCAGCTCTACTGTATCTTCTCATGTCTGCTCTGCTATACCTGCACTGTGTGGTTTTTTGAAGACGTGTTAACCTCTCTGGGCTTGTTTTCTCATTTTTAAAATAAAAATTGTTTACAGCTGGGGGTGGATATCATTTTACACACAGGGTCCAACCAACTGCTTTCTGATTGAAAAAGGAATTCTTTTATTTCTGCCCCCTGCTTTTTCTATTAATCTGTATGCTAGGCTCTCACAGTCTGTTTGAGCCAAGGATGGAAAAACATGAGTATCTTAGGAAGTCCAGGCTGAAGTAAATCTCTGAGTCTCATCTTTTCATTTCACAGGTGAAAAAATTGAGACAGAGGAAGAACTATAGGACCAGTCTTCTAACTTCCAGACAGCAACTTTTACCACTCATGTAGATGAATTACTAGGACTTTGTATTTTTTAAAAGATTTTATTTATTTGAGAGAGAAAGAGAGAGCGCACAGGTGGCAGGGGGGAGCAGAGGGAGAAGCAGACTCCCCACTGAGCAGAGAGCTGATGCAGGACTCGATCCCAGGACCCTGGGATCATGACCTGAGCCAAAGGCAGACACTTAACCAACTGAGCCACCCAGGTGCCCTAGGGATTGGTTAATATGCAAATTATATTTGGCAGGTCCATGGTGGTGCGTGAAATCCAGCATTTCTAACAAACTTCTAAGTGATACTGATGCCGCTGGTCCATACTTTGAATAGTGAAGTTCTAGATGGAACCCAGCACTTCAGGTCTATGTTACACTTGGGAAGAAATTATGTCTGCCCAAATCTCTAGGAACATGACCAGTATTATCTCATGAAACTCCATTAGGCTTGTGACCATGACAACAAGCACGATTACAAACATTTTGGAATTTGGAAGTTGGAAAATGACCATGTCGCATGTGATGAGTAGCAGAAGAGAAAGTGGAAGCTGAGAGCTGAGGACTTGTTTGGGGTCAGCAAGCTTGGAACATAGGGTAGCTTTGTATATGAGGATTATGTTGCTTGCAAATTATAGAAATCCAAGTTACAATAACTTAGGCTAAAAGGGGAACATATTAACACATAATTAAGAAGTTTGGAGTCATGTCTGGCTTCAAGCAAAGCTGGATTCAGGTGCTCAAATAATGTCATCAAAAATTTATCTCTTATCATCTATGTGTTGACTTCATTCTCAGATAGACTTCATCTGAGGTGGTCAACAGCAGAAAAGAACATGCCACTTTCCCAATAGTTCCAACAAATATCCCTGACTATTCTTTTCATTGGCCAGTCCCAGGTCATGTGCTTCTTCCAGAACCAGGCACTGTGGCTGGAAGAGTATTGTGCTCTAATCAGGTAGCCTGGGTCAAATGTCCATTCCCAGAACCATGATAAATCCCATCAAAAATACATGGACTGGGAGTTGGGGAGGAGAGTTGTCTCAGAGTGAGGTCAACAGGAAGGGAAATGTATGTGGAGTAAACAAAAATAACAGATTCTCATTCTAGAGAGTGGGGCCAGTTGAGCAACTGAGGGTGTTTAGAGCTTGAGTAGGAGGTCAGAGTCTCAGTAAGGTGCTGGGACTTGAAGGGTTAATTCACCTACTAGCACAAATCTGGCTATGGATGCCATTTCAGTGGTATGACTCTATTTTGATTCTTGCTAAAGAAGTGCTTCTCCGGGGCACCTGGGTGGCTTATTTGGTTAAGCGTGGAACTCTTGGTTTTGGCTCAGGTCATGATCTCAGGGTTGTGAGGTAGAGCCCCGAGTCAGGTTCCATGCTCAGTGCAGAGATTGCTTGGAATTCTGTCTCCCTCTGCCTCTCTGCCCCTCTCCCCACCCACATGCTCTCTCTCTCTCTCTAAAATAAAATATATAAATTAAATCTTAAAAAAAAAAGTGCTTCTTAGATTTTGATTCAGGAGGTCTAGGGTAGAACCCAAGAAACCACATTTCTAACAAACTCCCAAGTGACATTGATGCCGCCGGTTCATGGACCACATTTTGGTGTGGCACCGTGTTGAAGTATCAGCTTCATTCTTTTTAGCTGTGGTGTATTCCCAAGCTTGATTGCCCTTCCCTTGAAATGGTAGGGGCTCAAAACTTCTTAGTAGGCTCTGTCCTGCTGTCAGTCATCTGTCTCAGGGACAACATGGGGAGGGAGGCAGCCTTTCTGTCAGAATCATGGGCTTTCTCATTTCCCTACTGCAGGCCTATACAGATTTAAGGCATTGAACCAAAGAAGGTGCCTGGCTTAGGATTCAGGGAAGGTTAGTTTGCTGGCTCATGGTCAGCATTTCATTCAATAAAGAAGCCCGAGATTACTCCACTTCCTGCTGCTCACTTACTGTTCTTTGGCCCTAGGCTAGAGAGATTTACCAAACCCCAGATGACGGCAATTGCATGAATGGGCCCTGCAGAGGCCAATGCAAATGAGCAGAACTGCCCAGGTGACCCGCAGGTTGACAGGCCTCACCAAATGGCTGTTTATGGGCCACTGAGATTTGCAAGACTGTGTTATTGTGGCATCAGATTACTAAAAAACGGTCTATGTGAACTTGGGCCAATTTTTAACTCTAAGTCTCTTCCTTTGTAAAATGGGAATAAACTTAAGTAGAATTATGTGACTATTAAATAAGGAATGGGAAAAACTTAACACAGTCCTCCAAGAAGTGGCAGAATTAGAACTACAGTTAGCCTTTCGAAAGCTGGTCTTCAGAAAGCCTTATGGAGAAAGAAGCATCCTTGTAGAATGAAGAAGAGATAATGTGAGAGACAGAAGAGAGAAAGAAAACAGTGATCTCTGCTTGGCATCAGGCACTTTCCAAAGTCCTTTTATTTTATTTTATTTTATTTTATTTTATTTTATTTTATTTTATTTTATTTATTTTATAGCATTTTATCTTTCTACCAACTTAGGTGCTAAGTTTCATTATTCCCTTCTTATGGATGAGGAAATCATGACTCAGAAAAGTGACCTGACTTTTAGTCAGTCAGACAGCTGATAGTGGAGGTGCTAGGCTAAAAACCCTGAAGTCTTTCCCATTTTAATGACCTTGCTCTTTCCATTGTGAAAACCTGATTCAAACCTTAATCACATCATAGTATTTATTAAAATATTGTATAAAGTGCTCCTACTCCAGAGTAAGAAAACTGATGTCATAGCTAAATCATTTGAATTTCATTTTTGCTTTTCCCATTTGACTTAATAGATTTTTCTTCTTTCTTTCTAGAATGAATCTTTCTCCCTGTCTCCCTAAATCTTTCTGTCTCTGTGTCTCCATCTCTGTCTGTCTCTGTCTCTCTCTCTTTCTCCTTGCTGCCTTCTGATCTCTATAGTTAAAATTCAAGTGGAAGACAAGTGACTCAGCAAGCTGGATGTTAATCTCAATGGTTTATTTTTTCCTAACGGGAAAAAATGATTTTAGCAGCATATCTAGAAAGAGGGGAATGAAAGTTTTAAGCCTTTTGTAGGAAAAGCATCTTAGGAATACACAGCCTATATTGCATTTTTTTCTTCAACCAGACAGAAAAAGAGACCCCGCCTCACAGCAGACCTTAAATAAACATCTATATACTATTTACACTTGCACAAACAAGTTATTTTTTCTTCCGATGTTTAATGCCTATAAGAAATCAGGGCTAGGGGGCGCCTGGGTGGCTCAGTGGTTAAGCGTCTGCCTTCGGCTCAGGGCGTGATCCCAGGGTCCTGGGATCGAGCCCCGCATCAGGCTCCTCTGCTAGGAGCCTGCTTCTTCCTCTCCCATTCCCCCTGCTTGTGTTCCCTCTCTCGCTGGCTGTCTCTCTCTCTCTCTGTCAAATGAATAAATAAAAAATTTTAAAAAAAAAAAAAAAAAAAAAGAAATCAGGGCTAGGATTGACTTTGTAAAATTTGATCCCTTGCCTCTAACTCTTGCTCTGCACGCATATAGCTTTTCTATTTTTATTCACAGAAACAAAAGTCTCAGAACTTATCGTTTCCATTTTGAGCCATATGACCTGGATTTAGGTGATGTATTGGTCACAACAGGCTAGATTATACCGCAGTCACAAACACCCTCATGTTCATAATGGCTTAACATAATAAACATTTATTCTTTTACTTGCTACTTGTCCGATACAAATCAGCAGGGCTTTTTTTTTATTTTTTTTTAAAGATTTTATTTATTCATTTGACAGAGAGAGAGACAGCCAGCGAGAGAGGGAACACAAGCAGGGGGAGTGGGAGAGGAAGAAGCAGGCTCATAGCGGAGGAGCCTGATGTGGGGCTCGATCCCATAACGCCGGGATCACGCCCTGAGCCGAAGGCAGACGCTTAATGACTGAGCCACCCAGGCGGCCCAGGGCCTTTCTTCATCATGATCATTCATGGATTTTCACTGATGGAAACTCCAGTGTGGCTTCCATGATTGTCAACATGGGGAGAAGGGAGGAATTAGTGAAGCAGAGGAACTTAAATGTTAGCCCTGCAAGAGACATACATCACTCCTGCTCATATTTAACCATGTAAACCAAGTCATCTGACTCTTTTACTTTAGGGGGTGGTGAAGTGGAGTCTCCCATATTTCTAGAGAAGTAGAGCTGGAATTTTTTTTTTTTTTAAGATTTTATTTATTCATTTGACAGAGATAGAGACAGCCAGCGGGAGAGGGAACACAAGCAGGGGGAGTGGGAGAGGAAGAAGCAGGCTCCTAGCAGAGGAGCCTGATGTGGGGCTTGATCCCATAACGCCGGGATCACGTCCTGAGCCGAAGGCAATCGCTTAACGACTGAGCCACCCAGGCGCCCCAGAGCTGGAATTTTTATGAACAGCCCTAATAACCAGTCCAGAAGACCTCTCTGATGGTCAGGTACGATTCTTGCCTCTCCTGGACTGATAATAGAATAGGTGTCTGGCCAATTTACCTTCCTCTTGGGTAGACTAACTTCTCTTGGGAAAGAAAAATGATGCCATATCTTATTACACAGCTTACAGGTTAACATGTACAAGGAGTATAAATATTTCAGTGCTTTGAATATTGTAATATAGAATTTTATTTTGAAAATGATATGTACTTAGAGAGCATACCCTTAAAAACAGGCAAGGTTCTTTTTCAGTTCATTCTTCTATTGTTGTCCGAAAAGGGCCTCACATTGCTTGTTCTCTCTCTCTGGAAGATGTCAGGAGATATTAGATTTGTGGTTTTATTTAACCTTTAATCTATGATGATGGCTGAGCTCCAGGCCATTAAAACTTCATTCATATTAGAGATGCAAAATTTAACTTTCCAAGGTGGACTGACCCTTCAAATATGTACAATTTATTTTAAGAAACTGCATGTGTATGTCTAAATTTTAACAAAATGCAGGTCCTCTTTTGGTATCCTAAAAAGAGCTTATTATATTTTCTACCCAATAGGGTTGAGATAACTTGATCTAGAAAGCTGGACACACTATATGGAAGCAGTTTCTAGAGCATTTCTGTCCAGTAGAACTTTCTGTGATGCCAGAAAATATTCCATAGCTACATTGTCCAGTGGGGTAGCCTCTAGCCACATGTGGCTATTTAGCACTTGACAAGTGGTTAGTGTAACTGACAAACTGCATTTCAAATTTTGTTTAATTTTAATTAATTTAAATTTAAATCTTAATAGCTACATGTGGCCAGTGACTACTGTTTATTTTATAGTGTATTTCTAGAAGTTGAGCTTTCAATAAATGCTTATTATTGTTGAATTTTAAAAAACCCACTAAAATGCATTCTTGACTTGAAATAAAAGAAGCTCATGTGTGCATCCTGGTCTGTATGCTGAAAACCTGAGACTGCCACAGGGGTGTTTTCTAATTCTGGGGTATGGGCATCTTGGGATTCTAGCAACCTGCAGAATCACTTCTTTGGCAGTGAACTCTGGGTTAGGCCATGCTGGGTGACAGTGTTGGACTATAGGTTAGGAGGAGGGAAAGTCAGTGATTGTCCTAGAGCAGAACTATTGTGTCAGTCATTGTGGTGGCCCTGATACCTTCTCTTGGTAAAACCATGGGTTCAGAGAGGAGGCCTTGCCAGCTTGTGCTGAAAAAGATCCAAGCTTCACAAATACACAATCATCTCATTATTTACTCTCACTGTTATCCTTCCACACTGATGGGGCTCAACGTTGATAGCTTTACCTATTCGACCCCCATTGTAGTGAACCTTCCCCATCATCCTGTGAAATGACAACTGCTCTTTTTTCAGACTTTTCTAAAGTATTAAACAAACATAATTTAATGCCCCCCCCATACAGACACAAAAATCAAACCTTATAGATCACCCCTACTCAGTATAGATATTTGGGAGTGAGCACTGACCACCACCACCACCACCATCAGGACAAAGCAGTTGGGGGTATCTTCTTTTTTCTGATTTGCCCAGAATCTCCAATCCTTGATAGGTGCCATTCACTGTGCTGAGCCCCGAGGATATAGAGAGGAAGTACACAAGGTCTCTCTTTCAGAAAGTCCCAGCAACTGGTGAGACATAGGCATATAAAGAGTTAATTCATGAGAAAACACAGTAATAGTACGAGGTACTTGGGAACCCAGGATAAGCAGTGACACATGGGAATAGTCAAGGTAATAGTAATGTTTTCCCTTAATTACTTGGAATTCAGAGGAAGAAATATTTCTAAAAATGTTTATGGCAGAACCTGGTTCAATACTCTCTAATCCTGTTGCTTCTTTCTGGTCTCACCAGCTCCATTACCCAGGCTCACTTTTATTTAGTCTGAGGCCATGTGGCAAGACTCTGGCCAATGCATCTGCCCAAATTGACATTTCTCCTATAAAAAACTCATGTTTTATTCTTCATGTTCTCTCTTACAGAAACCATGGAAACCAAATACAGAGGATGGTAGCACCATGAAATGAATGATGCTGGGGCCTTGAAACACTGCTTGGAGGAGATACCAGGAAAGCCTCATGAATCCAATTGGACCATTATGTGAGAAGTAAGCTTTTATGGTGTTAAGCGACTATAATTTGGGAACTGTTTGTTATAACATCAATTATTCTTACCAATACATTGTCCAGTTGGCTTCAACCTGGGTATCAAATAAGCACAGAATTTTAGAACTTAGAAAGCTCTCAGTCTATTTAATCTCTTCATTTCACAGAAGAAGAAATGAAGTGACTTGCATTCAGCCATTTTGGGGATATAACAAGACTAGAATCTACTCTCCCAATTCTCAGGGAAAGGCTGGTTCCATCAGGCCAAAGTTGCCTCTGTTCGTCTATACATACTTTTAACACTCTTGTATGACTACCAGTGAAACAGAAACACACAGGTTAAATTTTATGGAAAATAAAAGTTGTCTCTATGAGGAAAGGAACATTGAGATTTAGCCAAAAGTGATTTATTTTGATATTAGCATATTTAGGTTGTTTTTCAAGTACTGAATTTAAAACATGGTTGGATTTATTTATCAGGACAATTTTAGGTTTATCATCAGAACAGTGCCTTATATTGTTTGTTTCTCTATGTCTGGTATTTAAGTTTAGCCATTGCCAGGAGGTGAGAGGTTGAAATTCTTTGAGTATAACATATGGGTTCATCAGTTTCTGAGAAAAATAGTCTGTAACCTTGCTGACCATCAATGTCATGATATTGAACTCTGGGTGTCCTAGTCCATGGACTAAATCTATGGCACCTATAATTTCTAGGATAAAGGGGACAAAACTAACAAACAAGCACAAAACCCCACACAGGGTAATGGATTTGCTGCAACAGATGCTGTTGCTTGCATGATCAATTTCCACTCTCCCCTTCTATCACGGATGCCAAATCTTGATGCATTTGTGTGGTAAGAAGCCTAGCCCAGGTGATGAATGGTGATGGGTCCAGACCAGATGTGGCAGTCTTGGTCTCCTTAGCAAGTGATTTGTCTAGAAGTAGGAGTAGAACCAAATTATGGCCAATGAAATGTAACTAAAAATCTGCTGGAGGATTTTTGGAAATATTTTGCTCTCTGCTAAGAAGGAGGTACTAAGGAAAAGCCATCATTGTCTGTCCCTTCCTTCCTACATCTGGATTTATTTTCATGAGGACATGACTCTAGGAACTGCAGCCACTGTCCAAGGGTGGGAAACAACTAATTGGGGGGGGGCATTTTTCTCCCCATATCCCTTTATAACACTCCCTCCTGATAAGTGCACACTTGCTTGGTTTTCAAGTTACTGAAATTGAGGGATTAAGGATTAGGCCCGGTATAGATTCCCAATAGGTTAATTTGGTTCCAGTCCCCCACTCTTTCTCTAATAAATTAGCCTAGCTACCATGTTTCCATCTCTTCTGTCTGCTCTGGAAAATGGTTAGACAGATAATATTTGCCCTCAAGTTTCTTATTTGTAAAATTGGGGTAATAAAAATCTATCTGATATTGTTATTGAAGGGATTGTATTAAATTCATTTCTTCAAGTGATATTCACTGAGTGCCTATTGTGGGACAGTACCACAGAAATTGTGGTAAGCACTGATGATATTAAATGAACAAAGTAAAGATAATCTCCGGCCCTCATGGGACTTCTGATCTGGTAGAGAAGACAGGGAAAGGAAGGAAGGAAGGAAGGAAGGAAGGAAGGAAGGAAGGAAGGAAGGAAGGAAAAAAGAAAATATACCAAGAATAAGAATTGTAATAATTTCAATGAACTGGACCAGATGGGCTGATGGAAGAAAACCAGTGGAGCAGGAATACCACTTGAAAGTGTCCACAGAAGACCTCCAAGAGGTGATGAGAGTTAACCTGAGAAGGATGTAATGGATCCCACCAGGTAAAGATCAAGGAGCAAGTGAAGAGGTTTGTAGCAGACAGAACAGCAACAATGGAAACCTTGAGATGGGAGGAGTTCGGTTGTGCTGGGAGAAGCAAGAAGGCCAGTTGGCTGGGATGTGGTGAGTTAGAGGGAGAGCAGCAGGAGAATGGCAGGTACTTAGTCATGTAGGACTTCATAGGCCGTGATAAGAAATTTGGATTTCATTCTAATCCCAATGGGAAGTCTTTGAAGAGTTTTAAGTAGTGACATGATCTTGTAGGATTTTCAAAGTCAAAACTAACTTTTGGGTGAAAAGGGGTTGAAGAAGTTTAACAGTAGAGAGGGGAGATCGGATAGGAGGTTACCGTGGTGCTATAGGCAGGAGATGGCAGAGGCTTAGACTGGGAGAAGTGACGTTAGAGGTGCTGCGAAGAAGTGTAGATTTAAGACAAGTTTAGAAAATAGAGTCAATGGGATTTTCTGATGGATTGGGTGTGAGAGGTAAGAAAAAAAAGAATTAAAGATATCTTCCAGATTTTGTGTTTGAATATCTGGTTGTACAGTGAAGCTACTTGCCAAGAGGAAAAGATTAGAAAAGGGAGGTATTTTGTTTTTTTTTTTTTAAAGATTTATTTATTTATTTATGTGACAGAGAGAGACAGCCAGCGAGAGAGGGAACACAAGCAGGGGGAGTGGGAGAGGAAGAAGCAGGCTCATAGCGGAGGAGCCTAATGTGGGGCTCGATCCCGTAACGCTGGGATCACACCCTGAGCCGAAGGCAGACGCTAACCACTGTGCCACCCAGTCCCCCCGGAAAAGGAAGGTTTTTTACTTGAGGGTAAAAATCAACAGTTTAGTGTAGAGTTGTGTTTCATTTTGTTTTGTTTTGTTTTGTTTTGTTTTGTTTTGTTTTTTTAAGATGGCTATGGACCATTTATATGGAGATGTCAGGATGGTAGTTGAATGTATGTCTATATATAAGTCTAAACTGGTATATCAGTTAGCTATTTCTGTGTAACAATCCACTCCCAAAGTCAGCAGCTTAAGCAATAACTATTTGTCATGCTACATTTCTTTGGGTTGGCAAATTATTTTGGATTAAGCTGGGAGTCTTATTTGGTCTCTGCAGGGTTCCCTAATGCATCAGTAGTCAGCTCTGAGTTGGCTAGGTGGTTTGCTGCTGGGGTTGGTTGATTGTCAGTTGGTGTAATGATCTCTGTGGTTTTTCATTCTTTAGTGCGGTGCCTTGGGCTTGCTCACATAATAGAGGGAGGATTCCAAGAATAAGCAGAGCCTTAAGTTCACAATTGGTACACCGTCACTTCCCCAGTGTTCTATTTACCAAAGAAAGGTGCAACGCCAGCCCAAGTTCAGTAGGTGGAGAAATAGACTCTACCTCATGATGGGAGCAATTGTAAGGTCACATTGCAAAGGTATGTCTACCAAGAGGCCATTAATTGGGACCATCGATGCCATTAATTGACTAAATTATAGGTTATAACTTATAACCTATAAATAAATAAAGTCTTCAGCACATACATATTAGTTAAAAACATGGAAACAACTGAGCTCAGCTAGAGTGAAAGAGTAGATGAAGAAGAGTCTTAAGAAATTCCATCTGGCCAGTGGGGGGGGGGTCAGCAAGAAGACTTAGAATGTCCGCGATGTAGAATGTGAAGTGAGAAATAGAAGCATATAAAGAAGGAATTGGCGTGTATTAATGGTTAATAAACTGAGTTTGAATATAGCTCATATTCATTTGTCGAAGCTGTCCTCAGTTCAGGGCATTTAGCTAGCTAGCTGTGTGGTAGAAGAAATGAACTATAGACTATAGTCCTACTGTGGAAACCTTATTGAGTGTATAATTTAGTTGGTTGGAATAGTCTCATGCTTACATATAGGTAATAACAATGTAGGACAACTATCCAGGAGTTTCTCCAGAGCTCATCACTGAGAATCCTTTAGCAAGATGAAAGCCAATCTTTGGCTGGTTATATGGACGTTTTCGGTTTGTGAAAAGTTCCTCAAATCATATACTTATTATTTGTGTAATCTTCCATGCAAACGTTATACTGCCATAAAAAGAGTTTTCTAAAAAGGTTTTATTTATTTATTTGAGAGAGAGAGCATGAGAGAGAGAGAGAGAGAGAGAGAGAGAGAAGGAGAAAGAGTAGAGGGAGGGGCAGAGAGAGAAGCAGACTCCCCTCTGAGCAGGGAACGCAGGATTCTGGGATCATGGCCTGAGCCGAAAGCAGATGCTTAACTGACTGAACCACCTAGACACCCTAAAAAGTTTTTTTTTAAAGCTACCTCAACTCTCTCTCTCTTTTTTTTTAAAGATTTTATTTATTTATACGACAGAGATAGAGACAGCCAGCGAGAGAGGGAACACAAGCAGGGGGAGTGGGAGAGGAAGAAGCAGGCTCATAGCAGAGGAGCCTGATGTGGGGCTCGATCCCATAACGCCAGGATCACGCCCTGAGCCGAAGGCAGACGCTTAACCGCTGTGCCACCCAGGCGCCCCTCAACTCTCTTGATTATTAATACCTCATAGTTGTTTAGTTTGATTAAAAATACTAAATGTCTTTTCATAAGAACTTTTGTTATATTTATTTACATATATGGGATACAGTCATGTGTGTCTCAGAACCAAAATTTAGGAAAAGAGGTTTGAGGATAAACAAAATAAAAATTTTTTTCCTTATAAGCAGTTCAATCAGAATGGATTTAAAAAACCTTTATCGAAATAGTTTTGAAAAAAATATATTTTGTCTTTTACCCTAGCTTAAACGAACCTCCAAATGTGAAAGGAATTTAGTTCTCTACTTCAAAATGCATTGTATTTTTAACATAAGAGCAAAAGAAATTCAGAAGAGAAATTGCTTTTTGTTATACATTTATGCTAACAAAAAGTAAAAAGCCTTTTCTGAATAAGACAACTGAAGAAAAAATTTGGAACAGTTAGAAAGAAAAGAAGAACTTGCAGCAAAAAAAAAAAAAAAAAAAAAAGGCCAAATCAGATATGGGCTTACTTGGAAAGCTGGAATGAGATTAAATTGGCTGGGCCAAAAAAGAGAAAGTAGCTTTTAGAAAATTACCTATAGAAATCATCATATCATCTAAGGTTGGTTCGAATGATTTAAGGATGCTGGGGAGGAAGGATGGTAAAACAGCTCAAATCTTCAGAAGACTTACATCATGCTCTATGAAAAGATAAAATGTAAGCAGATCTCTTATAACTAAAGCAACTAAAAAATTATTATTAGCTATATATCTATAGTGTGTGAGCATGGTCAGTGACATTGTTGGCCAAATTGCAAGGCACTTAGAGATGATGAGATATAAGGACCCTTAATTCATGAGGAAACTGAGCCCTAGAGAGACTAAATAATTTGCCAAAGGCTAACTGAAGAGCTAACAATACAGAGGTAAGGGGCTATTCTGAGTCACTTCAAAGTCTAAACAGATAGGCTTGCTGAGTTCTTATAGGTAAACCATGCAAAAAAATGGACTTTGTGGAAAGGTGCAGTTGGTGTGGACTTGGTTTTTTTGTTTTGTTTTGTTTTGTTTTCATATTGGGCAGGGAGTGAGACCAGAAGCAGTGGGAATGCCAAAGGAAGTACTTTACAACGGGTACCAATTTCTGTAAGAGTGAGTGTGGCAGTTAAAAAAAAATGGCCACAAATTCTTTGACATTCCTTTTACTGAGGACTTGAGGGTCAATGTTACCTCCCTTGGATCTGGGTTGGCTTGTGACTGCCACCTGAAGAATGAATTGGGAAGCAAGAATAAAAGCCAAAACAGCTGCTCAGAGACTGTTGTTGCCATGCAGAAAGATGGCAGCTTGGACTAGGGGGGAATGATTCTGGAGATGGAAAAAAGCAAAGAAGTTCTAAATACATTTTGGTGGTAGAATTAACTGTGCTGGATGACAGAATTGAGATCAGAAGGTACGGCTTGGGCAATTAAATAGTGCTAATATCCCTAGATGGGAAAAACTAGGCATAGGACCCAAAAGTTCTATTTTAGCCATGTTCAATTTGGGATGGCCATGAGGTATCTTTTCAGCTGGTGGTTGTAGGCTAAGCGGGCAACTAGGTCTATAAGCCTGGAGCCACAGGAGAAATCGGAGCTAGATATAGAATTTCTCTCATTACACAAAAATGAGGTGTTTTTTTTTAAACTTGAATGATTCTTTTGACACAGCTATCCATCTGTCTTTCTCCAAACCTGTGAATCTCAAAAACCCCCCATGCTTCTTCACACAATACTGGGGTCATTTTCCTCCATCTTTATTTTTGTATCTATTAAGATTTTCTTTAGTCATTTTCTTTTGTGAAGTAAAGCAAAAGCCAACCAGATTTCTGGGTTTTTAGTTACAGCATTAAAAAAAAAAAAATCAAACAAGTTCTGTAGCTTAAATGGCTCCACACCATACATTTGTAATTTCACAGCAGAGTCTAGGAGTTCAAGAGAAATATGGGAGACTTAAAGTCTGAGAAAAAGGTGGGACTCATCAGTTTTGCCTATAAAATTCTGTAACCCAATATGGTGGATTACATCAGTTTTTCAGTCTATAGAAGCCTCAAGGGATGGCTGATCTTCCAGATCTAATAACTCCCCATGGGACTATAGTGCTGGTTGGGCCCTGCTCCAAAATCCACACTGTCCCCTTCTTGGAATTACCATTATTTTCCCACTAGGTCATTTCTATTTCCTTAAGGTTGTTAGCCTGACCCCACTAAGTCCTAGTTTTGGAAAGATACACCTGTTTAACTCCTTTCCTCAGAAATAATCTCCACCATTTCTGCAATCTTTGTAATTTATCCTTGTCAAAGAAAATCAAAATGCTAAAAAGAGTAGAAAAGGATACTCCCCTCCAAGATATGCCACATGCCTATGTGTATTGATTCCTGCCCTTAGGAATCTGAGCAAAGCCACATTCGTAACATAATGAGATAGGTCCTGTACAACCGGGCAGGAAAAGTGCAGTTAGTCAGTGGCAATAATTTTGCCCCTTTAGAAGACCAGGACAATATTATTATCAGAGGGAAAAGTAGCATTTCACAGGGAGTTATGATCACAGACTCTGGGGACTGACCAATCTGAGTATATAATCCTAGTCTGACTCGTCAGGAGCTGACCTTGAGCACAATCATTTCATATTCCTGTAAAATGTCCCTCTCATCTAAGTCGTTGCACTGATAGCTCATCTTTACCTTCAAGTCTTAACTCAGATGTCTCTTCTCTTGGAGGCCTTCTCTGCCCGCTCTGTCATTTAAGGAAACCACCCCCATCCCTGGCTTATTTCCCTTATTCATTACAGCACGTAGTTTTCCTTGTACTCATGAAAATTATTTGTAATTGTCTTATTTTACAATGTTGGTTTATATGCTTGTTTATGATTCAGTTGCTCCTTTTTCCCTAGCTCAGAATAGGTGCTCAATGAATTAATGCAATGTCTGACCAAGGCCAAAATCACCAGCCACTCTGGTAAGAAAACTCAATCCAATTATTTGCTATCCTCTGCCAAGCACTATCCAATAGAAATATAATGCAAGTCATTTATGCAGCTTTAAATTTTCTAGTCACCACGTTAAAGAAGTGAAAAGAAACAGATGAAATTACTTGTATCATGTATTCTGTTTACCCAACATATCATTTAAACATGTAATCAATACAAAAATTATTAATGTAAAAATTATTAATGAAATATTTTGCATTCTCTTTTTTGGTAGTAAGTCTTTACTATCTATTATTTGACACTTACAGCACATCTTTATTCAAGTGTTAAATTTTCATAGGAAATTCTTGATCTGTATTTCAATTTTATAAAATTTGTGGTTGAAAAAGGAGATTCACATACCCAAGTTGCTCCACACACGTATAAACATTTTCCAATACTAGAATCAAGTATCAGATTTTAAATTAAAGTTTAAATAAATTAAAATGAAATTTAAAAATTCAGTTCCTAATTATAGTAAACACATTTCAAGTGCTTAATAGCCACAAATGGCTAGTGGCTACCATTTTACAGCTCTAGACACTTTGCCAAATTTTTCTCATCATGTTTTCTTGTGGAAATGTGTCCTTAAAATCAGATTATCTTATTCCAAAAGGAAGAAGAGAAAGGAACTCGAACACATTAAGTGGAGATATTTGCCAGGAACTTCGGCAAGGACTTTTCAAATAACCCTTCTAATAAGCCTATGAGACTGGTTTCACTGTCCCTGTTTTATACATTAAGGAAAATGAAAGCTAAGAGAGAACGGGAACTTGCTACAAACACAAAGCATCTTTCTCTCTCTCTCCAGTGGTTTCCAAACAAGAGGAGTAAGCAAAGGGGTACTCTCAGCTTTCTGTCCTCCTCCCTGTGTCTTTCTAGGCACTACACCAAACATCCAAGAGCATGCCCAGTCTCTTCTGCTTAACACAAGGCAGGCTTTCTTCTTCCACATTTATTGCAGAACCTGGAAAAGACTGGTCACAGGTGAGGGCCTGTGCCCAAGGAATAGACTCAACTTCCCTCCTCCCCCATTGAAGGGTGCTTGAAGGTATACTCCTCCTTGAAGGTAAGAGAGTGCTACCTACCTCAAAATCAAAGACTCTTGGGACAAAAATTGGTATCATTGCCCACTGTTCTATGGAAAGACTCTGGGTTGGGATGGCCTCTGGGGAGATGGTGACCAAGTGGACTGCAGTCATTTAAAATCTTCTGCATTCTTTCACTTGGACAACTTCCTTCTGTCCTCCTTTGGAAGAAACAAATTGTATATTTTAAAACACGTTTGAGAAGCCCAGACATCATCAGTGTTTATGTACTCAGTTTCTCGAAAGGCTTCGGGAGGAAAGTTTTTGATGTCTTTATATGTCTGAGATTACGAGCTGACCCTCCATATCCCTGTGCCTTCCATACTTAGTGAGAGAACACCTTATTTTTTAGCTGGGCACATAACCCTTCCCAGAGAACAAAGTCTATATTTCTCAGCTTTCCTAGTGGCTAACTGTGGTCATGAGACTACATTTTGGCCAATGCACTATAAGAAGAAGTGTTGTGTGAGGCTGATGGGAAGTTTCCTTAAAGAAAGAGTCTCAACCCTTCCGCACTGTCTTCCTCCACCATGCAGGTTGGAATGCAAACTTGATGGCTAGAATTTTAGGAGCTAGATTGGACCATGAGGTAGAGGCCGTGTGACAAGGATAATAGATCGACAAGATAAAGGAGCTTAGGTCTTTGGTATCAGGGAGTGCCAAATCTGCCCTGGATATGTAAATCTAGATTCTCCTTATGTGAGGGGGATACAAACTTTTATCTTCCTTACGGACCCTTATTTTGTATTTCCTGTCACACGTATCTACACCCAAATCCAATGCTAGCTGAAACACATACACTTTTCAAGCAAAAGGCCCTGGTGGAAGTGGGACTTCTGAAACTGAAATGGCCCAGTTCATAAGACTAAAAATGGACATTAAATGGGAGGTGTGAGGCCCCACCTGGCCTGCTCATTATTGAGATGTATCTAATCTCTGGGCTCATCACGCATATTTATTCAGGATGTGGTGTACTTCCATTAGGTCCTTAGATTAAATACTAGACCAGAGGATCCTCACAGCATTTTTCCAGATTTTTTTCATTTTATCATTTTTTTTTCCTGCTGATATTTCTTGATTTTTTTTCTTTTGTTTCTCTCTCACCTCCTTTTGTTCCCCCCAGTGTTTCTACATTTGACTTTCTAGTGTTATGCTTCACAAACATGCAGGGGGAGTATTTTTCTGGTTAGGGAAGGACAGCACAGGGGTTGGACAAGGGGGAGGAAAAGGCTGGCTTTCTGGACTCTCAGAGTGATGCCTAGAATGTTGGCCTCATTACCCCAGCCCTGCTCAATAATGCATGAAAGTCACACCACAAAAAAGTGCATCTATAGGAAAAAGACCAGAAAGAAGTATCCAAATTGAGAGCAATGGCTACCCCTGAGGAACGAGGTAGAAGCCACACCATAATTTTGTCATCTTATGTACTTTTGAATTATTTGCTGTTTTTTCCTTAGAATGAGCATTTCTTACCCTATAATTTGAGACATGGAAATAACAGTATGTTCACAGTCAAGGGGTGTTAGTGATTATAAGGTCATAGAAGCCATGAAATGTTCAGCTATACCTCCATCCAAAGGCATTCAAGGCCCAAGACCATACTCTGGAAAACCTTAGCTCTTACTAGATTTGCCCTTGTGCCTTCTAGGAAAATTTCTTCTCTCCTTATTCAATACTAGGGAATTATTGCTGGGTAAACAATAAGAGGAACTCCGGGCCAGGCTGGGGCCATCTGTAAATAGGATATCCACAGCCTTCTGCCCAAGTGCTTATTCTAGGTACTTATGAATGAACTCACTTTCATCTAGTTACCACATTATTTTCTGAGCTTTCTGAAATATCTCAATTCCTCTTATGATAGGCATTTTGCTATTCTTCTTTCCAAGAACCCAGTTCTCTGTTCAGCTTCATGATTATTAGCTTGTTATTGAATATTGATTACATTGATAGACACAGATTTCCATGCCTCTCTTTATTTTTTTAAAATATTTTATCTGTTTATTTGAGAGAGAGAGAGACAAGCAGGGGGGAGGGCAAGAAGGAGAGGGGGCAAGCAGGAAGACCGACTTGGCTCAATCCCAGGATTCTGAGATCATGACCTGAGCCAAAGTCAGATGCTTAACCAGTTGAGGCACTCAGGTGCCCCCATGCCTCTTTTTATCCACAGCATTGGTTAGTGACCTTCCACACCGATTCTGGGCCTGGCCATGAGATGTGTTTGATTAATGAGATAATAGCCATCTCATTGAAAAGTGCATGTGCATCTTTGCTTTCTCTCTTGGACCCTTGCACCATCAAGAGGACATGCCTGAGCTAGCCTGCCGGAGGGATATGAGAGATACATGGAGCAGAGCCAAGTCATCCCAACGGAGGCCACCCTAGACCAGCCAGCTGATAGCCAATCTGGCAGCAGATAGTTGATGTCTGAGCAAGCCCTGCCAAGGTTAGTCAAGACTGATCCAGGATGCAGAGCTTCCTAGTAGAATCACAGGCTGATGAGAAATAACAAATGGTTGTTATTTTATGACACTTAGCTTTGGGGTGGTTTGTTGCATAACAATAGCTAATTAATTCAGTAATACCCTTCCTTCCCTACCTGTTCCCTCCCACCACCTTACCACCACTAGCTCTGCTGTTCACCATCTATGTGACTATATCAGTTAATTTTTTCAGTATAACAAACCACCCCCAATTTTTTTGTTTGTTTGTTTTTTAGAACAATAACCATTTATTCATGATTATTCATGAATCTACAGGTCAGGTATGGGTTCTGGTGATTTGGGTTGAACTTGCCTGATCTCGGTGGGCTTGCTCATGCATCTGTGGTCACCTGGAGGTTTGGCTCACGCTGGCTGATTTATTATGGTTACACTGGGATGACTGGGGTCTTTCTCCATGTGGTCACTCATTACCCAGCAGGCCTTGCTTGAGCTTATTCACATGACCGCAGAGCACCAAGAGTATGCAAGAGTGGCAAGTCCTAATGTAAAAGCACTTTTCTTTTTTTTTTTAAACCTGCTGATTTATTTATATTTATATTTATTTATTTTTAATATTATGATGTGTTATTCACCATACAGTACATCCTTAGTTTCTGATGCAATGTTCCATGATTCATTGTTTGTGTATAACACGCAGTGCTCCATGCAAAAGTGCCCTCCTTCATACCCATCACAGGGCTAGCCCATCCCCCCACCCCCCTCTGCTCTAAAACCTTCAGTTTGTTTCCCAGAGTCCATAGTCTCTCGTGGGTCATTTCCCCCTCTGTTCCCCTCCCCCTTCATTTTCCCCTTCCTTCTCCTACCGATCTCCCTGCTATTCCTTATTTCCACAAATGAGTGAAACCATATGATAATTGTCTTTCCCTGTAAAAGCACTTTTCAAGCCTCTGCTTATATCATGTTTGCTCTATCCCGTTGTCTGAAGCAAGTTACATGGCCAAGCCCAGGGTCAGTGTGGAAAGGCACTCCCAAAAGATGTAGATATAGAGAGGCATGGAAAAAATTGGGGTCACTAGGCAACGAATTCACTATAGCGACATCACACAATTCCTTTGTTTTTTCTGAGCCTCAGCTTCCTCCTCCAAAAAATGGAGATGATGATACTAGCCTGTGATAAGTTGAATTGTGTCCCACCAACAGACGTAGACGTTCTAACTCCAGGTACCCATGAATGGGATCTTCTTTGGAAATAGGATCTTTGCAGATGAAATCAAGTTAAGATGAAATTATTAGGGTGGGGCCTAATCCAAATCTAACTACTGTTCTTATAAGAAGAGAAAAACACCAGATGAAGACGGAGACAGGCAGGGAGAATGCCGTGTAAGGATAGAGGTAGATATCGGTATGCCACAGCTGTAAACTCACGAATGCCAAGGATTGACAGCCACTATTGGGAGCTAGAAATAGAGGAGGAAAAATTCTACCCAGACTCTCAGAGGGAACATGGTCCTGCCAACACCTTGATTTTGGACTTCTAAGCTCCAGAACCATGAGGCAATACATTTCTGTTGTTTTTTTTAATTTTTAATATTAAGGAATATTAATATTGAGGAAGCCTTTCAAGCATGTATGAGATGGTACAGTTGCTGCAGCATCAGAGCTGCCTCAGGTCTCTGGTTTTAGAGGCTTTGGGATTTCCAAGGTAGAAAAAGGCCAGCATTGCTTGTCCTGTCAGCTCCCCTCCTGGTTTGTGGTCAGCTCCCCAAGCTCCCGACAGACACCTGCCCTGGCCAATCCTTCAGCATGAAATGGGGCATGCCTGCAGAGCTTGGGATATTTCCCTTTGCTGAAGGAGAAGCCCTGCTCTCTGATTGCTGGCCTTGTTCCCAACTAGCTCTAGCTCCGGGAACATTCCAGGAAAACAGAGGCTAAATTTAATCTCCCTTACCTTGTGATTCCTATTCTGTGTCCTCCATTCAGACTCTTATTATGCAGGGAACTTGCTTCTGTGCATTGCTAGAGGCCGTAGTAGTTGTTTGCAGCCAAACACAGGCAGGAACAAGCTCCCCTTTTCTGTGGGAAGTCTTGCACCTCCCTAGACATGTTATGGGGCCAGGTACAGGAAAGTGCTCCCAGAATGCACCACGGTTGTTCCAGAACGCTCCCTGTTGCCTCTTACCTCCCTAACATTGCTCATTCTGTTCTCTTTGACTAGAGAGGCTTTCTAAAATATGTACCTGTTGAAGTCATTCTTAAGCTTCGAGAACTTTAAAGCATGGGTCAGAATGGAGAGAGCACAGAATTTGAGAACAGAAGACCTGAGCTTGAGATTCATATTTAACACTTACTGTGTGTCTTTGAGCAAATCACTTCACATCTCTGTACCCAAATATTGCTATCATTATTATTATCTGGTGAAAAGAGTAACTTCATTCTGAGAATCCACTAAGATAATGATCCATTAAGAGTTGTTCAATTTAGAAAGAGAAAAAAAAATTCATTCATTCATTCATCCAACTCATAACTACTGGAAGTCTATTTCTGTGCCAGGTCCTTTGGTAGATGTTAGAGATAAAGTAGTGAACGATATAGCTGAACTCTCTCCTTTCATAGTTCTTACATTCTAGTGTAGGAAACGGAAAATAAACTAGCAAGGAAATAAACAGGCAGGATTACAAATAAATAGGTAATTAAAAATTGTAGTAATTCCTAGGAAGGAAGCCAATATAATGGTGAACTAGAGAATTACTGGGGAAAGTCGTTTGGACTGGATGTTAAGCAACATGGACAGAGTTGACATCGTCTGAAATTTGAAGGGTCTAATCTTCTTTGCCTGGAGGGAAAATCAGGCAGGCAGTGTGATGTGTTGTTGTTTTTTTCTGTATTTCTGTAATACATTCTGAATCTGTTTGTCTTGCTGCCTTGGTACTCTCTACTCATTGGCTTACTGGCATTTATATCCTCATGAGGATGGCATATGCCCCCCTAGACAAATGGTGAGTGTCATCGTTATAAAGGGGGCTCTGTCTAGTAAATGACAGTTTAAAAACTAGCTCTTGTTGACAAAGAAAAAAGGAATTTTAAAATTTCAAACCTTTCTTTTACATGGTGAGGAGAATTTGAGTCTAAACACAGGGTTTCACAATAAGCCAGAGGTAGAAAGAATTTAGTGTATATTTAAAGAGAAGTTTCAATGAGACAGACAGGAGTAGGAAGCTTCTCACTACTAAAAGGAAAGGGAGAGAGAGAAACCGAAGGACAAGAGGTCAGATATGAATGTACTGGTTCTCTCTAGTAGGTATAAAAGAAAAACAAAACAACAAAACCTTTTGTGGCTTCCCTGGGTGGCTCAGTCAATTAGGCATCGGCCTTCAGCTCAGATCATGATCTCGGGGTCCTGGGATGGAGCCCGGGTGGGGTCCCCTGCTCAGTAGAGAGTCTGCTTCTTCCTTTCCCTCTGACCCTCCCCCTCCTCATGCTCTCTCTCTTAATAAATAAATAAATAAATAAATAAATAAAATCCTTAAAAAACCCTTTTGAAATACATTTTTAGGGAACATTATTGTAGGAGAGAAAGCATCCATAACTGCTTATCTTCTCATTGGTAGAATGAAGACTTTGTTAGGTGTCCGTCTTTACTTCACAGTCTATGTGACTAGGAAAACTGAATTTACCTCCAGTTACAGGGATGGAGCTTTAGTCGAACCAAGTTATGGTAATCTCAGCCGTCTTCATGGCAAGTGGTTCAGAAATGCAGGCTTTCACCAATCAGCACAAGCCTTTCCTCTGTCCACTTTTACTTGTTTTGAGTTGGTCCAATGAAAAGGAAAAACTTTTTAATACAAGATTACAGAGAAGTGTTCTCCCTCTCTCTGCCACTGGTGATGGAGGAAGCAGGCTCCCAGTATGATTTACAGCCAACTTCTGAGCTAGCAGGAAACCAGTTTTAGAATGAGGTCAACAGTGTGGCTCTCAGAGTGAAGAGATGGAAAGAACCCATATCCCAGCTGATGATGTGATATTGCTGAGGTCTTGACCCAAACAACCCTAATGCTAGACTTCCTCTTTTGTGATATAATAATTTTATTTCTCTAATCTAATTCAAGTCAGACTTTCTGTTATTTACAGCCAAAAACATCTGAGATAATACAGTGGGAGAAATAACTGTTTTGGAGAAGTACCAGAGTGGGGGGCATTATGTCTCAAGTTTAACGAACAGGTCCTAGGAAAATTTCAAGATTATTAGAAGAGTCCTATGCCAACAAGAAGAGGTAAAAGCAGAATAGACAAGGACGCTTGGCATGATGTGGTTAATCGTCGAGAGAGCTATACCATCTCCTTCAGCCTGAGAATGCTTTGTAAGGCATTCAGAATTCCCTGTATACCCCAGGGAGTGTGGCACAGAGGGGCATGTAAGATAATTGAAGTAGCTGCCTTGTGACCTGAATCAAGGGAATCCTTGTAGTAAAGGATGTGGTGATTTTGTAGTAGAGAGCAGCAGGGCGGGCCACTCAAGATCAAGGTTGAATGGAAATCATTGCCATGTCCCAGAGAAGGAGCATCGCCACTAAGACCCCAAAAGTAGGACAATTCAGCCAGGGCACATCATGAATTACATAAGACCCATCAGCATTGGGTGTAATAAGATCAGAATTTTGCTGGGTAAGGTGAGGTATATTCAAAGTTGAGGTCAGTGGGAGTCAGCAGAGAACCACATGTAGGGAAGAGCGTGAATTTCTACCTATACTAAACCTCATATTAGAAGGGCAGATCAGATTATGAGACCAGCTGAGAAAGAAGAGATACAATTTGATAGAGCATCTGGAATTAGAGGTACTTAATCATTTATCCAAATGCGGCTATTTAATTCATTACGGTAGATGGCATCATTTGCCCTAATCCTTTGCCCATCCTGTATCTATGTCTTTTGTCATGTGACTTCAGAACTCCGCTTTCTAACAAGGTAGAGTCTAGGGCAGAGTCTATTTCCACGGGGCTGAATCTGGAGTTGGCCGTGTGACTCGCTTTAGTAAGTAGAATGAAGCTGAAGGGATATGTCCCTGTTCTATGCCTAGGTCTCAAAGGCCTTCTGTGCTTCCATTTGCTTGTACTTTTGTGTCTGCCACCATCACGAAAACACGCCCAGGCTTAAGGGTTATGTGGAAGAGAGCTGAGTCACCCTGGTCTCCGAGCTGAAGTCATCTTAGATCATCTGACAGCCAGACATCTCCAGATATATTAGTTTTCTATTGCCACTCTAACAAATTACCACAATTTTAGTGGCTTACAACAGTACAAATTTATTATTATAGATCTGGAGGTCAGAAGCCTAAAATGGGTACACAGAGCTGCATTCCTTCTGGAGGTTATAGAGGAGAATCTATCTCCTTGCCTTTTCTAGCTTTTAGAGGTTGCCTATATTTCTTTGACTCATGAATGCTTCCTCCATCTTCAAAGCTAGCAGCATAGCCTCTTCTGTCCTGCATGACCTTCTACGGACCTCCTATGAGGACTCTTGTGTTTATATCAGGCCCACCCAGATAATCAAAGATAATCTCTTCATCTCAAGATCCTTAACTTGATCATATCTGCAAAGTCCCTCTTACCATATATTCACAGGTTCTGGGGATTAGGACATGGATACCTTTGGATACCATTATTCTACCATACCAGTCATTGAGCAAGCCAGATACAGATGCGTAGGAAATAAATGCTCATTGTTGTGTGCTCTTGGGGTTTTGAGATCATTTTTTTTTGTGGCATGGTTGTGTCAATCAATAACTGATACAAGGGGGCAACTGAGCTATCCTTTATTGGTGAGTTTAAAACTATAACCTGTCATTAGTTAAAATGAAAACCACAGAAGGGGGCGCCTGGCTGGCCCAGTGGGAGGAGCATGTGACTCTTGATCTCAGGGTTGTGAGTTTGAGCCCCACGTTGGGTGTACAGATTACTTAAAAATAAAGTCTTAAAAAAAAGAAAAGGAAAGAAAACCACAGTACAAAATGAAAACAAAAGAGTAAAGAAAGTTACTTTCCTTTCATTCTTTTCTTTTCCTTTCTTTCTTCTTTCTCTCTTTCTACTTTTTCATTATGGAAAAAAAGGGGACATGTAGAAAAACAAAATCATAGAAAAGAATTAAAAGGCACTTTTAATCGTACCATTTTTGAGAACATTACTATCAATATTTTGGTTTGTATCTATCCAGAAATTTTCAAATATTCAATACTTGGAAATTCTATTCTGTGACTACCAATGGAAGGTTGACCTGACCCAGGAAATCTCTCCTTCCATCTGAAACACATAGAAATGCCAGAACAAATTTACTAGAAAATAATAGCATAAGTGCAAGGTCAGAGTTAGCACATTACTAAGATTTGTACTGTTTGGAAGAAGGAGAAAGATGCAGATTAACTTGAGATTTCCTTCTTTTTTTTTTTTTTTTTTTGAGAGAGAGAGAGTGCACACTGTTGGGGGCAGGGACAGGGGTGTGAGTGGGGCAGAGGGAGAGGGCGAGAGAGAGAATCTCAAGCAGACTCCACGCCCAGCGCAGAACCCCACATGGGTCTTGATCTCACAACCCTGAGGTCATGACCTGAGCCAGAATCAAGAGTTGGACGCTTAACCGACTGAGCCACCCAGGCACGGCAAGCTTGAGACTTCTTAAATATACATCTTAAGCCTTTAAGGTTAACCACTAAAATAGTAGAAATAAAATGTGACATCTCAACCAATGGAAGAAGCCAAAGGAGATGGATCCAACAAAATTCAAGGACAGGGAGAAGCAGCAAAAGAAAATCTCTGAAACAGAATGTACAAAATGAGATGTCAGGGAGAGGTCCAAATATCTCAGTAATTACAATAATACAAATAGATTATGTAAAAGGTACAGACAATCATATTGGTTTAAAAAAATCCATCTGTTTGCTACTTTCCAGAGAGGCACTTAAAGTAACAAGACTCAGAAAGGTTGGGAACAAGAGGATGGAAAAGGCGTTTGATACATCAGGCAAATACTGAAAGAATGCTGGCCTTGCACATGGTCGAGATATGAACAAAGTCACATACAAACTGCAACACTGTTTGTACTAGAGAAAACGTGGCGATAATCTAAAGAGCTGTGAAAAATGGAATGGGTAAATAGACCATATAGTCACAGGATAGAATGCTCTACAGCAGTTACGATGAATGAACTAGAATCATATGAATCAACATAGACAGATTTTTTAAATGTTGAATGGAAAAAGAAATAGAAAAATATTACCTTCAGTCTGATAACATTTAACCATATGAAAAAGCAACTCTATCTATGACCCATATGTATGTGGCAAAAATATAAAAATCTGGACTGGGTAATATACATCATATTTATGACAGTTTGAAAGGGGGAAAGATGAGATAAATAGAATAAACAAGACTTCACCTTTATATTCTAATTACTTTAATTAAAAATTTTGAAGGAGATATAATTAGTTGATGTTTGTTTCATCATTCCATCTAATTTGCTGTGCTTTTGAAAATATCTCAAAGTACAGTTCCTTAGAATAGAGTGAGAGATATTTTCTCTAAGGCTTTGTTCAGTGCCAAAATTCTGATTCTACTGTCATAACAAACAAAGAAAAAAAAAAAAAGAAAATCTTAGTGCTTTGGAATCTGTAGGCAAATATTAAGCATTATTTACCATAGAAAAGAATGGGAAAACCCATATCTCAAAATAATAAAATTGGCACATACCTTGGGGGCAGTGTTAAATAGCTGTTAAATTCATGTTCTTAAAAAATATTTCATGACATCACAAAATGTTCACAATAAACTGTTACATTAAGTGGGGTAGAAAACTATATATACATATATATTTATATTTACATATACACATATAAATTGAACCGTTCTGTGCCTGCTGGCATTACGGGTAATATTAGCTATATTTTCTACAATAAGTATGTATCACATGTATTACTTTTAAATTAAAAAATATTTAATTAAAGAAGGCTAGTTTCATTACAATCGTGAATTGTAAATTGTCATATAGTTTAAATAATAAGAAGTCTTTTTTTAAACTAAGTGACAAGCATGAATGTGCCAGCTCAATAGAATTGATTCAGATGATAGTGTTACTGAGTTACTTCCTGCCTCTCCCTTCCCACCTAAGGGCCCATTCGTTGTGGATTCAGGATGGAGAAAGGCAAACAGGCTGGTTGAGATGGTTGATGAAGCCAGATGTGGCAAGCACAGCCCTCGGGTACTCAGCCCTACCACTGGGAGAACAAGGGGATGGGCCAGTATAGACATTTTTATCTGATAGAGATTTAGATTCTTTCCAAGACTGAGGCATCTTAGTGTCACAGAGCATTGTCATCCAGACCATTGGGACAGCACAGCATTTGCCCCAACCAGCGCTTCCTCCTGGCTCGGAATCTGATTGCTTCTGGCCTTGGAATAGGTTTTTCCAAGGATGGTCTTCTTTGGTTTATATCCCACCTTGCCCTAGATTTTGATATTGAAACAAAGAATTTAATGTTTTCCTGTGGAGTGCTATTTATTTTATTGTTAATGCAAGAGAAGCAGCTTGCTGAGTTTGATCATTTCTCAGCTGTCTTAAAAAGCTAATCTGGAGCACAGGGCGCCCAGGAATTAGCCAGTTGGAGACCTCCGTGAAGCAGAGATTTAGGTGACCAACATATTTCAGACACTAACTCAAATGAGCATCCAGGCTGTCAACCTTGCTCCTTCTCAAAGCAAAGATGGCCTCAGAAACCAGTAAAAACATAGATGCAAGAGGAAAGGACACCTGTCTCCCAGCGCACGGATGGCAGACAATAAATGGTTTGCTCCATTGTCACTGATGACATTACTCATAATAGTAGGTAACAAACAGCATTGAAATCTCTTCCTTCTAATAAGCCCTCAGAATAAAAGAAAAAAGCTGCCTTTGGCACCACAGCCTCACTTGGAAACTGGCCTCTGTCTAAGAGTAATTGAATCACTGGGAATGTTTGCTTGACCGAGGCTTATCGCTAGAACTGGTTCTTGAAAAACTATGGGCATGTCTTTTCTTCATGAACTAAATTTCTTTGCACTATTAGTACACGGAGGACTCGGAGAGGAAAGAAAGCTTGGTTGAACTATTGCACTTCCTCCTGCACCCCTGGGCTGGAAATGAGACTTGGTGCCCAGGAATGGTGGAGAGGAGCCCCTGTTGAGGGTCCTGCTTCTGCCCCACAGCCTCGGCGCTCTGTGGATGCCTACCAGACTATCAATTTAATTGGTCTCCTTGGATGCACCAGCAGCACACACCCTGGGGCTCTGCCAATTCCCAAGAAAGGACACACCTTGTTTTGCTGACTGCAAGGTTCTTGTTAGAACATGTTTGTTCTTTCCCTAAAGGCTGGAATAATCTTTCTAGTGGAAGCTTGCATGTCCTTCATGGAAACACATGGATCTTTACAAATGTAAATCTTTATTGTAAGTTTCCTCCAAGATGTAGTACAGGGGTGTCTCACAGCGGCTGGCCCAGAAAACACTGGGCATCTCCTCTCCAGGTACCTGTCTCCAAAGTCTCCCAGGAGGAACGACTGCTAAACTTTCTCCCTGCCTTTCCACACAGCCCTTTCAGCATCACGTGGCTTACCATTTCCTCATTTCAGACTGTCTGATATGCCTGCCCACTGTGCGGGACGTGGAGATTCCCAGCACGTTACACTTTACAGCACTGTTGTTCTTTGGAGAATTCGCCCCTTTTCCATTCCTAACTTGAAGAGAAATTCCAGTAAATATTATTCTTTATTGTGGTAAAAGGCAGAATGTCCTACCTCTAAGGATGGGTTATACTGAGTGACGTGCTTCCAAAGGATACAGCTATGGAAAGGGAGAAAGAAGTACCTTTATAATGGGGAACCCTGGCAAACACTACCTTAGCCAGGTGATTGAGGTTAACAGCATCGGAGATAAGTCCTATTGATTCATATGGGCCCTTGATATGATGTGCTTTAAAAAATGCCACTTTGCCTCTGTGGTCATCCTCTGTAAATCCATAACCTGAGCCTAACTATGAAAAAAAAAAAAAGAAAGAAAGAAAAAGAGAAAACCCCAAACAAATGGAAAGACATTCTACAAAACACTGGATCAAGACTCCTCAAAACTGTCAAGGTTATCCAAAAAAAAAAAAAAAAAAAAAAAAAGGAAAGTTCTGAGCAAGTGTCAGTCCAGAGAAGACATAAAAGCTAAATGAATGTGACATCCTTACTGGAATCTTGGAACAGAAAAAAGATCATCTAGGAAAAACCAATGAAATCTGAATGAAATTTGGAGTTTGGGGGGGTTTTGTTTTGTCTTTGTTTTTTGTTTTTAAGAAAAGGATGACTGATTGTTTTTATCTGGACCATGTGTCTAGGGAAGGTACAAACTCTGGGTGTCCTGCCAGGGGACTAATGATTCTTAATTAAACTTGCCCCAGCTAAATTTCCAGTTTTTGTGTGGTCTAAGCTTGCCAAAAATGTTACATTAAAAAAACTAAACAAAGTTAGTAGCCAAAAGTTATTAAAATAAAACGTAGAGCAAACTTTACTTGGATATCTGAAAGAAAAACAAAAGAGATCCAATTTATAACTCAGCATAGCATTTTCAAAATTCTTTCTTCTCTCTAGTTTTCATATAACCTGTAGCTTTTCTGGACTTTCTTATTCTAGAAATCCCTTCCTTTCTATTCCCTACCTCCGCTCTTTCTGAAACCCCACCACACATGGCTGCCCTGTGTCATCATTCTCTCAGTCTCTTCCTCCTGCTTCTCCCAAACTTGTTCTACCCATTATCCAGATTCAGCTGTCACTAGAAGCCTGGGACTCTACCCAGCAAAGACAGAATTCCCCTGGGGAGAGGTGACAAAGCTGAGTAGTCAGAGAAAATTCTCCATAGCAGCGGTAGGAGAGGGAATGAGGGTAGGCAGACAACTCCATAAATTAATATAAATTGCTCCCATCACAGATATAAACCGCTGGATTTTATATGCTGACCAGCATTAGGAGAACCATAACAGCAACTGGGGATGAGAAGTGTGTCCAGAGGAAGAAGAGGATGGTCTTCGTTCAGAACAGTCTCGGACTTGTCGTTTAAATGGTAAACTCTATGCTTTGTGCAGATAGACATGTCTGCCCTATTTTCTGTTGTGTCCCAGTAGCTGGTCCAGAGAAAGAATCCCAATATCTTTGATGGTAACCTTGAGAATAAGAGTATCCATTTCTTTCATTGTAAAGTAGCAAATTTAGACATTGTCTGCCTTAGTTCCTTCACGGAGATTTGGCCAGGAGTCAAGCAAACCTACATAACTAAATATGGGAAATAACTAAATATGGGAAATAACTAAAAAAGAAGTGCAGGAAACAAAGCATCGGTGTGGACACAGCATCAGTGTGGAGGCCAGACTAATCCTCCGGAGTCAGAGGGGACTTGAATAAGCCCACTGGCTGCCCGTCAGATGGAAATGGTTGGGTCACATCATCTCGGAGCTCTCATTGGCTCACTGCCACGTGACTTTGCAACTCGTCCTGTCAGAAAGTGGACTTGTGACTTGCTTTGACAAATAGAATGTGATAGAATGACAACGGACAAGTTCCAAGCCTAGATCCCAAGGTTCCTGGTGTGAGTTTCCTCTCACTCTTGGAACCCTGCCTCCACCCTGTCCATATGCCCAGGCTGGGCTGCTGAAGCATGAGAGACACAAGGCCCAGTCACCCCCATGACCCCAGCCAACAGCCAGCCAGTTTCAGAAACAGAGCCACCGAGCTCAACAGAAACTGACTGCAGATAGAAGAGGGCTGACCCTAACTCACAATGCTGACCTACAGAATAAAGAGCCAGAGAAATCATTTGTTTAAGCCATCAAGTTTAGGGGTAGTTGGTTTTGCAGCCTTTGCTAGCTGACATGACTGCCAAATTGAAAAGTTGGTAAGTCAATGACTCGTTTCTCACTTGTACCTTCAGACACAGGGCACATTTTCCAGGAAAGTGCCCCTGACCGAGAAAGCAACGAGAACCTTGTCTTGGTGATCCATGGACTGCTTTTGTTTGGCTAGATAGCTTCCTGTATCATTCTCATATTGGCTATTTAAAAAGCTCTAGCAGACAGGGTTAAAATTTAATTCACACATTATCCCTCAGACCTATTTAGTTCTGCCTCAACCAATTTCTTATTTAGTTAAGACTGAGATACTCATGACTCCTGATGTTGACGAAAGAAAACAATGGACGGGGACACGACTGTCTTTAGTTTCAGCACCCCTCTGTTTTGAGAGCCACCAACCTTGCAGGCAGACAGCATCCTCTTGTCTTTAGGTGCCTGGGACCATTCACCATGAATATCTAAGCTCATTCAGATCAGAACCCTGTTCTTTGCATTTCAAGGTAACATCTAGTTATGTAACAGATTCATTCCGCTATGATGTGGCACATCAGAGAAAACTCGGCTCAAATTGGCTTGAGTGAAAAGGGGAATTTATTCATTTCTGCTACTGAAGGGTATCTGGCTTCGGCCATGGTTTTAATTAGGTTTCAGTCTCTTTCACTCCATCAATAATCTCTTTTTTCCTCCATGTTGCCTTACTTTACACGCAGGCTTTCTCCATGTGGTGACAAAAATGGCTGCTGTGAGCCCAAGACTCATTCTGTTTTCTGCTGAATAATCGCAGCACAAAGAGACCGTCCCCTTCGTTTCAGCAAAAGTCTTGAGGTTGATTCTCACTGGACCTCTTTTGGTCACATGTCCTGCCTGAACCATTTACTTTCTACAGGGGAATGGAACATGCTAACTGGTCAAACTGGTGACCTCTTACCCTCCCCCACCCAAGAAAAACACAGTACGGGAGGTGATGGTGGGGTTAGCATCCTTAAATCGCATGGGTCAAGAGATAGTGGAGTTTCCAGAAAAACAGGTGCTATTACTAAAAAGGAGAACAGTTGTGGGCAGGCAAAACCAGCAGTTACCATAGCAACAGTGGTTTTCAATCTTACAGCTCACTGTAGTCACCTGGAGGAACTTTCGACAATACCACCAGAAATAGTGGTGGTATTGACCACCACCAATTACTTGGTCCAAGGTGTGGCCTGGGCATCAGTCTTCGTTTAAACTCTCCAGGTGATTCTAATGAACAGCCAAGGCAAAGAATGGCTGCATTAGGAATATTAATAGCTAATTAAGCCTTAACCCTGGGCAATGCCTTGAAGTGCTGTCAGTCACTCTAAAGGACTGCATCTCTCAGGGTAGAGTTTTCCACACTGGAGAAGGCGAGGAGTCAGTGTGGTGCAGTAAATGTGGGAGTGAACAGGGGTAGGCAGACAGGAAGCTCTGAATGCCCCCAATTTGAACGATATTAGTAACCATCTGCTGTGCACATGAGCTGCCAGCCCTGATGACAACTTTTAAAATTAAATTTGAGAAACCTTTTGCTCCAGAAAGCCGAAGAACCCATTATGACACCCCCAACTGCAGAATGAAAGGTACAGGTTAGCTACCCTATCGGAGGCCACAGCTTCCAGGGTCAAGTCTAGAGACCCTTGGGGTCCCTGGCTTCATTGCCTGACTCTCCTGTGCCCCATGGAGGGGGGTGGGTAGGACCGCCATTGCGTCTTTGCTTCTCTCAGTGTTTCCTCCCAGCTGGTTGGAGGAGGCAGATTCGCCTCATCTTTCTAGTGAGGAAAAGTTCTGGCCAATCATGAGAAGCCAACTCGAGACTGCAAATGTGGGGATGAGATAGCAAAATCTGTTTTTGGAGCTGCAAGAGACACTCCTCTCAGTGCAAAGAGCTGCCCC
This sequence comes from Ursus maritimus, assembly GCF_017311325.1. Classification (NCBI taxonomy): domain Eukaryota; kingdom Metazoa; phylum Chordata; class Mammalia; order Carnivora; family Ursidae; genus Ursus; species Ursus maritimus. The sequence goes on from NW_024424675.1 coordinate 13,473,322, forward strand.
AGAAAGCTTGTTGTCAGGCGGGGGCTGGCAGCTGTTCACCACCCAGGTGGGGGAAGGGTGGGGGTTTCAGAAGCTTCTGGCTGCCTGGGTTGTCTGCACCCCAAATTCCACATTTTCCTTTACCAAGGTCCAGGCCCTGAACAAATCACAATGTGGGGCTTCCCCCCAAACTTTTACCTTAGAGAAACTGGGAATGGAGAATGCTCAGGGAGAGGCAGTGGGGTGCAGTAGGCAAGGTAATGGATGGAAATCCAAGCCCCAACACATAGATTCCCGTCCTGTCTTCCTCTACTTGGCATATGAAGGAGCCTCCCTGTAAAATGGGATGCTGTTTGAGAATCCTCCCGACTCTGCATATTCTGAGCTTATGATGATAAAGAAGGGAGGGGCCATCAACCTGCTTTACTTTTGGGGGCAATGGCTGGCTTGGGGCCAATGGAGTATTTATGACCATTACCATTTCTTTTTTTAAAAAGATTTTATTTATTTATTTGACAGAGACAGCCAGTGAGAGAGGGAACACAAGCAGGGGGAGTGGGAGAGGAAGAAGCAGGCTCATAGCGGAGGAGCCTGATGTGGGGCTCGATCCCATAACGCCAGGATCACGCCGTGAGCTGAAGGCAGCCGCTTAAGGACTGCGCCACCCAGGCGCCCCTACCCTTGCTATTTCTAAGGGCGAGACAACTCCTTTCCTCCTTACCCTTTTCTTCCCTCCTTGTCCTTTTCTTCCCTCCTGACCACCATCACTATCATTCCAGGAGCAAAAACACTGGGGATGATGCCCAGAGTGTGTGAGGGGCAGCTAAGCCAAATCCTCACGTATACCCAGGTAGTACACAGGGAGATATTTGGCACTTTTGCAGAAATGGAGGCTCGAGTCTGCTTCCGTTTCTGTTCTTCTCTCCTGCCCTGTCTCCCTCCTCCCCGCTCCTTCTCCCTTCCTTCCACGGCTGTTTACCGATCCCCCAAGTCGTGATGACGTGCCAGGCACTGTGCCAAATGCGAGGGCCCCCGAATCCATCAGGGGGTGGATTAGAAAGCTCTGCCCTAACGGAGTCTCTTGGGGCAGATGGGGAAATAAACAAACAGTGACTGAACGGTGACAATACAGCGCCCCGAGGGCTCCCGCGGAAATGAGCACAGGCTGTTCGCAAAGCCCACAGGAGGACCTCTGACCCAGGGGATGCCTCGCCGGCGCCCCTCGCCTCCCAAGCAGATTGCAGGCGCGCGGGGGAGGCCCAGCCCCAGCCCGGGCCCGCGCCAGCCCCGCCTGTGCCGCAGTGAGTCAGGAACCCCGCCTCCCCGCCTGCACCCGCGAACGAATCACCGCCACCCGACTCACTGCGGCACGGCCCGCCGGAGCCGCGCGCCCACGCCCTCGCCCCTCGCCGCGTCCCTGCTCCCCCCCCTCCCCGGCCTGCTCGCGCCTCGCCTCCCGCGCCCTCGCCTTCTGCTCGCCGGGGGGAGCTGGCTCCCCGACCTTCCGCCCGCAGCCCCAGCCTTGGCTGCTGGAGGGAGGCCAAGGGGGTGCGGGTGCCGGCCCTGCTGGAGGGAGGCGCTCACAGGGCTGCAGTGTTCCTTTGCATCAGGAACGTTGCCCTGGGAAAAGGGGAGAAACAGAAATGGTGAAATGACTCAGGATTCTCGAAGTAGCTCAGCGCGGCGGTGCGGAGGGCTGGCTCCAGAAGGACGGTTGGGACCCACGAGGGGCCTCGCCAGCCTCTAAGTCTCCAACGCGGGGGCTCTGCCCCAACACTTAGCTCGAATTTCTGCGGAAGAGTTAGAAATGCAGTTATAATGTGTAACTCTAAAAATATCGAACTGATGTATTCGGATGAATTCACATGAAGCAGGTGACCCAGAAAAAGGAAATACGATCGGAAAGTCTTGAGCATCCACAGAATAATCCCTCTGCTGGGCAAAGGCCAAGTGCCTTAACCCTACTGGCTTTACCGGATGACTTTTTAGGAAGAAAGGCTGGTGGCGGGATGGAAGTGAAAAGCAGCAAAAAAGGTCATTTCTGTCTGAAATCACTTAAAACGTCCATCTCTGAAAATCCACCCTAATGTCTGGGGCTACGGGTGGGGTTTTGCAGGCTCTTCTGCTGTGGCTGGAATCTGTCCTTCCCTAGTCACGAGTAGGCTAATGGCAGGGGAATGGCGCTGCTCCAGGCCTCTGGGATGGAAAGAACTATCACAGGTCTAGATGCGCCTCACCAGGACCGCAATGACCTGCTCAGCAAAGCATATGAAGGGATCTCAGCTCATACAGGGGTAGTGGGAAGCCCACTGTGTTTCTCTAGTCCCTACCAGTTTGCTTCCTGATGAGGAAAAGGCTGGCCTGCCCTCATATAGCAGCCAAAATTATGCTCCTGGAAACTAAGTTGGATCATAACGTCACCAGCTCAGATTCCACCAATGGCTTCCCATCCCAACTTATTACCAAGCCTAAAAGACCCTCCATGATGGCGGCTACCTCTCACCTCTTCCCCTTCCACTCTCTTCCCTTCCCCTGTCTGCTCCAACCACACTGGCTTTCTTTCTGTTCTCTGAACACACCAGGGGCCCCCTACTTAAGGGCCTCCCCACATGCTATCCCCTTAACCTGGAATTCTCTTCCCCCTTTATCTCAAAAGACCATCTATCCAAAATAGCATCCTATCCACGGCACCTCTGCCCTCTATCTCTGCAAATCTACTTACTGTTTTCTTAGACTCCTTATATGTTTATTTATTTATCATGCATCTCCCCTAACATGTGAATTCTCTGAGGGCAAGAACTTTGTCTTGTGGGCTGTTCTAATTCCCAGTGCCTGGACGTTTGTAGGTGCTCAATGAATACTTGTGGAAAGAGTGAGGTTGGGATAGGGCATGGAATTTGCTCAACTTCACGCAGTTAGTGGAACAACCAGTAGCTGAACCCTTGTCACCTCCTTTGGACCTAGAACTTTTCTACTATCTCATGCTTAAGCTGGTTATTTGGAAATGATTTCATAGTGAAGTCAGATTGGACAATAGCCACTGGGCAAGCTGGATACCTTCTCAAGATGCAGTTTTTAGGGTCCTCCAAATGTTCCATTACTCTGTAATGTAAATGTTTGTAAATGTAATGTAAAAATGTAGTAAGTTCCAGTAGATGTTGAGTGGTTCATGATGTGGTGCCAACCTTTGGTCTCTCCTGACGTTTCCTCTTTAATCACCTCTGAAGTCATGGCTGGAAGTTGAGGTTTATAGAGTTCAGGGCTTTTGTACTGAAGTTCATCCTATTCACTAGGGCTGGAGTTATTTTTGGAATAGTCAATCCTGCTAACTGAACCCAGAATCATAAGATCGGTATCAATGTGTTGGAATATGAGTGTTCTAAGTGGATCAGTGGCCATTTTTTTGAGCCATGATAACTAGTTCCCGTTCTTAGCAATTATTGTTTTTTTTCTCTTCTAAGTCTGAATATTAGAAAGGATGTAGAGACTTTCAGCAGTGATAGTACGTTTTAAAATAACATAGTCCAAAGAAATATCTTCCAGACACTGGAGACAGGAAAACTGGATTTGCATCTTGTTGATTTGTATACCAACTCTGTGACCCTCTTTGTATTCCAACTCCTCATTGGAACAGGTGGGGTTGTACTGTCTACCTGAGAGCACTGTGGTGAGGGTCAGATGAGTTAGTGTGCAATAGAGTGCTTCGTAAGCACTGTAACACTGGGTACTTCAGTGCCCAGCATAATGCTAATTAGAAAGAATATTAAAAAGGAAACTAAGAATTAAGGTCCATCCTTCTGGAGCGATGGCCAGGATGGAGGCTGTATACAAGATACAGTGTACTGGGGCACATAAAAATGGGATTGAGAGCTAAAATGGAAAATCTGCGGGTATCAAGAGTCAAGTCTGGGGAGCTCCTGGGGGGCTTAGTCAGTTAAGCTTCTGCCTTTGGCCCAGGTCATGAAACCAGAGTCCTGGGATCGAACCCCTGCTCAGCAGGGAGTCTGCTTCTCCCTCTCCCTCTGCTCCCTTCCCCTGCTGTGCTTTCTCTCTTGCTCTCGCTCTCTCTCAAATAAGTAAAATCTTAAAAAAAAAAAAAAAAAGAGTCAAGTCTGAAACAAGCACCGTGTCAGGGACTAGGGGCGAAATGGGATCAGTGAACAAATTTGGAGATACGCGATGGCTGAATTATGTGGCTGGAGCCAGTGGGAGTTGGAGGGAGCAGACAAATGGATGACTTTTGATCAAACTGAGATGAAACAGAGTAGAAGGATGGAAGGCTGGGTAGGGCAGGGGCTAGTTCCTATCTTCTTCCCCCCTTTCATTTAGCAAACATTGTTGAGTGCTGGCCAGGTGTGAGGCATAGTTTTTTCAGCTTCTCCAGGAAACTGTCCTCAGATAACTGATGAATAGCCAAGTCCTTCTTCCATCAGTGGGCTGGTATTGATACAACCCCCCCTCCATCACCCCAGCTTGGAAGAGTGAAAGAACTAGGGGATTTGAACTTCTTAAATACCTAGAAAACCGTATACTTTTCTACAGATGGAAGCCTGCCGCAGGTTTCTAAGGAGACAGAAGAATTGGGTTTTCTGGGGCTTTGGAGATTATGAATGCATCCAAGAAAGCTAAAATGGCAGAATCAAACCAAATAAAATATCTAAACTTGCCCTTGATTTATCTATTTATCTGTTACCTATACGATGTTTTCTACCAGTTGCCTGCCTCTGTGTTTTCTGCTTTAGTCAATAAGCCACTAGGGGATGGGCAGCCTGTCTTCCCAGCACATTGAGCCACAGGTCACTATGTAATGAGGCACATGGTAAATATTGTCTAATGGCATTGTGTTTTCTTTAACATGCTAATTATAAAATAGCCTTCAAATGCCCAAAGTTTTCAATCATCCATTAAATATTTACTTAGCTTCTATGGTGCTCTTTTTTTGTGAGTATAACTTTACCTACCTTGTATTTACTACCATTTGGTTCCTTAATAATAGCTTTTCATAATCCTATGATGATACCAGTCCCGATATTGAAACTCTTGCTAATCTAAGACTTAAGAAGAGGTGGTGATTCGCTGTCTGGAAAAAAAACAGGGAGTGAAGATAACAAAGGGCAGCCCCTACCTGCATTGAGCTGAAGTCAGGAAGATGAAAGAAAGGTAAACTATCGTTTGGCTATTGCTATATAACAAATCAAGCCCCAAACTCAGTAGTTTCAATCTCTTTTTTCTTGCTTATGTGTCACGGTTTGATAGAGGTTGGTTGATCGAGGCTGAGCTTCGGATGGGCTCAGCTTAAAGTTGTAGGTTGGGTCTTTATCTGCACACACGTCTTTTTCGTTGGCCTAGCGAGCTACATTGGGCAGGTAATAGGAATATAAGAGGGCAAACCCTAACTAAAGGAAGTTCATTTTGAGTCTTTGCTTACATCATGATTGCTAACGTTCCGTTGGGTAAAGCAAATCGCATTGGCACACCTGTCATGAGTGAAGCAGGGACATGTATTCTGCCTCTAGTTGGAGAAATAGCAAAAGGTCACGGGTACAAGGAGAGGTGAGGCACTAGTATCAATGGTGCGTAATAAGAACCCAGTTCCTGTCTTTGGAATGTTTCCAGAATATGGGAATATCACTTTATTCCACCCCCTGACGTTCTAACTCATTAAAGCAGTTAATCCATGGATTAGGCTGTTCTAGCAGCAGTTGGAATTCTTCCCCAGTGAAGGCTCTTTTGGCTGTTGATTCATTGGCAAATGCCAAATCGGATTCATCCCTAGATGTAGAAGCCAAAAGTCTTGGGTTCAAGTCCCAGTGGCACCACTTATCCTCTGTTCATCCCTGAGTGGTCATCTAACCTCTCTGGGCCTCTATTTCCTCATCTGTAAAATGAGAGTAAGAATTCATGCTCGATTTATCTCATGGGGTTGTTATAAAGATCCAGTCAAAGGAGATCATAAGTATGAAAGTGTTCTGTGAACGGAAATAACTGCACATAGAAGACAGTATTATTGCTGGGTATTGTTTGTGTTGGAGATTTCTAGAAGTTCATTTACTTATCCAGTTCCACCGATTGAGTGACTTGTATTACTGTTGTGCCCTTAAGCCTTGTTCCTGGGGCAGCCAGATTGAAGCGTAAGTACTTTGAGTTGGGGATGGGATAGTCAGGGTTGACTTCTTAGGAAAGGGCCATAGACAGAGATGGTAAAGCCAAGGAGAAATTCAGCCCACTTCTTGTTCTGCCATCACTGGCCTTTCTGGGGTCTCAGAGCATGGAAATCTGATGTCAAGGTTCTTTGTTGCAGTTTTGACTTCTTTCTTCCTGGTTATTTTCCAGTGGTTTCTCTGGAGGTTGCAGCATGTTATGGAGGCCAACACCAATGAATATGAAATAACGCACAGCTTTGGAAAGTGCCTTGTGGTTTCCTTTGCTTGGCTTTCATTTCAGTTATAAAATTCTTGATTTTCATGAATCCACCTAAAAACACATACTTATTTAACAACCTTAGCAGTCTAAATGATACATATTCATATCTGGAATGCCATCTGTTCTATCTCTTGGAGTGAGTTGGTTCCTAGGTGTGGGCCACCAACCTCATCCAGGAGGTGGCCTGTGGAGTCCATATGGCTTCTGGCATTTTCCTGGCCACACCAGTACCTGGGCTCAGGCCCAGGAAATGGTTCGGGATTAGGGAGAAGCATCAAACCAAATGGACTAAGGTTGGATCTGCAGTATAATCTGAATTTTCAGGCTGTTTCTGAAGGGAGAAAGAAAGGTCTTGTGACTTTTTCTTGTGACACCCCATGACAAAACTCACTGTGTGTGAGGGTTCCTCCCCAGTGTGACTCTTTAGGCAAGGCCACTAAATGCAGAGATATAATTTCACATTCTCTAAGAAGAAACCCCCCATACCACATCCAGAGTAGGTTACAGGATAGAAACATGAGCTTAAGATAAAACAAACATGCAGGTAAATAAAAATTCTGTTAAACCAAAATTAATAAGAGTGGTCTGATGGCGGTGCAGGTATGGAATCAAGATTCCTTAGTTCTATCCCCAATTTTGTCACTAACTATCTATGAAGTCTTGAGTGAATCATTTCCCTGACCTGTGCCTCTGTTTCCTCATCTGTGACAGGAGTGAATTAGCTGTTAAAGTCCTGTCCAGCTTTGTCATCTAAGACTTTTATGCCTTCCCTCTCCTTATTGGTGAAATAAGGAGATTGTATGATGTTACCTGGAAGGTGCTGGCTCCTTTATCCCATGATCGTACTTTCTAACAGGAGTGAAATGGAATTACACTGGGCTCAGCATGAGCCCTGTTGGCCATATGTGCTCTTTGGCAGGAATTTAGTATTGGAAGCTGGAAAGGAACAAAAAAGAGAAGTGGACCTTTTCCCATTGGCATTAAAGTGAATGTTTTGTTTAAAATACCCCAAATAAAAATAAAACAAAGAAGTCTGCATTTTAACACTTTTCATGTAAATAATAGACAACAGCCCATTAGTAAGACTAGCAGCAAGTACACTATTTAAAAGTGCTTTTTTCATCTGACAGGTACCATTTGGAGTGCAAATGCATGTTTTTGGCAAAGGCCTGTGCCTGGTGATGTTTTTCTTAGCATGGAAGGTTTGGGAACTGGGAGAGAGACGATGCAGGGAGAGAGGAGTATATCCAGAGAACAAACACGTCTGTGTTGCTCATCTTTTAGCAACACCAAATTAATAACCTCGGTGACCATGAGTCTTTCAATGAAGAATCTAGACGGCCCATGGCCACTGCTGAAGGATTAATGAGCATCCTCTGCACCTTGGCTGTTCATGCTTTTACTTCTCTTTCTCTCTGAAATCTTCCATCTAGTACATCACCTTCTGTTTGGCTGGCACTGATGGGGAAAACATGCATCGGCTTACTGGATTTCGAATTCATAGCTTCTTTCTAGACTGAGTCTATGTCAAAATGGTCTGTGTATACATCAGTCTACTTGGGGGTGGAAAGATGAAAATCGTGTAAGCCAAATAACTCGTGGGGGTGCATTTTTAAAGTTATAAGTAGATGTTACTTTTTATAAATTCTTGTGGACCACTGTAGCTTTAGTTTGCTGCTCTGCTAAACAGTGTCTTGGCTTGTAAGGACCCAAGTGCAAGTAATTTAGTTGGATAGTGATGCCAACAAGCCCGGAGAGAAGTGAGGAAGTGAGACAGGGAAAGGAAGGCAGCCAATGCAGGGTGCATTTGCAAACAAATTAGGCTCAGTCCTGCTGGGAACTCTGAAAGCCCATATGAAACATGTATCTTAACTATCCCAAGGGAGCAAGGCAACTAGGATATTGACCCTACCAACCCCTCCCACTCATTGGTTGAGGGCTGCCCCAGAGGGGTGTTAATTACCCAGCACTTTTGGTCTGTCTTGTACTAAGGTAGAAGCACTAAGGTAAGCCCAGGAGTAGGAATTCAGGTAGAAGAGCATTATAATGGTAAGATCTGAAAGGAGATGGGCAGGGCTCCACCTGCACTTGGTACGTATAGACACATAAAACAAATAGATATATGTAAATGAAAGTATTAGAATTCCCCACTCAAACTTAAATAATAAAGAAGGCATAATGATTCAGAACTAAAATGTCCAAAGATTGGGGTGACTTCAGGTAATGCATGACCCAGGCTTTTAAACAGTTTGACAAGCGTGAGTTTCTTTTCTCTATTTCTTTGCACCACTCACTATGTGTTGGCTTCATTCTTGGTAGTTTCTACCTTTATGATTATAAAATAGCTTATGGTAGCTCCTTAGGGTTCCATTCTCTAGGTTCAACACCCATCTAAGAGGAGAGGGTGTGTTTTTCAAATAGCTTAAACAAGTCCTGGGATGAAGTCTTTTTGGGCTATGATTGTCCCGATTGGGGTCTAGTTTCCATCTTCCCATGTCAATCACTGCAGCCAGGGGGCTTAAGTCTATCTACGCTCATTTCCGAGTTGTTGGAGGGTGGGGGAAGGGTGACTCTAACTCAAAACACATGGCTGAGAAATTTAGTGTGTTGGGACAAGAATAGAGATAATTAATACTAAGGCCTTAAGTCTAACAGCATAGGTGTTTGATAACCTTAAAGAAAACAGCTAAATCAATGGTATTATATTTCAACTCCCTGATGTCAGAATCCAGTTGAATGTCCAGGGAAGAGAGAAAGATTAACGGTGGTGTGGTTAGGGAGGGCCAGGAAGAAAATGTAACGGTGAAAGCTTGGGTACCAACAACCACTCCAGGGAGCTGAATTCAGACTGTATCTTTGACAACACTAATGCCCGGTAATATTTATTTAGCTGAGCCTAATAAGCAGTGTAAAGAGTCTCATCTCTCAAACTGGCACAGCAAGGGGCCACAGCAGCCAGGCTGCTGATAATTAACAGTGAAATGCCTGGCCTGTTCTCTCCCTGCAGCATCCGAAGAGATGCCTGGGACTGCCGGGCAAATTCATTTTCCTCTTGCTGGTTGGGATAAGGATGGAGCTTGCTGCAGAAAATTACCAGACAGGCAGCTAACCAAGGGCAGAACGAAATGGCCATTCTGAGCAAGCAGGCTGGGCTGAGGAGGGCAAGCTACCTCTTGCTCGTGGAAGGTCACATACACACTGCATTTTCTGTACCCATGAGTATAGAGCTATACAGGCAGTTAGGTTGGTTTTAGGTCACAAGTGCTACATTTGAAATAGTAGTTGCAGAATCAAAGACTTACAGTTCAAATGAACCTTGGAGATTGTGTAGTTCAAGTGTATTTACTGATAAAAAACCAGAAACCTAAACAGATGGGTGGCTTATCTAGCATCACAGTGAGTTCATTGTAGAGTTGACACAAGGAACACAACACCCTTATGTGACAATTCACTGTTAATAATAACAATGTCTATGATCTAAATTCTTGAGATTCAATCTGGACCTAGATCTTGTTCCCCTTTTATAGCTGAATCGTTGGGTGGAATTTATACAACAATTCAGTAGAAAACAGAAGACTCTGGTCCCAATTGACATTGTGCATTAGTAATTCTGGAAGCCCTCTCCAATTAACTAATAATAGTGATGATGGAGATGATGGATAATCATTTACCTCGCAAAATATACCAGGCACTGTGCTAAACAATTTACATGCATTATTTTGAATTATAATCCTCATAATAACTCTTTGATGTGAGTACTACTGCCATTGTATGGTGGAGGAAATTGAGGTGTGCAGCGTTTATGGACTTGCCCAAGAACATACAATTTGTAAATGGTGGAGCTGGGTTCCGATCTCATGTCTTCTCATTCAAGAGCCAAGCCTATACCTGTAACCATCCCTAACCTTAACTTTCCTCTTAGCCCTGCCAGAGTTTCAATGACTTCCACTGGATTTTGCATCTCCAAGAAGAAATTCTATATCCAGAGAGATCTGGTATATTTCCCTTTATCTTTAAAAAAGATCATAAATTTAACTGTACTTTTTAGAAATGGTATTAATGACTTTTGAGATTTGGTTTTTTTTTTTTTTTTTGGAGGATCGTAGTGAAACGCTACATTTACATATTTAAAGGCAGTTTTCCTAAATGTCAGTTCAAAATATAGATTTATCAGAATTTGGAAATGAAAGGATTTTCTCTTACTGCTGACTCTACTGGATGTCAGGACTGTGCAAACTGCATCCCAGAATTAGAGCACTGTGGAGGCATCTGACCCTGCCCAAGTATCCCTGCCAAAAAGCCCATCTTTCTTCTCGTTTCCCCACCCCTGATCTGCGTGGCTTCCAATTCTCCTTCCTCCAGTTTCTCCAGATGGCAGACATCTTTCAGCCTCCTGGCTCCTGCAACTTCTTCCTACTGAATTGGAGCCAATTCCTGTAATCCAACTTCCTCCTCTTCAAAGGGATGTGCATAGCTTCTACAAGGACGAGGCCATCTGACTCCAATGCCTGTTGCCTCCTCTTGCCAGTGTCCTTATTTGACCTCAGTGTTTCCCCAGTTTGGTCTCCCTGGAGAGATGACCATTAGCTTGATTTGCATCAAGGTTTCCTGTGGGTCACCTTCTCTTCTGAATTCTTCTCTCTCATCTTTACCATTAATATCCTGTTGTTCTCTACTTTGGGGATGTTTCTTCCTCACTATAATAGTATTATAATAACTTAGGACAGATGGATTAATGCTGAAATTTTTGCATTTTAAGCAGTTTTGCTGATTATATCACCAAAGAACTGGCTTGAGGATGACCAAAGAATTGACCCTTCATCAGTAGGGGGGTATGGGAGGAACTATTTAGCATGGGGAGCACCCACTACAGAATGGATCATTGAGGCAGAGGCAAGAATCACATAGAACATACCTGAGTATGATTCATACTTTTTTCTTTTCCTCTCTTATTTTAGCTTGTTAAGACCTGAATTTGCATCTTTTTTCTATCTTTCAGCAAATACTGTCTTATATAAGGTAGTCTATTCCTATATTATCAATAAAAAATTGACTTTCTCTTGTCTTCTAGAAATGTTTAGTCTACCTGAATGTTTATAATATGTATAATTGAGCATTTCCCAAAAGTATGAAGATTCAATTAAAGGGAGCTTATACTGCTTATTGAGATCACCTTTTTTTTTTTTTTAATAATTATTTCTTCTGCTGGATCAGCCCTTTATATTCAAGATGGGTACTTCTTCCTTTTCCTCTGCATCAGTGTTTATATTTTATTGCTTTATTTTTTATTTCTTTTATGTTGAGCCTTGATGAAAGCTATGAACTCTCTCTCCCCAGTAAAATGTCCAAGTATCACATTCACACACATACACATGCACAGAATTTTGGCCACAACTTCAAAGTGTTCATTGGTGCTCATACAGAGACCCATTCATCATACTGCTGTCAGACTAATAGTTCTATAGGATGAGTGAGGTCATCTTACTTTCCTAATCCCTGTCACCCCCAGAATAGAGAATAAAGTTGAAAGCCTTCCATTACTATTGCTGAAAGTACTCATCCTTTCCATTCATCTTCTGCTCTAGCAATGTTTTGAGTATTTTTATTTCTTCATGCCTTTGCTCAAGCTGTTCTCTTGACCTGGAATATCTTTTTCATGCTCTATCTTGAAGAATTATGTACGACTTTTCCTATCCCACTAATTGCATCTTCTGTGACTCCCTCTATCACCCCAACCAATGTAGATGACAGAAATGTACTCAGGATTCATTTTACCTTTCTTTACATTACAACTTCCTGAGGTTTTTATCCCTTTGGTAACACTTAGAAGCATGTCAATCTTAAGACTAGACAGAATCTTAAGAATCATTTCGTAACGCTCTTTTTTTTGCTTCATATTATTCATTTATTTGTCAATAATGATAACATTAAAAAAATACTTATTGTGCAACTGTTATATGCCAGACACTGATCCAGCCACTGGGGCATAGTGGTGGACAAGGCAGATAGAGCCTTTGCTCTCATGGAACTTTCTTTATATTGGAAGAAAAAATACTAGAAATAAATTTTTTTAAAAACAGGTACTTACAAATATTGAGTATTTGGAAGACCACTACTTTAAGAAATGTGATAGAGAATGACTGAAGAGAGGGAGAGAAGGCCATAATGTTTTTTAATTGGAAGGTCAAGGAAAGCATCTCTGATATTTGAGTTGCAACCTGAATGGTAAAGAACTAGCCAGGTAATGATGGAGGTAAGGGAAGAGGCCCTAAGGTGGGAGCTTGCTGAAGCAAAGACAGAAGGTCAGTGGGGGGGCAGGGGTCAGAGAGGAGTAAGGAGTTTGGGGTTTATTGTAAATGACATAGAGGCTTCAAAGTCTGCAAGCTCCTTGAGAGTAGACGTATTTGCTCGGCACAGGACTCGGCAAAAGAAATAAATGCAATAAGGAAAAAAGTTTTATAACCAAGTCACTTTGAGCATGTTAAGATGCTCCTTACTGTAAACTGGAAGAAAGTTGTTTCCTAGGCTATTCAATATATGTTCATGGTCACATTTGGTTAAGAGGAAATGTAGCTGTTAAGTAACAACCCTTGGATTTCAATTTCCTCAAGGACCATTGTGGGGACTTTTATGAGCTCATAACAGTCCTACATGCCCTGCAAGTTCCCATTCATTCCACTTTCTTCGATTCTATCTTATCACTGAAATGGTTTGAAGCCTCAGGAGTTTTACAAGCTTCAATCTGCTCTTGGCTTTTTGCCTCCGACATTCAATTTTCACACCTACTTTTATGAATTCAAGAATGGTACTAGACTGGCTTCCTCTGATAGGATTTTTCCCCCCTCAACACATTTTCAAACATTACTTGTTTAGAAGGTTGTATAAAGCATGTACGTTCAGCTTAAAGAATCATTAAAAGCAAGGACTTGTGTAACCACTACCTAGGTTAGGAAATAGAATGTTGCCTTTTAGAAAGTGGGGTTTTAGAACCGAAAGCGACCTTTGGAACTGAAATCACCTTTGGAACTGAAAGGGTCTGCACCCTTTTTACAGATGAAAAGTCTAAGGCTTAGAGTTGGCAAGTGGTTTTATACAGCCATACTGCAGTTGCTGGTGGAGCTAACAGAATCAGAACTCTAAACCAGCAGTCCCCAGAGAGATTAGGGGCTCAGTTTCTCAGACCAGGTGGTCTGGGCTCATACATGAACATTTGCAGTCAGAGTTGGAGGGGGTTAGAGCTAAATTTCTCATGAAGGGACTGTTGTTTTTCTTTCCAGAAGCTCTCTATGAAGGCAACACTGATGATCTATCCTCAAGATGCTTGCTAGTTTCATGAGTGGTTGGATTTCTAGCATGGAGTTCTTTCTTTTTCTTTCTTTTTTTTTTTTTTCTTTTCATCACCAACTTGGCTCGTGTGTAGAGTTGACATTTTCTGAGTATCATAAGATTTCTGGTGAGTAGTGGAGTCAGACGTGGCTTGGAGTTCTACCTCAGTGGCTTTTTATTCCAAAGACAGTTTTAGTTGGAAGAGTGGGGTGTTGGGATCATATCTGATCATTTCCCTAGTAGGGTTGAGATCTGGGCTGGGTATTTCTGTCATTAGCATTATTTCTTTTTCTCTCTCTGTCTCTCCTACTTTGTCTTGATACACACACACACACACACACACACACACACACACACACACACACTGACATCAATAAGCCAATTAGCACTGGTACCTTGGAAACACCAAAAGATGAAGACAATAGTCACACAAACATCTATGTTCCTCCATGTAACTTTTTGCTCCCCAAAAGAGACTTTCTTGACCTTCAGAGGCAAGAGGGGAAGGATAGTATTTTTGGATTTCTACGAATTAATTCGAAGGTAGAAAACTCAAATATCTTCTATTCCAGGTAGAAAATATGAGTGTAGTGTGCAAAGAGTAGTAGGGGACCATGGTTGACTGGAGATCATTTGCTCATTTGTGATACTGTAATATCATATGAAATGCATATTTGGTCTTTGTCCCAGGTTCTTGGTACCGAGCTCCTAAAACTCTTGGCATTTCTTAGTGATAGGCATAAGAAGAGCACATTTTGTTATTCATAATAAGCCCATTTAACCATACCTGAGTTTATGCTAATGTAATGACCCTGGGAGGATGGGGGCTGGTTGCCAGAGGAACTAACCACTTGATTAGAAGGTTGGAACTTGAAGCCCCACCCTCTATACGTTGGGAGGGGGAGAAGGGCTGGAGGTCTTGTTAGTCACTAATGGCCCTTGACTTAATCAATCATGCCTACTAAATGAAAACCCCATCAAAATCCTAACTGAAGGGATTTGGAGAGCTTCCCTGTTGCTGAGCACATTGAGGTGCTGGCTAGGGGTAGCATGCCCTGAGCATGGAGCCTCCATGCTCCCTCCCCCATTCCTTACCCTATGCATCTTTTCCTTTTTGTTATTCCTTTGTTGTATCCTGTATAATAAGTGGATAATAGTAATGAAGCACTTTCCTAAATTCTGTGAATCATTCTAGCAAATTATCAAACCTGAGGAGAGGCTGTGGGAACCTCGAATTTATAGTGGGCTGGTCAGAAGTACAGTGACAACATGAGACTTTTGATTGACATCTGAAGCAGAGAGCAGTCCTGGAACTGAGCCCTTAACCTGTGGGGTCTGTGCTAATTCTGGGTAGTTAGTGTCATAACTGAGTTAAATTGTAGGACACTCAGTCAATGTCTGCAGAGAATTGAAGAGTTGCTTGGTGTGGGAAAAAACCACACATTTGGTGTCAGAAGTAGGTACAAGGAAGGAGTGTTTTTCTCCCCCTTTACAAGTCTAAAGACATTTACATTCAAACATTAAAAAAATGCCCTTTGGGGGCACCTGGGTGGCTCAGTTGGTTGAGCTTCTGAATCTTGTTTTTGGCTCAGGTCATGTCCTCAGGGTCCTGAGATTGAGCCCTGAGTCGGGCTCTATGCTATGTTGAGGCTGCTTGAGATTCTCTCTCTCCCTCTGGCCTCCCCACCCACCCTCCCCCAAATTAAATAAATAAATAAAATCTTTTTTAAATGCCCTGTAAATACCCCCAAATAAATTATCTGTAGGTAAAATGAAGCATATAGCCACTTCCAAGTTTGTCATCTTTGAATCTTTTCACACTAGTCAAATTAAAATTGCCATACAGTGTAGCACCAGTGAGGGAAGAAAAAGTTACAGCATGTAGCCTATTGGTTCAGAGTTCTGGTAGTGATGATGGTAGAGAAGGACACGGTGCATAGAATGGGGCAACATGGAGGATTTTGTTGCAAAGCAGCTTATCTCTTGGGTGAATGGGTATGATTTATCACTTCACTCTCCCCATGCTTCATTTGGGTTATTTTATTTTTTTTCCAAGCTGTTTTCCAGCTCACAAATTCTTTCTTCAGCTCCATCAATTCTACTGTTACAATCATCTGCTAGTTTTTCTTTGGCTATTGTAACTTTCAGTTCTAGAATTCAATTTGTCTTTTTAAAAAAAATTTACAATTCTTTGTAAAATTTTTCAATCTTATTTTTATCGTTTCAATAAAGCAAAAAGTTATTTTAAAGTCTTTTGTTTCTTATAGCCATATATAAGGGACACCCTGTGGTTTTCTTTCTTTGAAGTTTTTGATGCTTCTTTTTAAAGGTCTTTTATTTTTACCTGATTTCATTTTATATAAGACATTATATTTGAAAAAAAATCGTGGAAGTTATCTTCCTCTAGAAGGGTATTGCATTTCTTTCTGTAATGTGCCTGGGACACTAGTAGTTTGAGAGCACCTTAATCCAAGATAGGGATTTATTTGGGCAGCTCAGATAATTCAAAGCTAAACTATATATGAGAGCTGGGTGACTTTGATCCCAAGTTTTGTCTTCCTGATACAGTGAGACTGACAAAAACCCTTTACGTGCTCTCAGATGCACCTTCCATCTGGGCAAAAACTGGCACCCAATAATGGTTCACCTCCCTGGATTTGCAATTGCCCCTGGATTTGGTTGGTAATTCCTTGCTCTCTTATTTACTCTTTTATGCTTTCAAGCTGACTTTTATTAATTTTTTAAAAAATGTATTTATTTTAGAGAAAGAGAGTGAGTGTGAGTGCGCACCCACACCCATGTGGGGGGAGGGGCAGAGGGAGAGAGAGAGAATCCCAAGCAGACTTCCCGCTAAGCGCAGAACCCAATGTCACAGGGCTCTGTCTCATGATCCTGAGATCATGACCTGAGCTGAAATCAAGTCGGATGTTTAACCGACTGAGCCACCCAGGTGTCCTACCATTAATTTTTAAAATATATTTTTCCAGCTTTTTCTAGTTGTCCTCAGTGATGAAGTTAATTCAAATCACCTTGTCTTCCATTACTAAAGACAGATGTCTCAAGCTAGTGAGATTTATAGACTAGTTGCCTGTGTATAAACCTTAGAGGCTGGTTATATACTGGCTAGGAGAACAATATCTGAACTGCTACTTTTCTCAGGTACTGCTCTTTTTGGTGATTACCTCATTTCACTCTGACAGCCACTTCCTGCCCTCCTTTTCCTAACCCACTAAGGAGCCATACTCATGATAAAAAACTGTTAGCAATATATGACCTGCGCTAGAAGAGAAAAAAGATGTCTATCCACCAATACCCTTCCTCTTCAGTTAAATACACATATATATTCTATAATAAAAATACGCATTGATTGATTGATTGATAGATATGTTTTGGTGAATGACCAGGAGAGAAGATATGAGATTTTAAAAAGTATATAACTTGGGGTACTGAAAACCAAGCCATTTTCTTTTGAAAAACTCAGGATATATGACATCTTTAGATTCAAATGTGTTCTTTTTGTGAGAATCAGCTAAAGATTCAACTTCTTTTCAACACATGCTTCTGATGGGTTTGAAAGTTGGCATATCAATTTGTGAGTACTTGCAAAAGAGGCTTTCTTAATTTTCTTGGCTTTAAATTCCTTAAAACATGAAGTTTTTTTAGTGAACTTTTATTGAAATATGGAATAAATACAGGAACACGCACATGTAAATGCACAGCTAAATGAATTTTGGTAAAGTTAACATATCCATGTAACCAGGGCCCAAAAGCAGAACTAGATCATTACCAGCGTGCCTCTTTCATGTCCCCCTTCTGGTCGCTAACCCTTCAAGGGTAACCACTATCCTAATCTTACACTGTAGATTAATTGTGCTTATTTTTGAATTTTACATATAGAATCATTTAGTATATACTCTGGTGACTGGTTGTTTGGTTTTTGTCTCTCAACATTATGTTTGTAGGATGTATTAATATTAGCACATGCAGTTGTAAGCCATTCATTCTTGCATTTTGTATTGTAGTCCACTGCATGAATAGAATATGATTTGTTTATCATTTCTCCTTTCGATGGATAACGTGGAGTCTCACCATTTTAGGAATAGTGCTGGTACAAAAATTCTTGTGAATTCTTTTTATTTTTTTAATAATACTTTTTTATTCTGTTCGTCACCATACAGTTTATCCTTAGTTTTTGATGTAGTGTTCCATGATTCATTATTTGCGCATAACACCCAGTCTTGCGCATTCGTATTACCTTTTAATAAATAGAAATAGCGGGAAGATTCTTGACCTTTCATCTTCTAAATTTCATCCTGTTCACCAGGACTGTGACCCAGATTTCTGTCTCTGATCTTTTAATTTGGATCAAATACAGATGAAGACAGATGATTTCCATGAGCTCCTTCCTAGATTAGCCAGGAGCATGTTGTCCAGTTGACTGTGGTGTTTTGCCTGAGCTGTCTCTCCAGACTCAAGTGGTCGAATTGCATGGGTTTGATAAAATGGTGGAAAAATCTCATTGGTGGAATGCCCCAGTTTGGCTTAATCCCTAGGTCTATACCCTGATTTCTGAACATGGTTTTGTAATTTCATCTGGTGAACTGAATTATATCTACTACCCATATAGATTGTTTTAGAAGTTAATTCTGCCATGTCGCAATTGAATCTTTTAACAATGTGAAAAAAACCTGTTCTTTTAAAAATAAAATATCTAGTCTCTTAAGTGAATAGTATTACAATTCTATTAGCTAGTGACATTCTGTGAGAATTCACAAAAGAAAGGATATCTGCTTGTGGGACCTTCAAATTTCTCAAAATTTGCTTGGATAGAAAAACTGGCCATGCATTAGAGAAAAAGATGCTTACAACAGGATATTGTAACCAACTCAAATTATTGTCATATATGCCTCCGAGCTAAACAGATGGCTAATGGGGAATTAGAGTAGAATTACTCATTCATTCCACAAACACCAAATGAGCCTCTACTATTTGCTCCTCTCTATGCTAATATAATTTACATTAAGTTATATTAAATTCAATCTTAATTATATAACATAGTATCGTCATAACATGATCTACTATAATTCCAGGGAGTGATAAGAGCTAGAGAGAAAAGAAATCAATAGAAGAGGTGGAGCTGGATGTTATTTTAGACGGGTGGTAGGAGGAAGAGTCAGGAAATCACTGAATGAGTGACACATGCAAAGACCTAAGTAAAGGAAGGGAGCATTGCCTTAATCTGAGGGAAAGTATTCCAGGAAGAGAGATTTGCAAGACCAAAGGCTGTGAGAGGGAAGCAAGAATGGCAGATTCAAAGGGGAGCAAACAGAACAGTGTGGCTGGAGTATAGTGAGCAATGGGCAAGAAGAAAGGAGGTCAGATGAGAGGAAAACGAAGACAAGGGCCACATAAAGAATTTGAATTTTATTCCAAGATGATAGCATTCCACTGGATCTTCAGTGGGGGTTGCCGAAGTATGTGGTTTGATTTGACCTATGGTTGGGAAAGATCAATTTGCCTGCTGCATAGAGAATGGTTTATAGGTATTAAGAATTGAGTAAGATTGGGGGCGCCTGGGTGGCTCAGTCGTTAATCATCTGCCTTCGGCTCAGGTCATGATCCCTGTGTTCTGGGATCGAGCCCCGCATCGGACTCTCTCTTGCCACCTCTCTCTCTGTCAAATAAATAAATAAAATCTTAAAAAAAAAAAAAAAGAATGGAGTAAGATTGGAAGTTTTCTGAGAAACGCATTTGATTCCTTGGGGTTGGGAGGTGGGAGAGATATGTCTGGCAAATTCTGCTACAGGGCAGAGTAGGACATTGCTCCTAAGGAAGAAAGGGGTTTGCATAAGTTAGCTAATTGCCAGAATTTCAGTTTGAGAAGAAATCAGATGACTCACTACATTTCACCCTTTATTTTACGGATGAGAAAACTAAGACTCAGAAAGCTAAGTAACTTTCTTAAGCAAAAAATGAGGTAACCACATTGAAAATAGGAAGGAATTTGGGGAAAGGTGACTTCTGCTACTAAGTCAAACCATTCATATGCAATAAAGCAAAATTATTGGTAAGCCTTACAAACATTTGAAACTGATGGCTGAATCTCTATTTTCTTTTTTTGAGAACTGAAATTTTGGTGAAACAAAAATGACCAGCTTATCATCTTGAGATGACTCTGAACTTTTAAATGGCAAGTCCAAGCATTATTAATTTTCCTAAAACCATTGGGAAAAATGCCTGGCATGTGGTCGGTGCACAATAAATAATTGCTGAATGATTATATGATGAAAGTGAGAGTCAGAGGAATTCTAAAAAATCATATAAAAAAGGAGAAAGAAAAAGTGCATGCTCTGTACTTAGCACTGTACTAATATTGAGAAAGAACAATTACAGCTTTAGTCGGCATGCTTTGGATTGTGACAGAAACTCAGTTCAAACTGATTTAAGCATTAAAGAACATCCATTGGCTCACGTAATTAAGTCTAAGAGGGTAGTTCTGAGTTCAGGTATGGCTGGATTCAGGGCTCATATTGATGGGGTTTTGGAATATAGGTGAGGGTCAGTGGGGTGGAGTCCGGAGCTGATGACCAAGAAAGAATTCTTGAGACGTCTTTGGTGCAAAATGGTGGTTTATTAAAGCACGGGGACAGGACCCGTGGGCAGAAAGAGCTGCTGCCCGGGGGGTTGTGAGGGGTGGCTGATTTTATACTACGGGCTCTCTCTCCCCGGCATGGGGTTGGGGGGGGGGTAAGGAAACAGGGAGGTTGAGGAAGTACTTTCATATGTTAAAGAAGTCTCACAGGATACTGGAGGCCTTGCCATTGTCAAGTTAAGGTTGTTTTTCCCTCTAGCAAGGCAGTAGCATTGAGATGGTTGGGGGCTTCCTGGAAGAATGCCACACATGTTCCACCCAGGAGTGGGGGGTGGGGGGAGGTTGCCGGGTGTCAGCTTATGCTTTGTCTTCAGCCAGCCTTCTGCTCCCTCATCAATATGGCATTTAAAGAACTCTCTCTGTCTCCGTTTCTGTCTTTCTCTTTCCATTTATTTGTTCACCTTTCCTTCATGTTGGCTTTATTCTCAGGCTGGCTCTCTTCACATGGAGATCTTCCTATAGTTATAAGCTTGCATCTTCCTCTTTATTAATGCCAATAGAAAGAATTCCCTTTTCCCAAATGGTTCTATCAAAAGTCTTCAGGGGCCAGGCCAGTCAGCCCACGTGAACTTGGGCTGAGAGTAGCAGGGGAGTGGCTCCCATAGGAAGAGTTAGGAATGATTAGTAAAAGCTGGTAGAGTGGATGGTGGCAGGAGAAACAACAAAGATCTACTACCAAAGTGAAAGAAAAGGGAAACCTTACAGCCAGAGAACCAATTTCTGTTTATGAAATCCCCCTAAAACCTAGGGCACCTCAACTCTAGAGCAAGACCTGCCAGGTCAGTGTTCAAAAGACTCCTCTGCTTGCAGTATTGACGGTGCAGATATTTGTAGATGTTTCCAAAAGCTCTGCTTCTTCTCTTTCAGGCTTCCTGAGGCAGCTAGATTTTCCCAAGTTCCCCTGAGAAACTTAACAGACATCTTGGTATATAAGAGCTCACTGCATCAGCAGCCACTGTTCTGTCCTCCTCACAGGCTCTCTAGTTATGAGTATGAAGCGCCATATGTCCATGGTTCATCCACAGCTTTTAAAGTTGTTGTTCATGTTTATGAAAGAAACCGGGAACCCGGTGTCTGCTTTCCTGTGAAGCTCAAATGCTATGCAATGGAATGGTAAGCCAAATGGTGGTGGTGGTGGGGGGGTAACCTCAGGTAAGTGTGTAGTTTTTACTCCATGATGAAGGTAATCCAAGAAACAAACTGCTTTCCTACACTCCACAAAAATGGCTCCCACACGGATATTTCCCAGCCAATGGAAAAGTGAGTCAGCTAAAGAAGTCCAAAACAATTAAGTTAATTGAAAACACATTTCATAAGAGAAACTGGATAGATTATTTGAGGTCACAGAGCATCCACCAATGACTATTTACCTCAGCATCCACAGCTTTATTTGCCTCACCAGTTGTGACATTTCTGAAATCTACTTGTTTTTCCTTTGTGTGTAAATTCTGAAAATGCGTGTTTCTGGTTATGGCCCCCCTAAGACCAATATTTACCACCTCCACGGTTTTTGTCACATGTGCCATAGCGTTGGGGTTCAGTGGAGGGAAGCAAAAACATTCTAGTTATCTCAAGCAGAAGGTGATTTAATACAGGGAGATAAGTGCTTACAAAATGGTGAGAAGAGTGGAAGTCAAAGACACCAGTGGGATCTTGGTTTCAATGACAAAGTAAAAAAAAAAAAAAATGTGGTCATCACATTTTCCACCGCTGCTGCCTCCCTAAGTGTCGCTCCTGTGAGACTGCCGACTGAAAAGCAGAAGCCTGAGTCTGACTCCTGTGTGCACTTAAATCTTTCAAAGCTTACTTAAACTGCCTCTGATGTAGCAAGTCTGCCTCCACTTTATTTCTGCCTCCCAAAACTCAGGCGACTGCATCTAACTGGCACAATAGAATTCATATCCAGAACCCTAACAGCAAGGGCATCTGGAAAGCGTAATTTTAAGACTTCCAACCTTGGAAAGAAAAGAAGAGGTTGAGAGAAGGAATCCAAGAACTTGTCACTTATACTCCCTTTACAAATTAAAATTTTTTAGAAAAAGAAGACCTTATATTTATACTGTAAATGAAAATCCAGGATCATTTGCCATTAACAGAAGGTATTGTCAAAATAAATGCAAGGAAATTTTTTGCCGAACACTTACAAAAACATTTTTCCTCCCTGAGAGAACAGAGTAATTATAGAAGGCTCTTTTCCCAGGCTCTCTCTGAACTGCACTATTCCCCCATGTTACCCTCCCTCCCCATATACTTTGTGTGAGCCAAAAGTCAATATTTGCAATTAAATGACAGGTCATGTTTGAATTAAAGCAGACTTCTGCGCAAGTCATAGTCAAGGATAGAGAGGACCACACAGAACCAGTCCCACCAGCAGTGTTCATCAGTGGACTTCGGGAAACGCTTTATTAGCTTGAATCGGTTTGAAGGCGCTTTGATCTCCTCCTCTGTCTTAAGTTCTAGGCTAGACCTCACATTTTTTTTTTCATCCAACCTGGAGTTACAAATCTGAGAAGGAAAATCATCAAGAAAGGTGACCCAGGAAATTTTAGAGAGTGAAACAAAGACCAACAGTCAGTTTAAAGCAGGACCTTGTTGCCTTTGCCAAGGGCAGGAGGTGGGGGACCTGGGGCCACGCCCTACCGGTGGAGCTACAAGCTCTGGACAAGAGTTATCCACTTAACCGACGCCTTTCCTGGCAGTTTGTGCCCACCCTTCCTGTTAGCAGCTGACAAAACCCTTCTCTGCATAAGGAGTGAGGACCATCATTTCTTCCACTGCCTCTTGGTCAGCCCACCTCTTAACCTCCCGTCCCCAATTCTGCTTCATTTTCCCCCCAGAGCTACCACTATCAGA
The DNA here is from genome assembly GCF_017311325.1 of Ursus maritimus. Lineage (NCBI taxonomy): Eukaryota > Metazoa > Chordata > Mammalia > Carnivora > Ursidae > Ursus > Ursus maritimus. Next base: position 13,496,555 of record NW_024424675.1, read on the forward strand.
TTCACTACATATTATTGTCTGCCTTTCAAAGAGCTCCATGAATGTCTGTTTGGTTCACAGCAGAACCCATAGTGTCTAGAACACGGCTTGTTACAGAATTCAGTTCCCACCATGTAAACAAAACAAATGGACGAGGGAGTAGTCAGCCTGCTTGGCCCAGCCGGGCTAACCCAGAAGGAAGCCCGAGCCCATCTCAGACTCACTCTGGACCTTATTGTCTTTCACAGAACGTCAGATGGATCAAACTATTTACAACGGAATGCACTCCGGGCTCTAGACCACCGGGATCAAGTATAGGCCTTCAAGTTGTTGTAAACTGAATTTTGGGGTAATGTTGGTAGTTTCCTCATTTGTATTAGAGAATGAAGAATTGGGTTGAGACCTGGCTCCACCATCTCTTGGATGGCAAGTTACTTTCATTTTCTCACCTATAAAATGGGGGAAGATTTACTTTTTGCTTAATTCACTACTTGTTGCATGGGGTCACATGAAATTAGGCATTTACCCATGTATTTCATCATTTAAAAAGTAGTTTTCTGAGTGCTTACTATGTGCAAGTCTCTTAAATGTCATCTTCTTAGTGTGGCTTTTAATAATCACCTTATGTAATATTTCAGCCCTGCTTTTTCAACTCCACTAATCCTCCTCTCTGCTTTATTTTCCTAACAAATTCTTTCATTTCTTAAGTTAATAGATATTTTATTGATTTATATTATTTATTATAAGTATCTATTTAATTTGTATTGTGTGTCTCCCCCTACTAGGTTTTAAGCTCCCTTAGAGGGATGATTTATTTATTTTTTATAATCTTTATTGTTTTTTTGTTTTTTTGTTTTTTTGTTTTTTGCTATTGTCTTTCCAGGGCCTGGTCCATAGTGGGAACTTAATAAATAATGTTGAATGAATAAACAAATGTCCCATGCTCAGAGTACACGTGCTGATATAAAACAGGCTACCATATAAAACTCAAATTTATTTTTTATTGTAGAAAACTCACTGAAGAATGTGTGTTCTGTACAGATGGCTTGTAGTGAGGGCTGGAGTTGTACTAAAGGAACAATTAGGAGGCCAGTATATAATCCAGTTGAGAAATGACAAAGGGACTGAACTCAAGACAATGTCAATGAGTGAAGAGAAGGAGACAATTAAAAAATATTGAGGATATAGAATTGCAGAGCTTGGCTCCTTGAGTGAGGTGTGGTGGGGAAAAGTGAAATCTACATTGAATTCCTAGTTTCTGGGCTGGGCAACTGGGTGGGTGAAAATGATGTTCACTGAGATGGGAGACCAGGGAAGGATATGGTTGCTTGAAGGATAAGCAGGAAGAGAGAATTTATTGTTGGGTGAGTATGGGCCCACAGATGTTCACCGAGAAGTTGAGTATATGGCTCTGGGCTAGTTTGTTTGTTTGTTTGTTTGTTTGTTTATTTATTTATAAAAAGGAGACTTTATTTTTTTAAAAAAGATTTATTCATTTATTTTAGACAGTAAAAGAGAGAGAGAGAGACATTCGGGAGAGCAGAGGGGAGAGAGAGAGAAAGAATCTGAAGCAGACTCCCAGCTGAGTGTGGAGTTGGAGGTGGGGATAGACCTGGGACTTGACCAATGACCTTGAGATCAGGACCTGAGCTGAAATCAAGAGTTGGACACTTAACCGACTAAGCCACCTAGATGCCCCTATGGCTCTGGGTTTAGAAGAGAAATTTAGTCTGGGGAAAAAGATTTAAGAGCCATAATCCTAAGCTCCAGGGACAACATGCAGAGTAAGGATAGGGGAGGGTCAGCAAGATACCATCATTGGGGATAAATATTCCTATCCCACTTCTCCATAGATGAGACCTCTGGGAAGGGCCCCTTTATTCTCAAAAATTAGCTTTTTATCTATTCCTTTTGAGATCCCAGAGTTCTGCCCCAGGGATGATGGAAAAGACTTTCATGTACTTACAATCCAAGAATACTACAGTCTCCTTCAGGCTAAATACCCACAATTCTTCTACTTTATTTTTTTATTATTTTTAAAAAAGATCTATTTATTTGAAAGAAAGAGACAGAAAGAGAGAGAGAGTGGGGAGAAGGGCAGAGGGAGAAAGAGAGAGGGAGAGAATCTCAAGCAGATACCCCACTGAGCATGGAGCTCGATGCACAGGGCTCAATCTCATGACCCTGAGATCATGGGCTGAGCTGAAATCAAGAGTCAGATGCTTAACTGACTGAGCCACCTGGGTACGCCAAGTCTTTTACTTTATTAACCAAAATGGTGTGCTAGATAGTTCTGGGGTTGGGAGCCAGAAAACCTGGGCTGATCTAGCTTACTATCTGCAACAGCTAAGGGTGACCTTGAACTACACATGGATTTTTCTTTCAGTTCATTTCGTCATCTGTAAAATTATGGGATTAGCCTCCATGAGGTCCCTGGAAAGATGTATCAGGAGTATTTAAGTGATTAAATAATGAAATCCAGAGTAGATATTTATTAAATATCTTATAAAGCATCCAATTTCTATTCCATTCCAACAATAATTTTGTTACTGGACCCATTCCAGTTCCTCTATATATTCTTTAAAGCATATAGAAGCCAAAACAATACAAGAGCTCTCTAGTCTGGTCATGACTAATGCAGCAGAGTACATAAGAAGGTAGAAAAAAGTACAGACGCTACCTCTGTCGTAGGCTGCTGGCTGTTGTCAAGCTGCTAGCGATTTATTTAGCATTCTGGTTACAAGGAAGCAGGGCTAAACCATTTGCATTGATACTGTAGGTTTTCTTTAAAAATATTTAACCCAAATTAAGCCAATATTCACCAAGGGTCCTGAAAACAAAACACAACAATAAAACCACCCATCTACTGATGTAGTAGTAAGGTTTCTTAGGCAGCTATGAAAATTTTGCTATTTGTGTTGTATGCTTTCCCAGCTAAGATCTTAATATGTTTTGCAAACATGACTCAATTACCAATGGTACTTCCCCTTCTTTGTCTCTCAGAAAAATGGAGCCAGTGAGAACTGAAGAAACATGGTGGTATTGAAAACGTGGTCTTCGAAGTTCATGTGTGTAACTGTAGTATATTATTATTTAGCTTATCGTCATTCCTTCCTCCCATGCCCCCAACCTCCAAGGGAAGTGTGAGGTGTGTACTCACCTGCCCAACTCATGTTGGCCTTGATCATGTGTCTTGTTCAGACTGATGGAGTATGTGTGGAAGTGACAGTGTTACTGCTGCTTGATATCTTTTTGACATCTGACACTTTCAGTTCCTCCCTCTTTGAAATGGTATCTTATCCTGAAGGAGATAATGCTTATTTCTGCTAGTGCTTCTGGAAACCTCTTCTATCATGAGGAGGGCTTCTCCCTAGTAGCTGTTGCCTTTTCAGCCTGAGTCTCAAAATGAGATTTATGGAGCAGAACTGCTCCAGTGTACCTACAGACTCAGAGTGGCCCCAGCCAACTGGTAGACCCTGAAGCATAAGAATAAATGACTGTTGTTTGAAATCTCTGAATTCCACATTGGTGTAACATGCAGTATGATTGTGTCAATAGTTACCTGAGATAGTATCATTTGGCATAACAACCTTTCTTGTAGATTTAACCCCCTGTGAGATCTCTGGTCTCTGTAATTACTCTATTCAGAGCTTAATTGACTTGGAGCAGAAATCAATGCAGAGCTGTACTTAGCAAAAAATTGGTTTACAATTTTTTAAAGCTTAGGAGTCAATTTTACATCCCTAAAAGTTGACCATTTTTAAGGTCTAAATCTCAACCAAAGCCAATTTTTCCTCTTAGGGATATTTAGCAATGTCTGGATTCATTTTGACTGTCATGACTCAGGGTGGGGTACCACTGGCACCTAGTGAGTAGAGGCCAGGGATGCTGTTAAACATCTTACAATGTACAGCTCCTCAAAACAAAGAATTATCCAGTCCCAAATGTCAACAGTGTCAAGGTTGAGAAAAGCTGGCCCATCTATACATTTCTTTCTCTTGGGGCATATCAAATTCATCTTTGGGCAGCACAGCATTAAAACTGATATCATTCATTAGGAACAAATAGGAAAAATTGGCCAAGTCTATGGTATCGTTCCAGATAACCTCCTGAGAAGAGACCAGAATTCTTTTATTGTTTATTAACCCATAGAAAAACATAGAGCAAAAGTAATTATCTGCTCCCTTTTTGAGATTTAAAATTCTTTAATTGGATTAAAAAAGGCTTTCCTTTTTCACCAGCCCTTCAGGATATTTCTGTATGACTCAAACATCAGAGGCCTCATGGCTTAGTTACTCATTTACTCTCTCATCCATTCAAATTATTTATGGAGCACCTATCTTGGCCAGGCAATCTTGAGATTCCTCATTTCAAGATGTCAGGTTCAATTCTGTTTGTTTTGTTTTGATTGAAACTGAATATATAGGAGTGTGTGGAAGTTCATATTTATTTTAAAGCATCCAAGAGTGAACATAATCTTTCTGTTCACCCTGCACCTTTGAATACCCCTTCCTGTGTTATGAACCTCAAAAAGAGGTGGAACCTGCCTCTCACTAGAGATATATAAGATGTATTTTCTTAACCTCCCTTAGGAACAACCCAATATAACCGCACAGGACTTTGTATTAGACGCCAGTGGGTCCCAGTAATGCCCAGAGGTAGGTGCAAAAATTTTAGTGGTAGCAATATAAGCACACTTCACTTTATACACATATTTCTCAGTGGCATCATATCTTATAAGCAAATATTTCATATGCTTTGTTAGTAAGAGACATTCAGCACAATCTGATACTACTGGGTGAATAAAGATAATTTTTAAGCTGAAGAACAATGTTGACCCCAAGAGAAAACTTAATAGGTTGAGCCTAAAACTGCTGGACACCAGGCTTTTACCTACCTGAAAAAGAAGGAATTTTCTGGCAGATCCACAGGCCCAGCTGGGTCCTTGAAAATATCTACCCTAACAAAAATGTCCTCACCTCCCACTGCAGGCTCCAGGAGAAGGCGTGGCCAATGGCAGGCTCTGGTTATGAAAGCTCCTGCTCCAGCCCTCTCTTAGCTCTGCCATTGTGAAGCCACAGCGAGCTAAATCCCCAGGAGCCAGGGTGTGGAGAGCCAAGGACTCAGGCAGGAAGATGGTGCAGAGCCTGACCCAAAGAGCTAAAGGTGCAGACGACACACAAATGTAGTACTTTTCTGGCCTCAGTGAACTGAAATGTCCTTTTTTTTTTTTTTTTCCTAATTTGATTTTGCTGTTTTGGATTCAACCCCAGTATCTCCTTCCCATAACACTCTTTTCTGTACCCAGTCACAGAAGAGTAGAAGGCAGCTAGCAGGAAAACAATGGTCTGACACTGAAAGAGAAAATCAATGGCAGATGTCCTCCTTTATGTTTTCTCAGCTAATCCTTACAAAAACCATGTGGGAAGGCTTAGTTCCTATTTTTCAGGTAGGAAAACTGAAGTGCCCAGAGGGTAACTAACTTGAATTTTAATTGAGGTGTGTCTGATTTTCAGGTCTGTATTCTTTTTCATTAACTACAAAAGCTAATGTTGACTTTCTTTTATGACCTGTTAATATTCAAATCAATATGATTTTTGTCATGGAAAAATCCAAGCCCTACCCAGAGGGAGGAAGCAGGGAACATAAATTCAGCCCCTTCAAATCACATGGCTAGGCAAGGAATCTGCTCTGAGTTTGCAAATTTGATTTTAAGGACTCCAGACGTGGGACCATGTCAGAGTCAATCCATCTGCCCATGGGCAGATTAGGACCAGGTGACAGCCAAGCTATTCACTGTCCCCTTCCGACCCACCTGTTCTGCTCACCAAATCTTTGTGCATGCAGAAGATCAGTGAGGAAGAGGTGGCCTTGTGCCTTCTGAGTTTTGCTCTCTGCCTTCTTACTGGGCTTTTTGAAACCATGTTGGTGGCCATCAGCGGCCGTCTGCTTATAGGCACTAGTCATCTGAAATAATGAAACAAGAGGTAACTGGCCAGAGCCAGCCATTGAATTTTTAAGGGTCTAAGTCTTAAGTTTTCTTCAAAGAATCAAATGGGGTCAGTTATGTTATGTGGACTCTGGAACCATATTATTCAAATCCTTGAGCACTCACTGGCTATTTACTCACTGTGTAACCTTGGGGATTTTGCTTCACCTCTTCAGTGCCTCAGTTTCTTCATCTGTAAAACAGACTCATTTATTCATTCCATACATATGTTCTGCCACGTACCACAACCTTGATTCCATATGCTGTGGATGGAGCACTATACAAAACCAGCCAGGTTCTTCTGTTCTCATAGAGGAGACAGGAGAGAAATGGATCTGTTTGTAACATAATTGTAGATAGTGCTAAGTGCCATAGAGTCAAATAAAACAGAGAAAGGGATGAGGAGTTGAGGGAAGGGATGACCATATTACAAAGAGCAGAGAAGAAAGGCTCCTGGAGGAGATAAAACACAGAGTAGACCGGAATATTGCGAAGGGAGGGCACCACGCAGTACTGGAGGCAAGAATATTCCAAGCAGAGGGAGCAGGAATGTAAAACAAAACATAACAACTGTACTCACCTTATATGAGTACCGTGGGAGTTATATGGGGTAATGCATATAAAGTGAGACCATAGAAACTACTCTGTGAAGATTGGCTCTGCATATATCTTAGAATCAGAGTTGAAAGAATGATAAAGCTCTATTCCAACCTTTCCCTTAGAGGGCAGGTATCTCCTAAAATAGTCATGGAACTTAAGCACCTGTCATGATGAACAGCTCCTACCTCAAGAAGCAGGGTCTTGCCTTCATTGTTGGGTGGCTTTTGCTTTGTGAGGAAGTGCTTCCTTTCACTGAACTTATGCCCTATCCAGGGAACCACAAAAACTTACTTGGTCCCTCGTTCACATGACAACATCTCCAAAGTTCGAAAATAACTTTCATCTGAGCACCATCAGTACCTTCAACCATTTCTTACCTACACGGCTTCCAGATTTCTCATACTTTCATTTGATCATTTTAAAAACACAGTACAACAGGCTCAGTCTCTGAAATGCAGAAGCAAAATGATGAGAGCTGAAACTTCCCCACTCAAAAGCTCTTTTCTAAAAGCACAGTCCCTAGAAGAAGAGGAGTATGTCTACTCTTCTTGGTCTCTGGCTGCTCTTACCTGCCATCTTGCTGAGGCATAAACCCAGCATGCACGAATTTGAAATCACATCTGTGGTAATGGTTAAGAGAAGTAGTTGATCCACCCATGCTTCCAGTGTCCTGGAGACTGGAGTAGAGAAGACAGAAGAGGGTGGTTGCAAGGGGTGGTGGGCTCAGGACAGATGTTATTGCCATGTTATTAATCAAATGTCAGGTTAACGGGATTAGAATAGAGCTGATGAGTCAAAGACCTTAGGTTCCATTTCCTGTGATCCAGCCAGCTGGGACCTGCTACCCAGCGTCTGCTCAGCTCCTTACCCTGCCAGCTGCCTCATAAAACAAACCATGGCTGCAAAGCTTAGAGGGTCTGGAGGACTCAGCACTCAGCACAAACCCAACCCTGATGCTGGAGAAGAATCCCAAGGAGAAATCTGCTTGATGGTAGATGAATTGGGCCACATTATCTTTAGAACCTGCTTTAGAGCAGATTCTCCTTGGCATGACTTCTCAAAAGATGCACAGGTTTTATCACTATGGAGTGCAGGCCTGAATTTTAAGTAATGCATATGATGGCATTGTGATATTATGTATCATCTTTTTCTGATTAAATTAATGGACACAAATAGATGTTTAGGGCAGTAGGTAGAAACAGGAGATTGCACTAAAAGCAGTCATGTTTTGTTATTTATTTATTCATTCATTCATTTATTGTTTTTTAAATTAATTAAATTAATTAATTTATTGAAGAGAGAGAGAGATCAGGGGTGGAGGTGGGGGTGGGCAGAGGGAGAGAGTATTACAAACTATACCCCACACTGAGCGTGAAGCCAGACACAGGGCTGGATCTCATGACCCTGAAATCATGATCTGAGCCTAAACCAAGAGTAGGATGCTTAACTATGCCACCCTGCTGCCCCAAGGCAGTCATGTTTTGGCCTTTTTGTTTCAGTTTTTATATTTAAACCAAAAATCTTAATTCTTAAATTGGATGTAGGAACGGCGAGTGCAAGAACATTGAGGCATCCACTTCGGCTGATCCGATAGGGAGGAATGGTCACGGTGCAAACTGCCTCTAACAGTAACTTCACGGTGATTTATCTGCTCTCCTGGACTGGCCTGATAGAGCAGCCACCCCACTGATGTTCATATGATGCCACTCCAGGACTCAGTCTGCTGGGAGCTGCCAATTGGCTGAGTAACTGCTGGAAAATAATGAGCCAGCTTCTCATTGGTCATCTGTTTGACTAGCAGGCAGGCTGGGCAAGGATAGGAGTCTTGTGTGGGCTGGTCCATTCCAGGATACAAGGCCATCTGACCTTGAAGTGGTCCAAACTGGGCAAGTTGCCATTTGGGGATCCTGACACCGACAACCACAAGAATTTGCCGACTCATCCTACCTGACTCAAAGCTTTTGCTGTTGTGGAAATTGTGTCTGCACAATTTTACTGCCTTCTTCAGTTTTCAGATATATATATATATGTGTGTATATATATATATATATATATTTTTTTTTTTTTAATTTGGGGGAAGAGCAAAATTACTATTCCCTGAGCCCTCTGTACCCAGGCAACGTCTAGCCATTCTTGACAGCCAAACTGATGCATGAGTATATTTTTGACCACTGAAGTACATGATAATCTCTCTCTCCCTTGACCTCCTACAGCTTCAATTGTCCACATCAGTGGTCTCAAATTTTACTGTTTGGAGTCCCCTGGGGATTCAGTTAAAATGCAAGTTCTTATTCAGCAGGTCTGGGGTGTGGGGCATGGTGGGGGACTGGGCTGAGACTCAGTGTCTCACACAAGTTTTCAGTGAATCCACACTTCTCTAACAAGAATCCACTTCTCTGACAGTAGAAATGGGCTGTCTGTGATCTTGCACATTTCTCCAGATGTGTCTGAATTGTCGTGAGGGCTGATACTCTCTTTCTTTTCACCCTCTCTAGCACCTCGCACAGCGTGATGTGAGCTGGCGGTGCTAATAAATATTTGTAGAATAAAGAAACACCTATGTGGCAGAAACTCTATCTATTCTTCATTAGCACAATGACTCACACACAAGTGCTCAATAATTATTAGTTGAATGAATGAATGAACTGCCAGTGTCTAGGAGGCTGGTGAGAGAATAACAACAAAGAGAAGAAAAAATGTAAGCTCTGGCATAGGTTTAAAGCTCTGGCTGCTTGAATCAAACAGGTAGGAAAAAACATGGATGCAAATTCAGGAAACACGGTGGCTGGTATTAACTGATATACACTCTAGTCGTGCGGCGTCCAGCACGTAAGCCGGCAGAACATTTCTGTCATGACGTTTTTAAAAGGCATTTGCACTGTCATGAGGCTTGAGTGAATTCACTGATCCATCCTGTTTTGGGAACTGTGTAGAGGTCCACAGCAGTGAGGGGGAAAGAGCATTTACTCTGGCGGAGCTCAGTGGGAAGGAAGGCCTAGGCTGCCTGAGAAACCGTTGGTCCTCAAACAGGGATTTCTGATGGATTCTTTCCGGTGACCTCATCTCCTTTCTCCACTTCTGACCATCCACCAACACACACAATACACAGACCAGTTTTTGACCTTGGCCTGGAAACTGATCTTCATTCTTGGATAGCTTTATCAGCTAGGAGGTTGGATCAGTGTCCTTGCCACACAACTGGACCCTGACTGAATAAACAGGTCACAGCTGTTCATAGAGAGGGGCAGCCATCTCCCAACACAGAGGAAAGAAAGCCGTGGATGGCAGAAGGGTGAACGTTATGGAAATTGGCAGTGGGAAGAACCCAGGAGCCTGCAGTTCAAGGCAATAGCTAGAGTTCTGCTCTTTAGACTTAGACCCCCTTAGTTTGGACCCCCACTCCAACTCCCCACAAGCTTCATCACCTTCCCTAAGGAGGTCTTTCCAGCCCATGGTGACTCCCTCCCTTTGCCTGTTCTGGAACCTCTGCTATTAGAGCCATCATTTTGGGTTAGGAAACAAATCAGACATTTGGCTTTGGAAGGCCACTATTAACTGTACCTTTGATGTCTGGCATCTGTAGGGGCGGTAAGGGGGAGGCTGTAGGTTTCCTTAGAGTCTTCCTATGTCGGCACCCAGACAGACAGAGACCTGGTTATTTTCCAGCCCCCTCCAGCTGGATTTGAGGGAAGGCCATAGAGTCTAGGTAAGTTTCACTGATCTGAACTCTGAGCCTTACTGGGCCAGAATCATCCTGGCTGTCGGACTGTCACAGGGCTCAGGGTCAAGAGGTAACATTCAGATGTCTCCAGGCCAGGTGAAGCAAGTCTGCAGCCTGGAGCTGTTTCCTGGAGGGACAGATGGGAGGGTGAAACCCCAGGGTCCTTAGACTCTGCAGGTGTATACAGGCATGCCCTGAGCCTCACCTGTGTCGGGTTACTGCACCCAGCTTTCCAGCCAGCTCTGCAGTCTGGCTGGTTTTGTTTGCTGCAGGGCGTGTCCCCTCTGGCGCAGGTGGTGTTGGTGTTCTGCGGGGCCCAGCAAAGGTACACCGGGCAGCCTTGTCTCCCTGCGTAGCTGAGAGCACTGCAGTGAGGGCCCCGGGCCAGCTCCGGGCTGCCTGCCAACAGTCTTACAGACTGCATCACAGCACAGATCTCTTGCTTACAGGCAAGGGAGGGAGGAAGACACCAACGCCAGGGACTTGCAGTGTGTCTCTGGGACTGCTTCGAATGCTTTCCACGCCTCTCTACTGTTTCATGTGTTTTCTCATTCCCTTTTCTTCTCTCCACCCTGCCCTTCGCCCCCCATCGGCCCCCCCCCCCACCCATGCCACCACATCTGTGTCCTTCTGATGACTCTTCAGGCCAACCTCCAGAGAAAATGACCCAGACCATAGTGCCTCCTAGAAGGACAGTGCTTTCTAGGGAGAAACAGGCTGGTTGACCTGATGGCATGCCAGGCATGTCAGTGGGTTATCAGCGTGAAGTAATGAAAAATGAACAGTTTCCATCTAGAGAAGCTCCCCTGGCACGGAACCAGCGGGGCGCCCTTGGTACATCAAGTTCACCTGTGTCTTGATTTCCCCGTATGTAAAAGGAGAAAAATTACCCCTCCCTTCTCTGTTTTATAGGGTCTTGTGAGTATCAAGAGGGATACTAGAGGGCTTCATAAACTTTAATGTACATGGGAATTACCCCGGGATCTTGTTAAAATACAGCTCCTGATGCCATAGGTCTGGGGCGAGGAGAGTCTGCCTGTCTAACAGAGTCCCGGGTTAATGGATGCTGCTGGGCTGGGGCTCACTCTGAGTAGGAGGGGCTAGCAAAGAAGAGGACAATGTAAACATTACAAAACACCAGGAAACTGTAACATGTTAATTACTTTATGTATTTGCCCTCCCAAAAAAGCACATTTGCATCTTAAAAGGACTCTTCGCATCTTTAATTCAAATGAATGTCATTATTTTGGGCATCTCAGATGGCTACCAGAGAGAAAATGTAAAGTTAAGAGGGACTGATTATCATTTCTGTTGTTACTGGAGCTGCCTCCTCCTTTCCCTTTTCCTTCTCTTTCCCTCCTCCCAGAAGGAAGATTGCATCTGGATTGGAATGCAGATTCTTACCTAAGCCTGTGGTCAACAGGTGACCAAGGGTTTTGGGTCCTTACCTGGGCCAGATAGAGGACAAAAAAGAGGTTGATGGAAAGCCATTGTTTTCTCGAGAGAAAGAGAATGTGGGTGCACCAAAAGGCACATGTACAAAACTGTTCGTAGCAGCACTATTCATAAAGTCAAACTGGAAAGAGTCCAAGTGTCTAATAGCAGTAGAATGAATAAATCATGGTGAATTCATGCAGTGGAATACTGCAGAATGATTTTTTAAAAAAGAAAAGAGCAAAATACTATATCATGTACCCCTCATATATGAATCTTACAAACGAAACGGTGGGCAGAAAAAGCCAGACATAAAAGCATATGCCACAGATACCATTTATATGAAGTTCAAAACCAGGCAAAGTGGTCACTTCTGTATGAAGGGGTGGTGTTGACTGGGAATGGGCATAAGGGAGCCTTCTGGGTGCTGGAAAGATTCTTCACACTGGTCTGGGTGCCAGTTCACTGCGATGGACTCTTAAGATTTGTACTAATTACCACATACTTATTATATTCCAATGAAGACATTTTAAACCTACAAAAGGAGAAAGACTGTTTCTAATTTTACCCCGAATTTTCACATTTCTGGGCTCTGTTCCCCTCTCCTTCCATCCCACATCTTTCACAAAATGGAAGCCCCTGTTGGCCATATCAGTCAACTTCCCTGCTTTGCTCCCTGCTGGCTTCCCAGGTACTTTTGCTAGACCTTGGAACAAAAATAGAATATGCTTTCTCATCACTTCCCCTGTGACTGCACGGGAGGCCTCAGACTGTGGAGTTTGCTGTTCACAGGTTCCCCTCTGAGCTCAAAACCTGCTCCTGCCTCCAGTGCCTTTCTCTGGACACCAGAACCCCTGCTCCCTCAATGGCTGTCAGCTGCAAACTTGTCTCCCCAGACCAGAATCAGGCATGCAGAGCTGTTTGTAGTTTAATGTTTCTGTCCCATATTTGGGTTTCTCCAAGAGGGGTCTGAAAGCTGTGGGGTATCTGTGAACTGTTGTCACAATGCTGCCTAATAGACCACCCCAAAACTCAATGCCTCCAAGCTACAACAATATTAGGTCTCAAGGTTAGGAGTCAGCTGGGTGGTCTTTCTGCTCAGGGCCAGGCTCTGCTGATCTCAGCTGGGGTTGCTTGTGAGTTGGTGGTCAGTTGGAGGGTGACTGCTGGAGGATGGCCTCACCCACAAGGCTGGTGGTCAGCTGGCTGCTGTCTGGGGAAACGACACGACTGGATCACATGTCTCCCATCCTCCAGCAGGCTAGTCTGGGCATTCGTTGCCACATGGTGGTGACTGGAGGGTCCAAAAGAGAGAGGAGAGGTGTTTAAGGGCTCTGGAGGTCAGGCTTGGAACTGGCAAACTACTTGCTCTTCTTGACTCTATCGGTTAAAACCAGTCCGGGCTGCATTCAAGAAGCGGGAAACATATTCTACCTCTAAATCGGAGCAACTGCAAAATCATATTGTAAGGAGTGTGCATACAGAGAGGGGTAGAAAATCAGGGCCACTTTTGGTAATCAATCTGCCCCATGTGGCTGGGGCATCAAGACAGTGGCATTGAGAACTGAGTCGTTTCCTTTCTGCAAAGTGTCTATGGGGTAGCAGCTGCTATCCAGGCTGCCCGGGCGACACCCTTGACCCTCGCCCTACAAAAACAGTCAAATCTGTTCTCCAGCTCTCTTTTATGCATTATTCCTTTGGGGCTCAGCAGGCTGTTTTAATCCTGACTGGTCAAACAAATGTGCGGCAATGTGGCTGATCACATAAAAGGAGCAATCTTAAATGCTTCCGCTCAGGAGAAGCCGTTTTAGGTCAAGTTCCCTAGAAAAGCCTGAAATGGGGATTTTTGTGAAACGATTTGTTGAGGGAAGATTCTCAGGAAAAGGGGAGGGGGCTAGGCATGGACATGGTCACCTCCGGAGATTAGAACTGTCTCACTTTGAGACAAGGAAGCTGGGCTTTCTTGTCCCCACTTCTGTCAGCCATTGGCTGTGGCTGTCCCTGGGTGAGGGGTGGCACACATCTCCATTGCTGTGGCTCCCATCAACCTCAGGCAGTTTTCTAGAGGATATAGCTGTGAGCTCTCAGAGCAGGTGGGGAATGGGAATGTAGCCCAGGAAAGGGGGTCTGGAGCAGATCCCAGCTGCATCTACTATAAAGAGGCTCTGTTTTGAAAGTGAATTTTTTTAAAAAGGTATTTATTTATTTATTTATTTATTTATTTATTTATTCATTTATTCATTTATTTATTTAGGGCCTGTGAGCAGGAGTGCAGGGGGGAGGGGCAGAGGGAAAGAGAGAATCTCAAGCAGACTCCAACCTGAGTGCAGAGCCTGATGCAGGGCTCAATTTCATGACCCTGAGATCATGACCTGAGCTGAAGTCGAGTCAGATGTTTAACTGACTGAGCCATTCAGGCGTCCCTAGAAAGTGAATTCTGAACTCAGAGAAGAACTGGAGAAAATATAGAGGAGGCTTAAATGTTCTGATACCAATTCTAACATGGGGGAAGGGGCTGGGGTTCCCACACCATGAAGCAATCAATTGATCTGGTCTACTTGAGATTGCGTCAGATCCCACAGGCTGTGGGCTCAGTCCTATAAAACTGCCTTCTACTTCACAAGCCAGCCAGTTGCAAGTCCTGGTTGTTACCTGTACTTCTGACCAACTGGATACAGTTTGGAGATTGGATACACATTGGAGGTTCCAATGACTCCCTCCTTTTGTTTGAGTAATTTACTAGCATGGCTCACAAAATTTAGAGAAACATTTTATTTACTAGGTTATGAGTTTATTATAAAAGGATATAACTCCGGAGCAGCTAGCTGGAAGACACGCATAGGTCAAGTAGGGGAAAGGGCAAGGAGCTTCCATGTCCTCTCTGAGTACGCCACTCTACCCAAATCTCCACATATTTACCAACCCAGAATCTCTCCCAACCCTGTCATTTTGGGTTTTTATGGAGGCTTCATTACATAGGCAAGATTGATTAAGTCATTGGCCATTGGCCACTGATTCAACCTCCAGTCCCTCCCCCAGTCCCCAGAGGTTGGGGGATGGGATTGAAAGTTCCAACCCTCTAATCACCTCATTGGTTCTCCTGGCAAGCAGCCCCCATCCTTAGGTGCAGTCCAAAAGTCATCTATTAACATAAAGACACTTTTATTGCTCTCATCACTCAGGAAATTCCAAGGGTTTCAGGAGCTCTGTGTCCAAAATAAGGACAAAGACCAAGTATATATTTCTTATTATAAATCACAATATCACAAGGCTTGACAGGCAGATCTAGGATCCATAACTCGGCCCTCCATGAAAGCAGATTTGTGCTTAACATAAGAGGAAGACTTTGGACAATTAGAATCATATGAACATGAAATGGCCTGTCCTAGGAGTAGTGAGTTTCCCAAAAAGAGACTGGACACAGTTTGACAGGAAGATAGTATGGGACATTAGTTAGGTTCCTCAAAGAAAGGAAGAGATGCTGACTAGGAGTTCTTGATGTTCAGACCAGAGATTTAAGAAGAAGGTATACAATGGAGACATTGGTTCAGGGCAAATACACTTCTTCTGTTAATACAGGTCTTTGGCCTGTTTATTATGAATGAATCCCCTGTTCATTACGCCCATGGGCCACATGCCAGCTGAGAATTGGATTGAAGGGAACTTCTTGCAGTTAGAGTGAGCCCTGGTGTACATATAGCTCCAGGTACAAAGGAGAAGAGAAAGGTGGACCCTAAAAGAAAGATCAAGATAGAAGATAAGAAGAAGGGTTGCTAGATACATCCCTGTCAAAGCTCTATGGTTCAGTAGTGGCTCTGAGTCTTATTGGAGATGTACCCTCAGATACATGGGTCTTCTGCTTGGAAGAATTTTCTCATGCCTCTAGACTGGCTGCACAATAAACCCAGTTGGGGACCTTTTAAAAATCCTACAGTCCAGCTGCTCCCTAGACCAATAAAATCAGAATTTCTGAGGGTGGGAGACATAATAATGTTTAATTTCTTTGTACAATTAAGGTTGAAGACCATTGGTCTAGGGACAACAATTCTCAGTCCTTAATTTACAGCAGAATCACCCAGAGGGCTTGTTAAAACACATGTTACTGGGCTCCACCCCTAGAGTGCCGGATCTGGAATGAGCCTGAGACTCTGCATTTCCAGCAGCCTTCCAGGTGATGGTGGTGGTGCTGCTGCTGGTGGGAACACCATACTTGAGTCTAGGTTTCTAGATTTAGCACCATCCCCATCCCATCCCATCTGTGCTCATTGGGGGTTTTAACTTTCTCCTGGCTAGGTCCTAGGGGTTGGGGGTTGGTAGAGAGGAGTATAAACTCACTGGGATACATGATAGGCAGTGATGAGCATTAAGTGGCTTCATCTGGCTCTAGAAAAAGAGCTGGCGAGAAGGGGGTCCTATTGTAAGTATGAATGGAGTATTTTCTCAATTAAATTTAAACTTCTACTGCCAGGGGGAAAAAAAAGTCACTGTTGAAAGTTGTATACTTCAGAGTAAGTGGATTTAAGAATACTTCTCTGTGATAAAGATATTTTATTTGGCTTGTTTGCAAAGTAGGAATTTGTGATCAGGAAATAACAATATGATATGAAACAAATTCCACAAATATGTGAAATGAAGTCAGTCAAGAAAAGACAACATAAGCCATCTTGCTCTAGTACAGCGACCGAGCATTACAGGCAAATGTCACACTTGATGCTAGCCATGCAACTTCTGAAATGTCTCCAAGAATGACAACCATCCAGGGATGAAGAAATAATAATGGAAATCTCAACTACGGTTGCAAATGTTGCATTTTCTGATTTGAAGAGAAGCAATTTCCAAAATAAAATCAAGCATTTTATAAATATTTTGCCAGAACTGGATCTTATTGCATAGAGTTTTTAGCCACTCTTTTTAAGCATTTTGTGCTTTCTTATTCTCTCTTTCAGTTCTGATGATTCAGTGCCTACAATGAGTACGTATATGGACCTGAGTCATTAAGGCCTTCTTTACCAAGCCCGCTTAGCAGCCTTGCTAATTGCGCACCCATGTCCTTTCTCCACTTCTGCCTCAGTAATCGAACCCTGATTCTTTTTCAGAGCAGCAAAGTACTCAGCTAAACATGCTCACCGCTCCACCCCCCTTTGCCACTGCCAGTCCTGGCCGGCAAAGTGCTAGTAGCGATCACTAGCTGAAGCTTCCAGGAAACCTTTCAGAAGTGGAGAGAGACCCAGCTTGCTTGTACCTTTTACCTCTTGCTCTTCATCAATCATCCTTCTCATCTCATCTTTCCTGACATGGATGAGAGGCCATCCTGTGGCCTTGAAGTGTTGTGCCTGAGGACAAAAGCCACTTACCTAGGCTGGCAGAGTATGAAGGTAGAAGGAGCCTGGGACGATGATAACAACGTGGGATTTGCAGCATCGGCCCAGGGGTGCTGACCTCCAGTCTTCTTGTGACAAAAGAGAAATCCTCATTTAAAGAGACCATGATGGGCGACTCTCTGCGTCTTGCAGCCCCAAACAATCCCCGCTGGTATATCCACTCTTTTCTTTAAAGTAGCTCTGTTACTGGCAATAGTAGAGTAGTCATTCTCAGACTTGAGCGTGGATCAGAATCAGCGGGAGGGCTTGTTGAAATACAAACGTCTGAGTCCCAGCCTGATATTCTGATTCAGTAAATCTGGGGAGAAGCCTAGGAATATGCATTTGTAAGAAGTTCCCAGGAGATGCCGAAGTTGCTAGTCTGGGAATCACACTTTAAGAACCCACTGGTAGAGACGCACAGAAAGGAGGCAGACCTATCTCTGATGGTTTCAGTGGAATCCTGCTTTAAGTGAGAGCTTGAAGTGGGTGACACTTCAATATCCATTTCTTGAATCCCCTAGTTCCGTGACTCTGCCTACGCTGGCCAAAAGACCTGAATACTCTGCATATTCAGCTGTTGGGTGCTGGTAGACATACTCTCAAAATGGCTGGCTAAATATTTTCAAGACATCCTAGGTATTTAGCAGTGGCTAAAAACAATCCGTGGTTGGGTCAAATAGCTTCATGAAATCTTCTCTTTCCCTTAACATACCAGGGTATTTCTTGGGATCCAGGTCACATATGTAGTGAGCTTCAGGCACCAACAACTTCCTTTTGCTGCATCTGCCTAAAGGAAACACTCCTGTCCACGCTTACTTGAGGGAACAACTTTTCTCTAATATCAGTGAGTTTAGAAGAAACTCAGGGTGACATTGTCTTACCGTTCTTCTTTTGAAGACTCTCTCACACTAGCTACTAATAATTGCTAACTTTCCAAAGGATTCCGGGGAGATTAATTTTCTGAAAAAGCTGATTTATGGCCGGCCACCTCTAAGAAGATGGCCTGAGTCACTCTCCTGGACTCATGCTCACTGCAGAATATTCCATGATAAAAATCTTCCATTTAAATCCAGAAAATTTATGGACAAACTTTAAGGTCCTCCCCCTAAACTCAGTAATTAATCTTGAGGCTAGATAGGCAAAGCAAATATAGACCTTTTGCAGAGCAGCAAAAAGGAATGCCCCAAACTTGGGTTTTCAGACTCTGTCCTCGGGTTGTGAATATTGAGCCTTTGCCCTTTACTTTCTTTGTTTTTCGATTCGTTTCTTCTTTTCTCCTCCCCTCCTCCTCCTCCTCCTCCTTTCTTCTCCTTCTCCTTCTTCTTTGCCCTTCACATTATTTGTATTTCCCTAATTAGGAGTGAGGCTGAGTCTGCTCCAGTAAGAAGGCTTAGTAGTTTAAAATTTAAGATGTCTTTGAGAATCTGCAGGATAGAAGAGTAACTATAAAAATACTACTGCTGTTATCATGTATTGAGCATAATTCCTTGTTTTAATGACTGAACTCTGAATTTTTAGGAAGCCATTTAGGTCTCCTAATGACCTTGTGTGATGAATTCAATTATTCATCCCATTTGACAGATGGGGCAAAGAGAGGCAACTAACTTAATCTAAACCATGGCTAGTAAAGTGGTGAAGCCAAGGATTAGCAGCTCAGCAGGCTGACCTTAAAACTCTTAACCACATGATTTACCAAACCAAACCAGCAAATAAAAAACTCCCTGTGGAGGAAGTCGGGATGGCATATTTATGTAAGTAGGAAGTTTTATGGGGGTCAAAAGAACTTAGGTGTCTTCAAAACCAGACCAGGAGAAGTATAGGGCTCATTAACAATTATACCATGCCCAATTACTCATTATCATTTATACACCATAATTACATATGCATTTATATAATATATAATTAACAATACATAATATATATGAGATACATATATAATAACACTATATTGATTATCATGTCTTATATAACATGTGATATTTAACATATGTAGTTTTTGGAATAGTTTTATTAAGATGTTATTCACATACCATAACATTCAGTAATTTAAAGTATACATTTCAATAGCTAATAGTATAGTCAGAGTTGTGCAGCCATCACCACTAATTCCTGAACATTTTCATCACCCTAAAAGAAACTCCATACCCCTTAGCAGTCACTCGCTCTTCCTCCCTCCCCTCAGTGCCTAGCAACAACTCATCTACTTTCTTCGTGGACTTGTCCATTTTGGGTAGTCCATATAAATGAAATCACACAGTGTGCAGTCTTTTGCAATGGGCTTCCTTCCCTTAGCATCGTGTGTTCCAGGTTCCTCCATGTTTTAGAATGTGTCAGTGTGTTATTCTTTTTACGGCTAAATAACATCCCATTGTATGGATACATGACATCTGTTCATTAGGCGATGGACATTTGGTGGTTTCCACTTTTTGGTGATTATAAGTCATGATGCTATTAGCATCCATGTACAAGTTTTCATCTGAACATGTTTTCAATTCACGTAGGTATACACATAGGTATGGGATTGCTGAATCATATTGTAACTCCATGTTTAACTTTTAAGTTAAAAGGCTGCTTTTCAGAAGTGGCTGCTCTGCTTTACAATCCCATCAGCAAAGTGTGAGGGTTCCAATCTCTCTACGCTCACCAACATTTATTGTCTGTCTTTTTTATTTTAGTCATCTTCGTGGGTGTGAAGTAGTATCTCATTGTAGTTTTGATTTGCATTTAGGTAATGACTAATGCTGTCAAGCATCTTTTCTTGTGCTATTGGCCTTCTGTATATCTTCTTTGGAGCAATGTTTTTTCAGATCCTTTGCCTATTTTAAAATTAATTTGTTTTTGTCTTTTTGTTGTTGACTTTTAAGTGTTCTTTATACAGTCTAGTCCCTTATCAGACACATGATTTGCAAATAGTTCCTCCTTTCTTTTTTTTTATTTATTTTTATTTATTATTTATTTTTTTTTAAGTTTTCTTTTTTCTTTTTTTTTTTTAATGATTTTTTATTATATTATGTTAGTCACCATACAGTACATCCCCGGTTTCCGATGTAAAGTTCGATGATTCATTAGTTGCGTATAACACCCAGTGCACCATGCAATACGTGCCCTCCTTACTACCCATCACCGGTCTATCCCATTCCCCCTCCCCCCTCCCCTCTGAGGCCCTCAGTTTGTTTCTCATAGTCCATAGTCTCTCATGCTTCATTCCCCTTCTGATTACCCCCCCTTTCTTTATCCCTTTCTTCCCCTACCGATCATCCTAGTTCCTATATTACATAGATGAGAGAAATCATATGATAATTGTCTTTCTCTGCTTGACTTATTTCACTTAGCATTATCTCCTCCAGTGCCGTCCATGTTGTAGCAAATGTTGAGAACTCGTTCTTTCTGATAGCTGAGTAATATTCCATTGTATATATGGACCACAACTTCTTAATCCAGTCATCTGTTGAAGGGCATCTCGGCTCCTTCCACGATTTAGCTATTGTGGACATTGCTGCTATGAACATTGGGGTGCATATGGCCCTTCTCTTCACTACGTCTGTATCTTTGTGGTAAATACCCAGTAGTGCAATGGCTGGATAATAGGGTAGCTCAATTTTTAACTTTTTAAGGGACCTCCACACTGTTTTCCAGAGTGGCTGTACCAACTTGCATTCCCACCAACAATGTAGGAGGGATCCCCTTTCTCCACATCCTCTCCAACAATTGTTGTTTCTTGCCTTGTCTATTTTTGCCATTCTAACTGGCGTAAGGTGGTATCTCAGTGTGGTTTTGATTTGAATTTCCCTGATGGCTAATGATTTTGAACATTTTTTTCATGTGTCTGTTAGCCATTTGTATGTCTTCATTGGAAAAGTGTCTGTTCATATCTTCTGCCCATTTTTTGATTTGTTTATTTGTTTCTCGTGTATTGAGTTTGAGAAGTTCTTTGTAGATCTTGGATACCAGTCCTTTATCTGTAGTGTCCTTTGCAAATATATTCTCCCATTCCGTGGGCTGCCTCTTAGTTTTTCTGACTGTTTCCTTGGCTGTGCAGAAGCTTTTTATCTTGATGAAGTCCCATAAGTTCATTTTATCTTTTGTTTCTCTTGCCTTTGGGGATGTGTCATGAAAAAGGTTGCTTTGGCTGATGTCGTAGAGGTTGCTGCCTATGTTCTCCTCTAGAATTTTGATGGATTCCTGTCTCGCATCGAGGTCTTTCATCCATTTGGAGTTTATTTTTGTGTATGGTGTGAGAGAGTGGTCAAGTTTCATTCTTTTGCATGTAGCTGTCCAATTTTCCCGGCACCATTTATTGAAGAGACTGTCTTTTTTCCACTGGATGTTTTCCTGCTTTATCAAAGATTAGTTGCCCAAAGAGCCGAGGGTCCATTTCTGGGTTCTCTATTCTGTTCCATTGGTCTATGTGTCTGTTTTTGTGCCAGTACCATGCTGTCTTTGTGTGTAGTACAGCTCGAAATCCGACATTGTGATGCCCCCAGCATTGTTTTTCCTTTTCAACAGTTCCTTGGAGATTCGGGGCCTTCTCTGGTTCCATACAAATTTAAGGACTAGCAAATAGTTTCTCCTTTCTACAGTTGTCTTCTCACTTTCTTTGTGGTTTCCTTTGAAACACAAACATTTTTAATTTTGATGAAGTCCAATTTATTTTTTCTTTTGTCACTGTGCTTTTGGTGTCATATCTAAGAAGTCATTGCCTATTGCAGTATTGTAAATATTTATGGTTAGGTTCTCTGCCAAGATTTTAATAATTTAGCTCTTATATTTAGATCTTGGGTCTATTTATAGCTAATTTTTGCATACGATGTGAAGCACACATCCAGCTTTATTCTTTTGCATGTGGATATCCAGTTGTCCCAGCATCATTTATTGAAAACACTATTCTTTCCCCATTGAATTGTGTTGGCATTCTTGCCAAAAATCTATTGACCATAAATGTAAGAATTTATTTCTGGACTCTAAATTGGATTCTATTGATCTATATCTTTATCCTTATGCTTGTATTCAAGATGATTACTGAAGCTTTGCAGCAAGTTTTAAAATGAGGGAGTATAAGTTCTCCAGCTTTACTCCTCCTTCTTTAGGATTGTTTTGGCTATTCTCAATTTGCATTTCTGTGTGAGTTTTAGAATAAGCTTGTCGATTTCTGCAAAAATGCAGCTAGGAGTTTGATAGGACTGGTTTTTAGTCTGTAGATCAATTTGGGTATTGCTACCTTAACAAAATTAAGCCCTCCAGTACCTAAACATGAGATGGGTTTCTACTTAGTTAGGTACTCTTTCAATTCTTCCAGCAATATTTTGTTATTTTCAGCATTCAAGTCTTGTACTTTTTTGCTTGAATTTTTTTCCTACATATTTTATTCTTTTCAATGTTATTATAAATGGCATGTTATTCTTAATTTCATTTTTTGGATTGTTCGTTGCTAGCATATAGAAATACAATTGATTTACATATATTGATCTATCTTGCAACCTCATCAACTAATTTTATTAGTTCTAATAGCTTTTTTTTTAAGATTTTATTTATTTATTTGACAGAGAGAGAGACAGCTAGCGAGAGAGGGAACACAGGTAGGGGGAGTGGGAGAAGAAGAAGCAGGCTCCCAGAGAAGGAACCTGATGTGGGGCTCGATCCCAGGACTCCGGGATCACGCCCTGAGCTGAAGGCAGATGCTTAATGACTGAGCCACCCAGGCACCCCCAGTTCTAATAGCTTTTTTGTAGATTCTTTAGAATTTTCTACGGGCACGATCTTGTCATCTGTGAATAGAGGTAGTCTTAATTCTTTCTTTCAAGTCTGAATGCCATTTGTTTAATTAATTAATTAATTAATTAATGCCTAATTGCTCTGGCTAGAATTTCCAGTAAAATGTTGGATTGAAGTGGTGAGAGCAGACCATCCTATTCCTGATCTTGGGGGAAAACTTTCCAACCTTATGTTGGTATGATGTTAGCTGTGGGCTTTTTGAGATGGCCTTGTCAGGTAGAGGAATTTCCCTTCTTTCGTAGTTTACTGAATATTTTTATCATGAAAGGGGATTGAATTTTGTCAAATGTTTATTCTATGTCTATTGAGATGATCATGTAGTTTGTGGTCTTTGTTCTATCAATACAGGGCCTTACATTATTTGATTTGGGGGTGTCAAACCAACCTTGCATTGCTGGGATAAATCCCAGTAGATCATGTTATATGTTCCTTTCTATATATTGCTTGATTCAGTTTTCTGGAACATATAATACTTTCATTATGAAGTATAATTAGGTCTCAGGAGTTAAACAGACCTGGTTAGATATAAATATAGCCTCTGGCATCTATACTAGTTGTGTAACCATGGATAAGTTATCTTCCCAATCTTTGCCTCAACTCTAAAATGGTGATAACAGTAGAATATACCTCTATTCCCTTGGGTTGTTGTGAGGATGAAATGAGATATCTAGAAAATTTTAGTATCTGGCACATATTAAGTACTCAATAAATAGTAGTCATTATGATAATTATTTTAATAAAACATTGTGACCATTTCTCTAACAACCAATTGATTCTTATTTGTGGAGTTACATCCTCTCTTCATTAAACTTTATTTTCATCTAGTCAGTATTTGCTGCACAACTGTGAGGGGATTTACTTTGGCCTAAGTGCCTTGGAAGTTTACCTCATATAGGGCAGAACATTTGAATTGCAGAAGGCAGAAATATGCTCACATGCTAGCTAAATAACAGCCCCTTGTGAAGCAGGATCATGGGAGACACATGATCTAGTCAGAGGAGGAAGAGCTGGGGGGTGAGGGGGCTGAAGGCAGGAGAAGGTCAGGGAGATGCTTCAGTATGGCAGATCTGGTACTAAAACTAACTGGAATGGAAGAGGGTTTGCCCCACACAGAGCTAAGTATGCCAACACAAGGGTAAGGTTGAACGGTCATGTAGAGATGGGAGTGGGAGCAGTGTGGGGCTGGTAGGACTGGCATAGGGACTTCCTCCTATAGACCAAAGGCACGTCTTCTGTATAGACAGAGGGTTCTCTCTGGGGGAAGGCCAGAGGGGGCTTGTGGCACCGGTGCTGGCCTCTGAGATGTAGAGACTGGCAGACCTGAACTTAAAGGTGAAATGACTTCAACATCCTCTTCACCTGCAGTTTTGAACATTGCCTGTAATGTTCTTGCAAAACAAAGATCTGATTTTGACACTGTACTGCTTCAAGCCCTTCAAGGCTTCTTTTTATCACCAGCATAAACCCCAAATTCCTTAAATAGTTTATAACATCTTTTGCATATTCTGTCTCTCCTCTT
Source organism: Ursus maritimus (assembly GCF_017311325.1). Taxonomy (NCBI): domain Eukaryota; kingdom Metazoa; phylum Chordata; class Mammalia; order Carnivora; family Ursidae; genus Ursus; species Ursus maritimus. The sequence goes on from NW_024424675.1 coordinate 13,520,932, forward strand.
GCCACTCCATCCTATTCAATGACTTCTTCCTTCTTGAATATGCCTTTTCATCACTGAGTTTTTGCAGATGCTGTCCCCTCCACTCAGAACCATCCCCTTCTCCTCTTCCCCACCTCCCAGCTGCCTTCACACGGCAAGAATTCCTCCTCAATCTACAGTTGTCAGCTTAGCCTGAAGTTTCTCCCAGGAAACCTGATCCCCAAACTTTTAGGTAGAAGCCCCTTCCATGTGCTTCAATAGCCCTCTGTTTCCCCATCTACCCCTCACATGTGAGGTAAATTATTGCTTGTTGATGGCTGTGGGCTCTGAGAAGGCAGAGGAGATGTGTGTCATTCACCACTCCAAATGGGGTTCTCACCCAGCAGCAGCAGCAGCTGAGAATATGTTAGAAATGCAAACTCTTGGGCCTCACCTCAGACATACTGAGTCAGAACCTCTGGAAGGTGGCACCCAGGAATCTGTGTTTCATAAACTTTCCAGGTGATTCCAATGAGTGTCAAATTTGGGAACCATTTATACAGTAGATGGTCAGTCAATGAATAGATGCATTAAGTCCTTACTACTCATCATGTCATCTTTACCCGATCACTCAGCCTTGTGATTCTCATCTGTAACATGTTCACCTCCTCTCATAGTGTTGGGAGGAGAAAATGTAATGGCTTATGAAGAAGCTCCTGCACACTGTCTGACACATAATAGGTTCCTTCTTTCTTGTTTCTTCATTTTTTTAAGAAATCTCCATGCCGAGCATGAAGCCCAGCGTGGGGCTTGAAGTCACGATCCCGACATTGAGACCTGAGCTGAGATCAAGAGTCAGATGCTCAACCAGCTGAGCATCCAGGTGCCCCTTGTTTCTTCATTCTTATTTGTAGTTCAATTGGCTGCCTGCCAGGGTGGTCTTCCAACCTTCAGCCTGTTTACAGACCTTGGGCAAGTTTTTTGTTTTTTTTTTTAAGATTTTATTTACTTATTTTAGAGAGAGATTGAAAACGAGTTGCAGGGAGCAGAGCGAGAGGGAGAAGCAGACTCCCCACTGAGCAAGAAGCCTGAAGTGGGGCTCGATCCCAGGACCCTGGGATCATGACCCGAGCGGAAGGCAGATGTTTAACTGACTGAGCCACCCAGGCGCCCCAGACCTTGGGCAAGTTTGAAGCATCACTACCTCTGTTCACAGATCCAAAAAGGGAATAAATAAAATGCAGCTGATAGAAAAGAATGTTCTTAGGTTTGCAGATGGCCATCTGATCAGGAGTTTGTCTGGTTACGTGGGCTGATCAACATATGTAACAGATGACAGGATATTGAAATGTTTTCTTTCCCAGCTTCAAGCCTATAGGCTAGGTGAGAACCATCATTTTTATTTTTAAAAGATAAAATTTTGGTTATCAATATTTTTCAATGCCAAGTATAATAATTGCATTCAATCTGTTTATTAAATGGTTTCGAAATTTGAGGTAGTATCTCTCCGAGTTTTGTGGTTTTAAAGTTTTTCTTAAAAGCAAAGTAAGAAAGGATTTAAAAGTTCCTAGGCTGTTTTCTTTGACCACATCCGAGTCTGGTTCCTAATGGTTTCAATCAAGGTCTCATTCTCCTTAAGTTGTCATTGAGCTGTTGAAGAGGGTTATAATTTCCTCCACATTTATTTGAATTGAACAGTCAATTAAAATACACAGTAACTAACCCCTAAATTGACTGGACTTCTAAGAGATTTTTCAAAAGGTAGTTAAGGGGATATGAAAGTAAATGATGCTTGAATGGTTAAGAGCCCCACAATTCTTTTAAAGGCCTACTTTAATTTAGGCTGAAATCTACGCAATATAAAAAGCGCTACAAAGAAGAGAGTGGAGGCAGTATGGGCGTTTGTGTTCTTCAAAGGGAAGGGAGAGGTGGACATTAATGGAAACAAAGAAAGGGGTGGTGGCTTCTGATCTTGTACCCTAGCATCTCCTTAGAATTAAATGGATGCGAGGCCCACAAAGGGAAACTGGACACCATGTTCTGGGGAAAAAAATCTCAGCAAAGTAAGTATCCTGTATCCAAGAATGACAGATGACTGTCAGAGCCACCTTCCTTCCAGGGATTGCGCAAGTCTGAACAATGAGCATAGAGGGTGACCAAATACCAGGTTGAATCCTGACCTCACCCCCACCCCCAATTCTGTTCGCATGCAACTTCCTGGAACTTTCTGTGAGCTGAGGGGTGGGAGAGAAGAACCCACATACTCACTGCGATTGAATCCTCCCTAACCCAAGTGAAACGAGGACTTGGAGTCAGCTACAATTTGATTTTTTTCCCCTAATGAAATATAAAGCATTGTGCCATATTTTTAAGCATGAGAATTTTGGGAAGCAGAGTCAAGTTGACAAGTTAAAATTCTTCTCTTTAATCTCTGCATCTTCTTACCTCTGGTAAAGATGTCAGAACCAAGTAGACATGAATTAGGCAGGTACTTGTGGCAGGTAAGACAAAGGTTCCAGAACTTTTGGTCGACCAAAGGCACTCTACCTTGTCAGAGGTGGTGTAGAGTATAGCTAAGAGAACAAGCTGGGTTCCAGCTGAGGTTCACCACTTACTAGCTGTGTGATCTGCTGAATGTTATTTATCCTCTTTGTACCTCAGTTCCATCATTTGTATATGGGGATAATAATGGAGCACTCTATAATATTAGTGAGATGATTAAATGAGCTAATATAGTCATAGCACTTGGAACACTGTCTTGCCCAGGATTAGGGCTCAGTGAATGTTAGTATCATCATCATCATGAGTATTATTCCATGGAGCTGTGTCAAGTGACTAGGGTACTAATTTGACTTCACTCCATTCCTTTTGCAAGACAAAAAGTAGTAAAGAAACTGGACTAAGATCAGCCATTTCTAAATACAGTTTTAGCACCAGAAATAATTTTCAAACATAAAATTCAAAAGGATCTTAGAATATATGTATTCATTGATGTTCTTTGATTCTAGTTGCTTAAATCAACAAGAAAAATAAATCTGTGGGCTCACACTACACAATAGCCCAGAAAGATCCAGCTTCAAGAATAGCCAGATACACAGGTACAAACAAAGTTATCAAGATCAGTTTTGTTTGCTTGTTTCTGTCTCCTCTTCCCCTCTGCTTTCCCTCTGTCTGCTCCATCCCCAGGATCACTTGCCCCTCCTCATCACAGGACAGCTGCTAGCAGCTCCCAGAACAATATCCTTTGAAATTCTAATATATTGAAAAAGAGAGAGCAGCTTTTCTCTAGCACTCTGTGAATGTCCTGACTTTCATTTTGATTGGCCTGGCATGGACCGCATGTCTGAGCCTACACCACTCATGAAGACCAGAAGAATGTGTTGGGCTGATTGGCTACTTGAGTCACATGTTCCGCCAGAGAGGCTGGGAAGAAGGAAGAAGTCCCATCCCTGAGAACAGACAAAGGGCATAAGCTATACCCACCAGGCTTGCTTTGCACCCTACCTCCTTGGCAGGCTCTTCTCAAAATCCCAAGTGTTCCTAGTTTGAAGCCCATTGGATGTGGGGATCTCTACGTTCTGCAAGTTTGCCTGCTTACAGATCCTATTAGAGCAATTACCATGGGAGCAGTCAGGGGCCTGAGCAGTCCCCTGAGGGAGGTTCCATTGAGTGTCTCTCAAATCGTAGCAGGCTGACAGCTACCATGAAGCATTGCCCTGTCTCTGTGTGTCCTCGTCAGTGCTGTCTATCATAGACTTGTGTACAGTAATAAGTAGGAGAATCATTTGGGTTGAGTTCTACACCACACTCTGTGCCATATGCCTCCTGTTCCAGTTATTTATTTCGGCTTAAAACAATAATAATTTATTAGTATCTCATATGGTTCTGGAGTCAACGAGGCTCCTGTGGGCAATCCAGAGGATTCTGGCTTCCAGCTCTTGGTGATTACGGACAGCAGCTAGGGCTAGAGTCCTCCTGAAGCCTTCTTCATTCATATATGTACTGCATTCCCTCAGCTGAGAAGATCAAATGGCAGGAGCTAGAACATCTGCGGCTCATTGCTCATCTCTCTCTCTCTCTTTTTCACTCTCTTCCCCATCTCAGTGGTGTCTCCACATGGTACCAGCAGGGCAGCCACCAGGTTGTCAGATTTCTTATAGGGCAGATGAAGACACCAAGAGGGAGCGTTCCAAGAGAGCAAGGTGGAGCCTTTATGCCCCTTTTCACACTTGGCCTCGGAAGTCTGAGTGTTCCTTTTGTTGCACTCTTCTGGTGGCGGCAATGACGAAGCCCATCCAATGTCAAGGGGTGGGAACATAGATTCTATTTCTCAGTAGGAGGTGTGTCAAAGAATGTACAGCCCTCTTAAAACCATCTCACCCCCTGGGGATCACTTTGGGTCAACCTAAACGATGTGTGCTTTCCAGGTCTCTGAGAAACCACTTCACGCTTTTAAAATCACATTTTAGGGATTATCCTTGGTCATGCTGCTCTGATTCTGTCTTGCTTTTGGTGGAAATGAGGTGAGATTATCAGGGCATAGCAAGAAAAGTGGTTTCTTAAACAACCATGTGCCAGAAAAGAGGCTTAGACATCATACACAAATGTAGTGGTCTCCATCTGGGCACAATGACATATTTTTGATAGTTGAGATCATGAAAATATTGCAATACTTCACCCCAGTAGTTTGGGCTTTTGCAATAGAATATAGCTAAACTCAAGAAAAATAGTAGTCAGGCACTCTGGAGGGACTGTGATACAATCTGTTATTACCTGGAGTTTGATCTTTTTTTGGAAAAAAACAATGTTATCTTTAAGGTGAGCTCTAGTGTTAACTGAAAACATTGGCATGTTTTCATATTCAGAGTAAAAGGGAAAATATACAAACATCTGACTGCACCAAGGCTCAATGCTCTGCTTTCTGCAACCAGTCCATCTTTGTGGTGATTACCCAGCATGCATGTAAAATCAGAAGGCAGGGAGAAAGCAAGATAGGAATGCATCTACCTAACTCTTCAGAGGAAGCCACTTAAAAGTGGCTTAGGGAATCCTCATCCTCACATGTTTGTGAGGATGTTTAAGAAAGAATTGCATAGACTAATGGCATGCAAATTGTCTTCCTTTTAAATTCTGACACCTAGCCTAGGCCTAACCCCTTTCATTGGAAATTAAATGCCTTCAAAATACTGGAAGAATAAAATTCTCCATTATAGAATTGACTTATTATCAGGAGCTAAGTTCTGCTGAGTAAAGAGTACTCGGTAAAATTATAAAACCAGCAAAAAAGGTCTTTAGTTTTCTACTTCTTAGTGTGCTAACATTTGGGCCTGTGAAATCCATCCTCTTACTAGTGACTCTGGCAGAACTAACTTGGGAATGCTACAACCAACATCTTTCTTCCCAAGGTTTAGGACTCTGGTTAACTGGTAAATGTTTATGATGCCGGCGACTGGGGTTCATTCCACAGGCATTCAACGTGCATTTATTGAGCACCACCACATGCCAGCGGTTGTTCTAGGTACTTGGTTTACAAAAATGAACAAGGCTGTCATAGTTCTGATGTATGGAACTTACAGTTTAGTGCCATGCCTTTCTGGAAAAGCAATTGGTGGGGAGGAAGTTCTATACATTATTCATTTCTACTGTAAAGCCAAGAGGGAGGCCAAGTTTTCTGAGTTTTTTACAGTTGAGTGACGCTCTTTCTTTTCCCCCAGTCCTATAATACTTTCTAGAGAAAGTACAGAGAACCCCAGAGGTGGCTGATATAATAGCGAATGTTTTCCAGAAGCCTGAATCTATTAGTTAAATTCCCCCAAGTCGGAAAATCACAAATACTTGTTCAAAGTGTGAACACATTATCAATGTGAAATTTTGTAGCTTGGGACAGAGCTGAACTGGACTCATTAACTTGGGGTTAAGCTGAAAGGGAAAGACTAGGATGCTGTTGCTGGGAAAAAATCAAGGGACAGATAGAGGTAGAATACAATATCCATTTAATCAACAAATATTTATTAATTTCCCATAGGTCCTAGGGTCATTGTGGTAAATAGGACAAAGTGACTCCCTTGTGCATGTTGTATTCTAGTAGCGAAGACAGAAAAGAAATGAATACAAATAAATAAATTCTATAATTGCAGAGTAAGATGAAAGAGAATGACAGAGGTAGGCTGTGTTTGAGATAAATGAATCTCAACATGATACTCTAAGGAGCTGAGATTTAAGCCAGATCTGAAGAGTAGGCCGGAGTGAGTCATGCAGGGATCTATAGGAAGGTTTCAGGCAGAGACAGTAGCATGGGGCAAAGCAAGTGATTCCCCCCGTAGGACAGGACAAACAGAGAGGTACAAGGAGCAGGGGAACTTGCAGTAGTACATACCCAGTTGGTGCTGAGCCATCTGGTAGTGGGCTGTATCTGGAAAGAAATGATCCAGCTATTTAAACAGGATTATAGACAGCTCAGAGCCAGAGCATTGAGGAAAAATTGATACCATGAAAGCTAGGTAAATTCTACCTTCACAGGTAAAGACTGACCTTTGAGATTTGGGTAAAACCGAGCTGACTGGTGAGGTTCAGCAGCTGCTGAGATGAGATGTGGAGTCCTTGAAGTGAAAGGTTCTCACAAATTTGGAGTCCAACAATTTTCAGAATTGAGGGTCAGGGGACCTCATTCTATGGGGTGAAGGTGAATGGTGATTGCTTCCTTCTTGGCTTAATCTGTCATCCTGGAAATGTACTGAAGACTGGACTTTGTATAAACTTTAACTACAGCGTGTCTGAATGGAATTGAGCTTTAAAAAGAAAAAAAAAAAAAAAGATAAAGGATCCAGTGTTCTGCAGTAGGCAGGTGAGAATAATCTAGTTTTTTGGGGCCTCATAATACACAGAAATCTCCAAATCACTTAATTCACCCCAAATCACCTTAATTTACCCCAAATCACTCAATTCACCCTACTACATCATGAGGCTGAGATCCTCTTGCTTTTGGCTCCTGAGGTTGCTTGCTCATTCTGTAGGAGGAAATTTCTGTACATTCTCACATGATGGAGACTATTAATCCAGAGTAAGGCCTACTTACTGCTTTCTGTGGATGTGGAATGCCTTCAGATTCCTTCTTTTCTGAGATGTTATGGCCAAAGGCTAGAGCTGACTCTGCTTTCCACTGCAGTTCTGCCATATTCCCTCCCTAGATTATGCTGTTTTTTCCTTCCTCCCTCTTTTTGATTCCTCTTCCTTTGGTCTACTCTTCTAAACTGTGGAATTTTCCTTGAGCATGAATTGCTTTCTACATCTCAGGGGTGGGGACTATTCTTTACCTTTTGCTTCTGTCTCTAGCTGGTCTACATGGTCTGTCCAGGGTCTTCTTTCAGTACTTCAGCAGACTCCTGTTATTCTTGGACATCCTAGAAATAGAGAGGCTTTCCCTTGATCTTCCCATGGGCTGTGTCTTCCATTTTTTTTAAGTTTATTTATTTAAGTAATCTCTGCACCGCACATGGGGCTCGAACTCATGATCCCAAGATCAAGAGTCACATACTCCTCCAATGAGCCGACCTGTTGCCCCTGACTGTGTCTTTCAGTAGCATCAACAGAAGGTCAACAAAAGATCTCAATGAATTTTAAAGCTATAGACCTGCCTCTTATGATTCCTTTTTTCTCCCATGTTTCCCATAACTCTTGTCTACTCAGTCTATGGACAATACTCTGCCCATTATCAGGCTCTGGTAAACAACTTCACCTCAGACTTGTGATCCTTAGTCAAGCTTAAAGGAAAGTTAACTTGGCAAAGATGAAATTGGCTCATCAACTCCATTTCCCTTTCTTCCCAGCTACACAGCTGGACTACATTTCCTAGACTCCTCTACAATTAGTTGTAGCCATATACCTGAGTTTTATCCAACAGAATGTGGCCCATGAAAATTTCCCACGAGCTCTCTACCATTTTGTTTTTCCTATCTACCAGGTGAATGGAGAGGATTCTAACAAACTAAGATGAGGAGTCATGAGATGAAGGAGTCTGGGTCTTAACCAAACCAGGAGAATCTGGTGGAAATATGAACAAGAAATACATTTTTATATTGCTGGATTGCTGAAATTACAGAGGTTGTTGGTACACATTATTTACCCTAAGTAATACAGTCGGTCACATCCCTTTCTCAAGGTACTGCTCCACACAGACACACGTACATTCTCCTAAACCCCCGCTAGGAGGTACCTGGGTAGCTCAGTCAGTTAAGTGTCTGCCTTCGGCTCGGGTCCTAATCCCAGGGTCCTGGGATCAAGTCCCACATCGGGCTCCCCAAGGAGCCTGCTTCTCCCTCTGCGTGCTGCTCCCCCCACCTGTGCTCTCTCTTTCTCTCTCTCTGACAAATAAATAAATTAAATCTTAAAAAAAAAAACTAAACTAAACTAAAAGAACTCCCCCTAGATCCCAGACTACCTGGACAGGTCTTCGGGTCACTTCCAAGAAGCACTGGGTCTAACCGGGAGCATATGTACAAGAAGCAGAAAACGCTCTTTCCCAGACCAAATCCATGATAGTTAACCTTTAGTGAGCCCTGGCTAAATGCCAGTCATTGTGTTAAGCAAAGGTAGATTTACAGTAAAGCCAATGAAGCTGAAGCTTGGGGCCCCTCACATGCAGGCACTTCCCAAGGCTCTGGAGGGGAATTGAGCATATTCACATGGTCATGTTTTCATGGAATGTGCAAATGTAAATGTTTTCATTGTTTTAATTTGTGGGAAGGTATATTTGTAGAAACCTCGGGCCCCACCAAATCTAGATACAGCCTTGAAGCAGAATGTTTAATATGTATTTTCAAATGTTATCCTCATAGCAATTGTGTAATAGTTTCTATTATTTTACAGAGAAGAAATGTGATGGATGAAGATTATAAGTCACTTGCCCCAGATCACCCAGCTCTGACTTGTTGGAACCAAGATTCAAGCACAGTCTCTCAAGCCCAAACTCACTGCGGCCCTCATGAGGTCTCTAGCTCATGGGTTACGTGCATGTGGTCTAGGCAAGATGAAACAGGAGTGCCAACAGTTAGCATATTTCTCTTGGCCCCTCTGCAGGACTTCATTTGAACCCACCCTAATTTCTTTTCTTTTCTTTTTTTTTTTTAAGATTTTATTTATTTATTTGAGAGAGAGAGTATGAGCATGAGCAAGGGGAGAGGGAGAAGAGGCAGAAGAAGAGAGAGAAGTGGACTCCCCGCTGAGCAGGGAGCCTAACTTGGGTTCGATCCCAGAACCCTGAGATCATGACCTGAGCCGAAGGCAAACGCTGAACCAACTGAGCCACCCAGGCGCCCCCAACCCTAATTTCTTTAGTCCCAGATAAAACAGGCTGGAAGGTTTTTTTCAGGGCTATCTTACAGTGTTAATTTCACACACTAGGAAGCACATGGGATTTAGCATCAGAAGACAGGAGTTTTAGAATATCGAGACAATGGGGTGTAATGGCACAGAGTTTGCTGAGAGATTGCTGGAGGTAGCAGTCAGCCACTGGATCAAACGACTGTCAGGGACTGTCATAGGCAGTGGAACGGCTTCAAAGCTCATGACTGCCTCGGCTTCCTGAGGCTCACGCGTTGCAAAGGAACTGGAAGATGTGGAGGATAAACAGGCTGGCTTGGAAAGGGGCATTAAAACCGCAACTCCAGATGAGCCTTCGGGGTCAGCAGTGCCCCAGGGCTTGCGGGTACATACCCAGCTGTTACCTGTCTGGTGGTTTTAGCCCCAACGAATACGCCAGCTGGTGGAGTTTTATTTCCTTGTTGACTTTTTTGCTGCCACCTGGGGAGTCTTGGTAACTGTAAACAAAGATTTAGAACGCTAATAAAGAGTCGGGCGCCGATGCGGTGGACTCTGTGCAGATACTAAAATCAAGTAAGCTGTGGATGAGCAGCTGGCATGGGGGACCCCAGCCACTTGGGCTGGTGGGGAGCAGGAGGGGGCCAGGAACAGGGAGTGAGAGAGAAAGGGATTTGATCGCTGAGATCCCCACGTTCAGGACCCGTGGCTTAGGCACTTGCAGTAGATGCTGTTGGATGGGCAGGAGATCCCAGGCCCTGGCTTCTGTGAGTATTGGCTGCTAAGGGCTCACAGAGGCCCCCCTCCCCCAAGAATTGCCTTCAGCTGATTGCCTTACGTCCCTACGCCCCCAACCAGGAGAAGCCTATAGTAATGACTGACTGATACAGGGGTACAAAAGGCTAGCCCCCTTGCCTTAAGGAGGGGATGATCATATCAAAATTGTGATTTATGCTCTAGAGCCTTTCATGGATCAGGCCAAGTTTAGATTTTACCCGAACGCACATCTTTGACCAGTTTCTTCCCTTATCCTGTCTGCTTTCCTTTCTTACATGCTTCTCCTAAAGGTCCTTTCTCAATGCGCTATAGGCACCTGACTTTCCCTGTCTTGGGTTCTGCTTCTGGGGATGACCTAACATGGCTCTGAGGGTTTGAGGCCCTCATTGCCACAGCTAAGTTTGGCAGGAGGTGAGCAGGGATTTGAAGCAGACAGTCCCCAGAGATGTGTATTCAGGCAAATCCTCCAGCTATGTGTGTATGTAGGGGGTGGCTGGTAGAGACTGAAGATATATTTTGAGAAGCTGGTGTCAGCTCCCAGGGAAAGAAAACAAGTGGGCCGAGGATGTATGCCAGGGTCTTAACCAGGAAAATATAAGTAGGGTACTTAACAAGAAAACCAGAGACAAACCCAGTGCTAGAGCCCAGCTCAGCAAAACCAGGGGTGAGAAATGCTATGACTTGTAGTATACGTGGAGGTTCAGGGATCTTATCAGCCTCACCAAATCCTTGGTCTCTTGGTGGCAAGTCCTAAATACATATTAGCCATGTGAATCTGGACAAGTTAGTTTTCTTTTGTCAACCTCAATTTCTTTATTTGTGAAATGGCATATAGCATACATTCAGGAAATAGAAACTATTTTGTTATATAAATAATATTCTAAGTCATAGTGAATAATGGAATTTTTGTGTCCTATGCAATGGCCCTGGATTTCTACATAAGGCCCATGTGTAGATCCAAACTTGGAAAGTAAAGAAATGCAAAGTTATGCAATACAAAGTAGGGGCTGAAATGATGGCCAGACCAACCTGAAAGTCATAATGATGTTTGTATGACTTTTTTTGCATCTTAAAGCCCAGAGCCCTGAGTTGCCATTTTTACATCTTCAGAGCAAGTCTTAGAGAGGAAGAGGGAAAGGGAGATGGAGAGAGAGAAAAGGAGAGGAAGAGACGGTTATAAGCCAAGAATCCTCTAGCTTTGACCATCATTCATCCAGAACTGGACCCAAGAGGGTCTATTAGGGAAAGTTGGCCAGTCAATAGTTATTGACCCCAAGTCTGAAATTGCAAGAGATTTTTTCTCTACTTTGGCAGACAGTACATTCACAATGCCAGATTCCCAGTGCCTAAATAAAACTGGTCATTCTAAAAGATAAAAACATCAGGAACCCTGAGTCACTCAAATGTTCTTTCACTAGGACCACTCTCTACTCTCTCTATGCTTCCAGTACAGAGTAGTTTTTAGGAAAGGGTTCCAAGAAGCAGATCTTGAGATGATAATTCATGTGCAATTTGGCTTACTGAAGAGGTTCTCTTGGGAAAAACTGGGTGTGGAAAGCAGGACAGAAAAGGAAAGAAGCAAAGTAGAGCTTCAGCCTCAGCATAATCCCACAGGGGAGGCTGGAAGAGTAAATTACACCTCAGATTTTGGCCTAACCCCAAGACAAGGGAGCTGGGTTTTCATTTTTCCACCTCAGTTCATTATTGGATAAAGACCACTCCTGAGGACATAAAATCCCAGGAATTTCTGTCTCTCACTGGCCACCCCAGTGGCCCAAAGGTGATTCTTTATAGAGAATCAGAGTTGGACAATTAGAAGCAAAACACTTTGAAGGCAAAGGAAGGCAAACTGAAAAGGTCAAAGGGACCCAAGGAAATGTGAGTAGAACACCAACGTATATGCTAACTTAAGATGTGCTAACAGATATGCTAACTTATGCATACTTAAAATTATTTTAAGGGTCTGGAAAAAGGCTAGTCAGTTCTGCAAATATGCAGTTTATTCTATGTGTTTCAGTGTTATAAAATGGGTAGGGCATAGGATTTAGCTTTGAAAGAGGTGTTAGTCCTGGCTCTGACTCATATAAACTGTAAACTATAAAAATCTTGAGGGAGTCTTTCAACTTCCCTGGGCCTCAGTTTCTACAGCTATAAAATGGGTTATTTTAGAAATTATTTTATTTTATTTTTTAAAGTAGGCTCTATACCCAAAGTGTAGACCCCGAGATCAAGAGTTGCATGCTCTACTGATTGAGCCAGCAGGTGCTCCTATTTAGTTTTTTTCAATATACATTGATATTTTCTGCTGCTTCCACAAGTTTTGATATATTTTAAAACCTTGAATAGGATGGTAGGTTTTTCTCTTTTGTCTTGTAATTTAGTCAGTGTTTTTTTTTTTTCCCCTTTATATTTTAAGCCATGGTATTATCTATTCAAATGCAGAATTGTTTCTTTTATCACGATGTTATGTTTCTTCCCATGCTTTTTGGCCTGTGTTCAATTTCATCGGATATTGATATAGCTATACAGCTTTCTATTAGTTAGTAATTGCCTTTTTGGCTTTTTCCATTCCTTTATTTTCAACCTTTCTGGATGATTATATTTTACGTGTTTCTACTGTAAACCACATATGGCTGGATTTTTAAAAATCTAGTCTGATAACCTTATTCTTAAGGCTTAAAGTGTAAAAAATTTAACAAAGGTTACGTTATTCAGTGTCTCTACCCTCCTCCCAAATAACCCAAGAACTTAGTATACTTTAATTATTCATTGAATACTTTCCCATCCATATTTTCCTCGGTAGGTTTTGAATTATACCTAGTTCATGTGTAAAATATCTTTCTCTTTTGGAGTCAATAGCAAACTACATTAACCATATTTTATGAAATTTTGTACTATTGTTTATGTACTCCATTTCATCCCTCTCTGTTTCTCAGGGTGTTTTCTCCTTCTGCCTGAAATACATTCTTCAGTAGCTATTTCATTGAAGATCTGTGGGAAATAATCTCTTATTATTTCCATTTCATCTGGAGTAAATTCATTTCCAGTTGTTGATTTTGTTGGTGTCCTATTCCTCATGTGTTTTGGAATTTTGTTACTGAATGGAGATTCTCTCCCTCCCTCTCTCTCTCTCTTCCCCACTCCTCCACCTCAACCCCCACATCTCACAGTCTTGCAGATTTATATCTGGTTTCTTCTTCCATGACCTCCTAAGAACATTCAGTCTAAAAACTGATCTTACATTGGTAACTCAGGGCTCCCAAACTTCACTGATATTGGAGTTATTACATATTCAGCAACTGAGAATGAAAGACTTATTTCTTAAAGTTTCCCTGCCACACAGCTTTATATAAATGGTAGTTGAGACATGGTTTTAAGAATGTATTTCAGCATGCTTTATGGGTTAGAAAATGTCAAACTTGCTTCCAATTTCAAACAGTGAGTTTGAAGAGTAAGTCTCTTCCTTCCCATGGGACACTTTTGCTCTTGTTACCCCATAGGAACCCAGATTTCTCCATTTGCTTCTGGATCTGAAGTTAAGTGAGTCTGAAAAATCAATCCTAGTTACTCCTCTGCATTTGCTTCCATTTCTGGTCTTCAGAGTGATTTGTCTCAGTTTCTAGAATGGCAGTATTGTCTTAAACTCTTCTTTCTGCATGTCATATTTTGTATCACCTATTGCTGCACAACACACCACCCCTGAAAATTGAGTGGTTTACTACAGCATTCATTCTCACTTGTGTGTCTGAGTTTTGGCTCAGGTTTGGCTAACCTGGGATGAGCTCAGCTGGGCAACTCTACTCCACTCTGCAGGAAATAAAGGAATAAAAATTCTGGCTTTTTAAATCACTTGCTATCCAGTCTCCTGTTAGTTACCCACCCCACATTAGCCAAGCTCAATGGTAGCCAAAGGCCTGGGGTACCATTGAGGAATCCATAAATGTCAGTCCCCTGGGGCACGGAGATAATAGAGAAGAAGCAAAGGGAAACAGAGAATATCCTAGCACATGACCCAAGGAGAGTTAGAGGCAGTTGGAAAATCCCTAGGAGACATAGGGTTTGCTCAAACAGAAAACCAAGACCTGCGAGTTTCAAAAGGGTGTAATTACCAAGACACATTTTGGAAAATCACCCTTTTGGAGTTTTTGGAAACTGGTGACTTTTGGTTCAGGTGGGGGGATACAGAGACAGAGGGGAGCCTGTATCTCTAAGTGGGAAAATCCTGTCACCTTTGGAAGCTCGTCTTGCACTCAAAGAAATATTGCATCCTTTGGACTTTTTAATACTTAGATCCCATTAACCTAGTCTTTTGTACTGGAGAGAAGGAGAAGGCAAATTTTTTCATTCAATTGATACAAGAGTGGTAGTCAGGAAAGCTATTGAGTTCCAGCTCTGCCACTGTCAAGTTCTGTGACTTTGGACAGTTCCTGTGGCTTCCTGAGCCTCTGCTTTCCTCCTACAGAAAATGAGAAGGTTGAAATAAATGCCTTTACGACTCTGAAAACTCAGTATATATGGCTTATAAATGGGATGAATGGCCTTTTTTTTAAATTAAAAATTATTTATCACTGACTATGTTCTGGTCTCTTTACTGAATCACTGGGAATCTTGAGAAAGAACTTTGGATTTTCTATTTCCACTTCCCTAATTTTTAAATTCATTATTTTCTTTGATGGCTCCCAGGCAAAGGAGAGCGAGGTCTGACAGCCACCGTGACAGGCAAAATGTGGTTTGATAATGGTAAAATGAAAACACTAGAAGCTTGTAAATTTAGATTTCCAGCATGTGTACTCATTTCCTGGCCTCATGGACATCCCAGTAATTATCTAGAATTATGCATAATTTACCTACTTCCATTTTCTAAGAAATTGTCGGTTTTAAGGTCAGAGTTTGACAATTTATTGGTTTGCCCTGCAGAAATAAATTGGGGGCATCTGGGGCTGGAGTCGATAATGTGTGCAGTCGGGGCCATAGATGTGAAGCTGCCTTCTATTTATAGCTGAGCAAGCTTAATTGTTGCTTTTCAATCTAAACAGAAAGGCTCTGTTTACTGCTGCTTTTAATTGTAACAAGCTGGTGAAAAAGCACGCAGGGCCTCTTCAGTAAAGGCAATTCAATAAAAGCATTTTGTCAATAAATTATTATTGCCATCATGAAAACCATGCACAGCATTCAAATATAAAGCAAGCAACAGCTCAGCTTCTCCCTTTGATGGACCCAGCATAATGCTTTTAAATTTTCTTAATTCGTTATCTTTTTCTCCTATTTTCATTGAATGTTAGAGCTGATAAGGGGATTGTGGATCTTCTTAATCCCTGCCCTTCATTTTACAGAGGGAAATCTGATTTCCCTATCCCCTTCATAGCATCCCTGGTTAATCCAGGAGCGGACATCTGGCCCAGGGGTAGCCATGTATAGATTTGGCTGAGCTAATACATTTTCTTTCTTTGGGAATTTGAACCACACACACAAACACACACACAGGGACTACTGCAGCCAGCTAGCAGTGGAGGGCAGAGATAAAAATTCTTGTAGCCTTAGGAGTGTGGCTGCCAATAAGGACTATGAGGAAGTTTGCACGTAAATGGAGAGGTTCTGCTAAGAAAGGAAAGTAGAGCAGATGGGCAGAAAGAAGAAAGATACTTCAGTCCCTGAGATGTGAGAAAGCCCAGCTCAGATTACAGAGCTGCCTCCCACACCTGCCGTGGACCCTAAACACAGGACGACCCAACTGAGCCCACAACTTCCCAGTTGAGCTCAGTCCCAATTGCTAGCCCTAGAAATGGGAGCTAAAGAAATAGTTATTGTTTCAAGTCACTAAGTTTTGGGATGGTTTATTATGCAGCATTGTTACTGCAACAGGTAACTGATACAAAATGATTAGGAAGCCCTGTACAAACACACACAAATACACCAGCTCCCGCAGACCCTGGAACATGGAGAAGACTGAGATGATTTGTAATTCCTGCATGGAGCAAGCCCAGCCCAGTGGCTCTTGGCTCTGCCTTCTCGGTTTTTGTTTAGGGAGAATCTCTTCCTGATTCAGAGAATCTCAGATAAAATAAGACCCTGAGGAATATTCTATTCCTTTCTGAGGCTACCCTCAACTTCCCTGGCAAGATGGAGAGAGGCCAGAGATGCCTTCTTTCCTGGAGGTCAAGTTCTAATTCCTCCATTCAACAGACTTCATTCCATACCTTCCACTCTTAGAGGCTCATTATTCCCCTGCCTCTAATCCTCATAGCATTTTGTGCTGTCAAGGCTGGCCATGGCCCTTCACTAATTTGTATAAGGAATCAAGAGCTCATTTCTACTCAGAGAAAGGCAGTAACTCTTTCACAAGCCATGCAAAAGCACCTAGGTCTGTTCTGGAAAAGGTTAGTGACTCTGCAAGGTAGAACACCTTAAGGCCTTGAGAAAAGTCAAGAATTGATACATTCCAGAATCCCTTTTTACACAAGGGAGATGTCCCTCTAGCCATATTTCCAAGAAACATTTTCTCTCTATTTTAAGACCAATTCTGTCTCTGGATTCAAAGGAGTCAGGATAGGCTTTAATTAAGATTTTTCTGTTTCTTGCTACACCTAGAAAACTAGCTGATGGTCTGGTTTAATTCAGTGTGACAGAGGACCCTAACCCTTGTACCATTGGTGCTCAGTGTCTGGGGCTAAGTGAGGGACAAAGGAGGCAGCGAGCATTTTTGGAGGGACCATCTTGCTTGGGGCACTGCGCTGGGTACTGTGGGTACGTTACCTCATTTAAGGCTTGTGACAATCCCCTGACATGGCTACTATTAATATCTTCATTTTATAAATAATGAAATAGAGGCTCAGAAGGGAAAGTATTTGGCAAAGGTTACTCAAGAGACAGATCAGTGTTCCTTCTTGAACCCTACTGGACCTTGCTAATTACAGAACACCATACCCTCCTCCCACAACACACTCCTTTTAACTTAAGAAAAAGTAGAGATAATAATATGATAACCACCTAACATCCATTATGAAAAATTAATCATTCCTGACATTTTGTCTTATTTGTTTCAAATATTGTAAATAAAATATTAAATCACTTTGATCTTATCCTATTATCTTCTTTCCACTCCCACCCCCAAGAATAAATCTTTACTGTAAGTCTCCTATTTTTTCTGTCCAGCCCATTTGTTTAGACACTTCAAAGACCTTCCTGGGGGTAGAAAGCGTCATCCTCCTTACTGCTGCCTTCCAGGGATTTTGTGAATCCCACCCTTTAGAAAGCCCCAGCGCGACCACCACCTGTCCCTCTGAGCCCTGTCTGCTCCCCACCCTCCCCAGTGGTTTGTGAAGTTGCTGCCAACAGTTGGCTCAGACAGAGCGGTGGTCAAGTGGCCACCACCACGACCTGCTGCAGACACAATCCTTCGTTCTCGGCTCAGGCTGGTATTGTTTGATTCCAAGGACAACTAGGAACACTGCCTGGCATCTGTTTCCTGAGTTGCAGGACAACTTGATAGGATGCCATCTAGTGTCCCAACCTTTGCCAGCAACAGAAATGAGGCATCACCCAAAATTAAAAAAAAAAAAAAAAAAAAAAAAGATGTTTGACTAACTGAAAACTGAAGCTTGAGGGGTTTTCTTCTTTTTTATCACCACTGCCCTGCAGGAGCCACTGTAGGTGTCCTACCTGTGTCTCCCTACCATTAGTTCTTCAGTGCAGAGTGGCCAGGCCACCAGCTGCCAGGACCTGCGTGCCTCTGGGGCCACTTTGCCCAGCGTAGGAAGCTGATATGATGGAGAATTAGTGTCCCCTTTGAAAGCAGCCTTCAACAAAGGATGGATGTGAATGGATGTGTAGTATAAATATTCCAGCTCCCTCTCTCAGGTAGGATAACAAAGAAGCCAGTGTCCAACATTCCAGAGTTTTCCAATGACATTAAGCTCCAACTGCCCAGAGTGCTAGCTGGCCCAGTTAAGGACCCTTTACTGGCCGCTTCGCTCTGTGTCTCAACCCCCTACTCCCCAGCCAGGATTTCTTTCACTTCCCAAGTAACCAAGTAAACCATTTGCTTCGGAATCTTTGTCTCAGGTTCTCCTAACCAAATGAAACGTCTCTGCGGTACATTGCAAAAATGGCCACCTCTCCCCCTCTCTATTTCTTTACCCGGGGATGTTATAGACCCTCCATCAAGTGGTGGGCCAGCTGTGGGTCTTGCTTTTCATTAACAGAACATAGCAGAAGAGATAACAGGAACCTTGTTCACTTCTACTTTTTCCTCAAAACTCATAAGCAATAATAAATAGTTGCTTTTTTTTTTTAAGCCACTGAGTATTGAGTGATTTGTCACATAACAGAAACTGTTCCAACCCCCGTCCCAAGTCTACATATGAAGCCCTCTTTTATGTGTACTTGCTTGAAGGAGAGTTTGGTTTTCCCTAACCAAAAAAAAAAAAAAAAAAAAAAAGCAATTTCTCAGGCACAGAGAAGCTAAATGACCTTCTCAGAGTTGCCCAGCAGAATGTGGCTGGCAGTTGCTGTCAGTATCCTGGTTCATTACTTTGCTCCAGGGCTTCTGTGCTGAATCACCTTGTCTGTCTGGGTTTGCCTGCACGCTGCTGCATTTTCTCCCCACCAGGGCTGCCAGCCTGGCTGCTGGTTTTTTCCAAAGCTCTCTTTTCACAGAACTGTGAAGTAGGAGGCCACTGTGTTTTCACGGATTGTGCCGATGACATATGTGTCTGATAGAGATTCAAGTGCCTGCAGAGCTGGCCCAAGATGGAGAGCTCACCAAAATACTGCAGTTGCTGGATGCTGGAGAATTTATGGAGCTCCAGGGGCAGCAGGAAGCAGAGTAAACAACCTTGAATTGAGAGAGTCAGGATGCTTCATCCTGCCTTTGCCTCTGGTATCTGAAGTCTCTTTCAGTTCTAAAAGGACAGGACACGGGGACTGAGTAGGGCTCATGCAAATGCCAAGCCAGAAAGCAGGAGGTTCATTGTCTAATTGAAGGAAGTTCTGGTAAGCCTACAACAGTGGTTCTCAAACTGGGGTCCCTGTACCTGTGGCATCAGCATCACTCGGGAACTTGTTAGAAATACAAAGTCTTGTGCCACATCTCAGACCCTCTGAGTCAGATTCTCCTGGGATGGGGCCCAACAATCTTGTATTAACAAGCCCTCCAAGTGATTTGCATGCAGGCTCAAGTCTGAGAACAGCTGATCTAGAGCCGTGTCATTCCAAGCGTGGTTCAGGGCACGGGCATCATCTGGGAGTTGGTTAGAGGCACAGAAGCTCGGCACTATCTCCTTAGCCCTCCTGAATCAGAATCCGCATTTAATAAGATCCCCAGGTGATCCGAGAGCACATCAAAGTTGAGAAGCCCTGGGTATAGATTTGAAGATGGTGATTCAGTAGATCTGGGGTAGGGCCCCCAAATTTATATTTCCATAAAGCTCCCAGGTATTGCTGACCCTTCAGGGCAGGGATCAGACTTTGAGCAGCTAGGCTCTTGATTTTAAGCCAGGCTTAGACTCTTGGCTTTGGGATGGTTTCAAACCAATCAAAGTTGGTTTGAGACTCTCTACAGATGTATAGGCTGTGCACTGCCCAAGCCTAGGAGGTGGGAGTTCACATATAACCTGAAACCCAAAGCTAAGTACAAGAAGAGGCAGGGGCTGGCTAAAGAGTAGGTTTTGGAGAGAGACCTGGGTTTGAATCCTAATATTGTATCTTACGTAGTTGTGTGATCTTGGGAAATACATTGAACTCTTGAGTTTCAATTTCCTTGTCTATAAAATGGAGACGATCATTCGCGCCCCACTATAGAAGAGATTCAGTGGTTAGCACACAGCACAAGCCAAGGGTACAGCAGGTGTCATCAGACTGGGAGGCTCCTTCTCTTTCAGTTTCATCCTGGCTAGCAGACTAATTGCCTGGTTTGGGCTGAAGGCCAGGTGAGTATGATGGGTTTTTCTCTAGAGCTCCCAGGGGTCAGATGAAGGTGAGACAGCAGTAACTTAGGCTGTTTATATTAGGAACGCTTCCCATGGGTTTGTTTGTACAAATCGATTCATAAAAATGACCAACGTGGCCAATTTCAAACTGCACCCCAGGTTCACCTACCAAAGTCACAAAAGACAGTAAGCAGACCCAGGATCTGCCAAGGCTCTCCGCGGTGCCCCTGGAACCACGCAGAGGCTGTGTGAGGGCACCCTGGCCAACCAGGCAGGGAAATCTGCCCTCTTCCATGTAAAGGACCCTTCCTGTATTTTTATGAGAAACAGACAGTCCGGAGTGCTCTGAAGCAAACCTAAAGACCAAACTGAAGTCCAGACTTAGGGAGAGGGGTGAGGGGAGATCCATTCCGGGTGCACAGCAGGCAGCGAGATGCTTTCAAAGCTCATCAAATAACAAACCAACCAGGGAAACACTAAGAGGTCAGATTAATCTTGATGGTGTCAGAAACTAGACATCCCCAAGTTTTCTTTTTAGGAGAAGTAGAAGAAAAGAATTTATTTTCGTTCTTTTTCTCTTTTTCAGGGCTGGCGGAATTCATAGAAGGTGGGAAGGGCAGCGGTTAGGCAGGATTGCATCCTAAAATGGCCACTAGAGGGCCTCAGAGATTCAGGTAAACTTTTCCAGTGTTTCCAAGGAGAGGCCCTGAGAGCAAGCAGGCAGGTGTGGTCTGGGTGGGGTGATGAGGGTGGACCTGCTTCCTGAGCACCTTCTCAGCAGGTGCTCACCTTCCCATAAGAAAGTAGTAGCCAGCTCTGTTAAGTTAGGTAATTAATTGATCCATTTATCCACTGATAAAAGATGTCTGCATGAAAACCCTGTTCTGTCCTTGGAGTGAAAATAAAGATAGTATGAAACTCTGAGGCGCCTGGGTGGCGCAGCGGTTAAGCGTCTGCCTTCGGCTCAGGGCGTGATCCCGGCGTTGTGGGATCGAGCCCCACATCGGGCTCCTCCGCTATGAGCCTGCTTCTTCCTCTCCCACTCCTCCTGCTTGTGTTCCCTCTCTCGCTGGCTGTCTCTATCTCTGTCGAATAAATAAATTAAAAAAATCTTAAAAAAAAAAAAGTATGAAACTTTTATAAGAGAGTCTCTAGCTCAAAAGAAACTGAGTTTTAGGGCTCAGTACTGGTATCAGGATTGGAGGTGTGGATCGAGTACCCCTTAACTTTCATGTGCTGCCTCATTAAATAAAATCAAAACCAAAACAGCATTTTGCTGTGCAAATATAGCTTCACGTGAAGTCCCATGGGGTAACCAGATTGCCACACATTGGTCCCTCCTGGATAGAAACCCTAGCACTGTCCTGATTGGCACTTTGCAATGTACATTGAAGCAGAGATGAAGCTGTCTTCTCTATTACTGTTCAAAGGCCCTTTAAAGCGTACAGTAAGAATACAGAAGAAATTTAAAAACCCATCTTTGCTGAAGAGACCTAGAAAACAGGACAGGCTATCTAAGTAGGGGGCCAGGCTAGAAGATGACCTACCAATGTGTGCTCCAGCTCGTGGAAACCAGGACAAAGCACAGGGCAGACTCTGCATCATTCGTCTGCCAGCATCTGCTGGGGAAGAGACTCCTCTCCCTCGGCCTCATGGCTCTACAGCGCTCCCAGCAGGGCATTTGGCTAAGATAGCCCCTTACCAACATAACCTACACCTGCCACCCTCGCTCCCGCTCCAGCACAGCAGCAGCAACTTAACTGAGTAGGGAAGAACGTTCCCGAAAGTTGAAGGGTCTCCCGGTCCATGGGTTTGCTCTGGGAGATCAGAGTCCTAGATGACTTGCAAATATGGTCTCCCCTGTGCAGAGAGCTTCTGGAAAAGGAAAGAAATTGGTTGGGCTTCAGTATATTTCCTTGGTTATAGGCGACAGATGGATAAAACAAATGAGATGAATCAGATTGTATTAAGCAATATAACTATGTTTCCTTTTTAACAGAAATTTCCTTTTCAGAGGCTAAAAACCCAGCAAACCTCTTGTATCCCAGTTTCTCATGGATGAAAGGAAGGATGTTTGCCCTGTGAGATTCTCTATTGCTGTCTGGATCACTGTGGCCAGACCCTCTTGCTGCTCTCTCCAGGTGGCATAGTTGGCCACATGAGTCCTGTGGATACTCTCTTGGTCTTGTTGCTCTTTGCTCCTTAGTTCCCACCACACTGAGTCAAGCATCCTTACCTGGCTACCAAGGACAGGCCATCCTTTTAACATAATACCCATCCTTTACTCTCATCCTACTAGTCACCTCACTGTCTAATAAAGGATCCTTGACATTGACCCTTCTGAGGGTTTACGCATGCTATTGCCCTTGTTTGGACACCCTTCCTTCTCCTTCTTTCTCCTGGCATAGAAAATGAACCCAAGCTACATTTCCTTCAAAGAGTCTTTCTTGACTACTTAATCTTCATTGACTGCCTCTTCCTTTGAACTCCCATATTTTCCCACAGACAATGGGAAACTTAATCCAATACTGTTTCTTTTCCTCTTTGTTATCTTATTTTAGGAAACTTGATTGTGACCTGACAATTAGATGGCTAGGTTTTTGAGAGCAGAGTTTAAATATAGCATCTCAAGACCCTGACGTGGTGATCCCATGTACACGTTAGAAACACAATTAATATTTGCCTGGTTAACTCCTATGCCTCCTTGGGATACTAGGTTGAACCTCACTTCCTAAAGGTAGCCTCTCCCACTAGAGCCAAATGTCCTACTACAGCTTTCTAGAGAACCATGTATCTCTTCTGCATAGCACTCTTCATAGATAGAAATTTTTATGTATTTGTTGTATTTCATTACTCAGTTCCCTCCACGAAGGTCGGGTCTATGTCTGGTTTTGTCTGGTACACAGTGGGTACTCTGTAAATATTTATCTAAGTGAATGAATACATGTTGGTTGGATGGCTGAACTGGAACGTGGCACGGACTTCTTGGGGAATGAGAACAGAGTTGAAGATGTTAATCTCCTGGGAGCTGCTATTCTTAAGTACAGTCTGAAAAAGAATCTAACAGCAGAGGCTCAGATGGGCCAAATCAACAAAATCATTTTAGAGTCATTATTGGCAATGAGAAACATAATATTTTCTCAAAGATTTTATGATCAAGTTATAAAAGTAATACATGTTTATTGTGGAAAATATGTAAAGTTTAAAAAATTATGAGTAAACAAAGTCCACTCCTCAAAGGCTTTTCAAAAAATAATATTTTGTTCCAACACTGAGTACCTTTTTTTTTAATGTATTGGAAACTACTGCATATATGATGTTGGATCTTTCTTTTTAATCATTTCACATTAAGTAAGTATTTTTCTTTGTTATTGAAAATTCTTTGGGTTGGATTTTAATAGGTCATAGAATAGAATTGTATTTTTAAATAGCTCCAGACTATTCCACTGTATGAATGCACTCTATCACTCCCCCATATAGGATATGAGGGTTCATAAATGTGAGTTTTGACCCTTATGATTTTGAAGATATTCTAAAATCTAAAGATGATAAAGATAAATGGGAGACGTGTGACAGATTTCCCCAGGTGTTTCAATGTGACACCTACTTTCATTCATTGGCATGTCACCCTCGCTATCCAGATCTCAGCCCTATGCAAGTGAGTGCTCCTTTCTCCTGGCAACTTCATCCCCAGTCCCGTGCTCCTCCATCTTCTACTTCTCCCCACGGAGCAGACACTATTGATGCCCTGCCCATATACTGCCAACACTCAGCATTCCTGTACATGCCAATGGCTTCTTACTTCAAGCACCTCGGATTCTCTGCTTAAAGATCTTGGCTGCAGGAGCATGCTCGGTCATGAGTGAGGCAGGCCGGGAGTGCCAAAGTATTAAGGCCCCCGAACAGCCCTCAACCAATGATAAATGGGAATTATCGGATATCCCAGCTCCGCATCCCCTGTGAGGAACAATTTGGAGGTGTGTTCTTCCCAGAGCTCCCCACCAGGGCTGAGTTGCAGTTACCACAGGTATAATTTACTCATCAATGCACCTGTATTAGCTTCTTTTCCTTCACTGCCTCATTTCCACGTTCTCCCCCTGTGTTTCCTGGAGTCATCTCACAAATAAACCATTTGGATTCAAGGCCCACTTCTGGGGACCCAGTCTAAGATACCCCACTTCTTAATGATGAGTTCTAGCACTTTCCAGCTTAGAGAGTTCCTCCTTTTTTTGACTAAAGTGGAAGCTAAATGTCTAAATGATCCAACGCATATTTTAAGGAACAGGGTAAAAATGCAAAACCATGCCAGATGGCTGACTCTTTATCATCAGAACGTCTGATAGGAATGCTCCCAAGAGGGAACAAATTATACAGAGACTCTGGTCTCTTTGGAGGTGACTTTGGGTTGTTCTTTCTTTCTCCTCCTGTTTGTCCTCTCATTTCTCTCTTAATCTGCTTTCTCTGCACTAGAAGGCATGCTAAGCTGAACTATTTTTGCTGTCAATCCCTAATTAGGTTTCCAGATGCAGCCATAAACCTGGATGTGATGTTAGGTGTGCTATCCAGCAAGTTTGTGTTCATTTTATTTAATTCATGATTACTACCAGTTACTAAAGGTCTGATGTGTGCCAAGCAACTCTACTAGGTTCTGCAAGAGATTCTGCAGGGACTAGTAAGACACTGTCCTTGCAGAGAAGATAAGACATAAACACCTGGACTCCTGCAGGGCCGAGTGTGATGTGTCAATTGAGGGCAACACACAGACCAAGGCAAACAACTCCACGAATTCAGAGAAAGTAGTGGTTCATTCTGGCTGGATTTTGAGAAAGCTTCTTGGATCGGGCTAAGAATGGTGGGTGGGTTGGATTTTATTAAACCAAAGAGGTTGAGACAGAGATAGAAGTGATTCAAACTTCCCCCAACTCAGTTCCTAAGGGACTTCTATATGATGTTAAAAGATAAAACTGCTGCTTCCCTCTGCCTCCCCTTCAGTTTTCTTCACCTCAGCTCCTCCAGTACGTACTGAGGAAACTACAGCTTCTTTCTGATATAAAGACTGGGTCAGACCCAAGTCAATCTGTCATGTAGTCAACTAGGCATATCCATTAGGAATGCATTTCATTTTAGATATGAGAATGCTGTCTCACAGTGTTTAAACAAAATTGACAACTGATTGTATCTCATGTTAAGAGAAGATTGGAGATAGGCATTTGCTGGTGCTGGTTTAGCTACTCTTAACATCATCAAGGATCCAGGTTTTTTCCACCTTCCTACCCTGCCTGCCTTAAGCCAATGGCTTTTTAACCTCATGCTACATGCCTTCTGGTTTTAAGTTGGCTGCTTTGGACTCAGACATCCCCAGCGCCTTTGAGGCAGGAAGAAGGGAGAAGGGCAGTAATAGAAGTTCCTTTTCTTTTTAGCAAGACAGCACAAGTTTTCTTAGGAGTCCCTTGTGAGACTATACCTATGTATCATTGGCTAGGACTAGATCAAATGGCCACCCCTGGCTGTAAAAAAAATTCTTGGAATGTAGGGATTTCATTTTTCGAGTTTATAATTGTAGAAAGTAAGGAGAAGGGGATAGGGAATGGCTGCAATTAAGTTTCTACAAATTCTGCCTTCTCTTACTTGAAACTTCATCTGCTGTGTGTGGCCAAGACTCAGGGCCTTGCTCCCTGATAGCTGGTATATTAGTCAACTATTACCACAGCTATCCTGTATGAATCACCCTAAATCTCAGTGGCATATAATAAGCAAATTTGTGAACACGAGAGATGCAAGCAGAAAGAGACAGGGACCATGGGAACAAGCCCCACGTGGAAAACATTATGCACCTACAACACTTCCCGTTTACTGTTACTGTTAAGCCTCCCCTCTCACAAAGCGGGGTAAAGATGAGGCCAGGATGCGCCGCATCTACAAGCCTAACTTAAAACAGAGGACCCTGGCTCCAAAAGGCGCCAGTGAGCTGCCTGAGTTGCTTGCCAATATCGACCGATCAGGATGAACCCCTTCTGACCAATCAGGATGAAGCCCTTCTAGCCAATCAGGACGTGGCCTTTTCAACCAATCGGGATGAAGCTTTTTTCTTTTCCTCATTAGCATATCGGACCGGAGTGGGAACCAAGCAGGCACTTTCTCTACATAAGCAGGGTCTTCCGTGCGTTTAGAGAGGCTAAGTGTGGCTGTTTTGTGTCGGTGTGATGTTTCAGTTTTAGCTGTAGCTATAATACGGGTTTGGCTGTGCCTTTGGTTTTTGGGTCCAGTCTCACTTTTATTGTGCTTTGGCTGAGGAACCCGACTCCCGTAATAAAGATGTGCTGTCGCGTCAGGTGCAGGCTCGGAACTGGCACACCGCCACTTTTGTCTATATTCCCCTGGCCAAAGAAGCCACACGGGGCCAAAGCAAGACTTTTTGTGGAAGAAACTGTAGAGTTACTTGGGCAAGGGTGTGGGTATGGAAAGGGATGAGGAATGGGGATAATTCCCAGCGGGGCGACCTGTGTTATCTGTGTGCGGCAAGTGGTGGTGGAGTTAGGATGGTAATGTGCGTCCCTGCTGGTGGCAAACGTGCTCCTGACAGGCAAGGACCTAGTGAAGGCAATATCCAGTCAGTAAAGTGACCTTAGGTGTGTAATTTGAGACCGGGCGTGAGGAAAGGGATGGATATGGCACAGTAGTCCTTTAGAGAAGCAGAGCATGTTGTATGTTGAATCACTTTCCACAGGCAGCTCTTTCCTTTTACGGATGAGTATAATCTACCCAACAAAAAGGATTCTGAAGCTCAGCTTCCAGCATATATCAATTTAGCATTACCAGGGGCCTGCATTTCCTCTGGGTTGAATGGGTCTTGCTTTCCCCAGTAGTGGCGCCTGGAGCTGTTAACCTTCATTTCTCAAGGAGACTTTTCTCAGCTAAACTCCATTTACTGTAGTTACTATAACTTAAACCAAATATTGTGACGATAAGAATAGAATAGAGATGGAGGTATTCCTCATGATGGTTATGATACCCAGGTTTTTGTTGGTGCTGTTGCATATTGGAGCATACTTGATAGGAGGGCTGCATTGCAGTTTAATTTAAATGCTGTGTGCTCAGAGGAAAAGGACAATACAAGCAAATCGTATTTACGGACAGGGGTGTGTCTCTGAAGAAACATGTACCTATTCTTTGAAAATGGATTCACTCATTCAATAAACACCTTCAGTTTCTCCTTTCTGGAAACCACCCTGATGGGAAGAAGCATATATGAGCTCATGTGAGAAGCCAATCTTCTAAGAAAAATAATACATTTTTGCATAGTGTTTTGTGGTGGGTTTTTTGCCTTTTTTTTTGCCCTTGGCATCTGCCAGACTCTATTGGTAGCACTTCACAAATATTAACTTATTTAATTATAAATGTATGAGGTAGGTCCTATTCTTGATCCTGTTTCACAGATGCAAACCCAAAAGCAGAGTGAATTTAAACAACTTCAAGGTTGGGTAGCTTGAAAAAGGTATGGATTTCCATATGACTAATGGCAAAAAGAGGTGAGGCACTTGGCAGACAATGCCATCTTCCTCATGAAGCTACATGAATTCTGAATAACCATAATCAGTTTTGGAGAACCAAAAAAGCCTCATTGCTAAGAGTCTTGATTTGCCATAGAAGGGACTTTTCCTGCCCAGCATCCCTTCTCTCCCCTCCCAGCTACAGGAACCTGATTTTCCCTTGAAAGAACCACTGTTCCTCAGCTGGCGTATGTGGTTTGAATAGGCAGATCTGACCCTTCGTTTCCAAGGCTAGGAAATAAATCAGGCCTGGGGATTAGGTGAGAAATGAGCATCTGCTCTCACACTTTTGTTTAGGCTTTTAGGAAAGAAACATGCTCT
The DNA here is from genome assembly GCF_017311325.1 of Ursus maritimus. NCBI lineage: Eukaryota > Metazoa > Chordata > Mammalia > Carnivora > Ursidae > Ursus > Ursus maritimus. The sequence goes on from NW_024424675.1 coordinate 13,548,779, forward strand.
TTCTGGTAGGGATGTTAAGGATGGGACGTAACACTGGGATAGCTGGTGGCCATCTTGCCATGGTTGGAGAAACTCTGAGATTTAAAGCAGTCCCAGGGGCACAGATGCTGGGGGACTGAGCAAAAGAAATTCCTAATGATGTTAGTTGAGCCCCTGGATTTTTTTTTTAAAGGTTTTATTTATTTGACAGAGAGCACGTGCGAGAGAGCACAAACAGGGCGAGCACCAGACTCCCCACTGAGCGGGGAGCCCAACTGGGGTCTGGACCCCAGGACGCTGGGATCATGACTTGAGCCAAAGGCAGACGCTTAACCGACTGAGCCACCCAGGTGCCTCTGAGCTCCTGGATTTAGCCATGCTTGAGCTTCTCATTGCAGACCCTGCAGACTTTTTAGTTACTTGAGCCAACAGAGAACCTTCACTGTCAAAGCCAGTTTGAGTCAAATTTCTGTCATTTGCACCAAAGAACCCTGTCTGATAGTGTACAGATCACTTTCCAGGTCCACTCTGCTGCCCCGGGGACCTCCATCCTTTCTGTAACAGCTTTTGGACATTTAGGCTGATTTCCTTTCTCAGAAGCTTCCACCGACATCCACCCATTCTTACGTGGAGTTTTGCTCCTTGAACCTGTCACGTGTTCTGACAGTCATGGTCTCTGATCCAGTGTTTTGTTGTTCAGTGTGGTAGCCGTGAACCGCAGCTGTGTACTGAGCACAGCAAATGTGGCCATTGTGAGTTACACTGAATTTTTAATTTAATTTAATTTAATTTAAAAATTAAATTTTAAAAATTATAGTTTTTGGAAGATATTTTTATGCATGCTTGGAACAACTCGAGTATATGAATTTTTCTTACCAACTATACATTTTGTAAATCTAAATACAGATCAGTATTTCTGATAAAAATTTAGTATCTAACTTGACACATGGTATAAGCATAAAATACACGTAAGATTTCAAAGATCAGATTTGAAAAGCAGCAAAACTAGTTAATTTTTATATTGATCACATGTTGAAATATTTTTGATATATTGAGTTAAAAGCGTTTGGTTTCAGACTGAGGGCTTCAGGGGGAGGGGGGTGGGGGAACGGGATAGGCTGGTGATGGGTAGTAAGGAGGGCACGTATTGCATAGTGCACTGGGTATTATACGCAACTAATAAATCATCGAACTTTACATCAGAGAACCAGGGATGTACTGTATGGTGACTAACATAATATAATAAAAATATTTTTTAAAAAAAGCGTTTGTTTTAAAGATTGATTTGAGAGAGGGAGTGGGGGAGGGGCACAGGGAGGGGGGATAGGGTGGGGGGAGGGAGAGAGAGAGAATCTTAGGCTGACTCTATGCTGAGTGTGCAGCCAGATGCAGGGCTCGAGCTCACGACCCCGAGATCATGACCCGAGCCAAAACCAAGAGTTGGATGCTCAACGAACAGCCTGAGCCACCCAGGCGCCCCCTACAAGTGTTCTTAAAATTTTACCTGTTTCCTTTTACTTTTTCAAACATGGCTTACATGGTATTTCTATTGGACAGTGTTGGTCTATAGTTTCTGTCTGACCAGGGAAGACCCTACTGGTACTCTCTAGGGCAAGTTCATCAAACCTATGGTCATGGTGTTTTGTTCTGACAGTGTTCAGGATTTGCACTTTTACTCTGGAAAAAGCATTGAAGAAATGTGTCAGCAACCCCTGTGAGTGTTATAAAAGTCTGGAACAATCTAAGTCATTTTTATTTTTCATGTCATTATTTGATCAATGAACAATCTTTCTGCTTGTTCTCTATGTGATACTCTTACAGTTGAGGGTATAAAACATAAGTTCCTGGAAAATGAAAAATGGGATAATACTCTCTTTAATACAAAGTATTGGATGTTGTAGATTATTTCCAGAAATCTTCTCTTATTGTATTATTTTGGTTGCTGTTTTGTTAATTTTTTACTCCTCCATGTCTGATATTTGTATTGAAATCATCTGGCAACCCTGGGAACACTCTGCTTCATTTCTTCCACTTCCCAGAGATCATGATTCTAGAGTGCTTCTTTCCACTCAGAAGCTGGAAGATACAATTAACAGCAGAATGGTGAATGAGGGCTCCAGCTGCAAGGGACCTGCCAACCGGGGGGGGGGAGGGGGGCTCCTGACCCAGTAGGTCCCCTCCTGCATGGTAGGGACTCCCTTTGGATTTTCCTTTTAAGCATTCAAAGGTCCCTTGGCATAAACAACAAAACGAAGCTATGTTCTTCACCCTGGAAAGCTGAAAAGCAAAACTTTTTTTTTTAAGGACTTCATTATAAATCCAGAATATACCCTACAAAGCATGTGCCAGACATTTGTCTGCTTGCTCTCTGATCCACTCTCCACACTTCCCCTGCTCTCCTCTGCATTGCAGAAGGCTCATCCTGCAAGCTACATTTCTCAGACTTCCCAGCCGGCTGGCTTTGGCTCAATTCAGCCCATGGGAGGCATGGGTAGGAGCCAGGAGGTAGGACAGCAAAGGAAAGACAGGGAGGGGTCAGGAAGCTTATCTCCCCTCTTTCTCTCTGAAGATGTGTCATCTTTGGTAGCACCTTTGTGTCCTTTGTTTTCAGCTCTTGTCAAACGACCCTTCATTCTACCACCTTATATATAAAAATTGAGAAAGCACACATAAAATAGTGCTGTAAATTGATTATGGATCATTAGTATCATTTAAAATTAGTATTTTTAAAAATGGGTACATATACATATTGAAATATGACTATGGCTGATGGAGTGGATCAGGGCATGCCCCTGGGGGTTAAGATTAAAGGGAACTTGATGCTCAACTGTAATAAACATTTTATTCTTTTATAAAAAGAATGAAAGGCCATAATGTGAAGGAGAAAAGATAAAAGAAAAACTACATGTCTGGATATTTTTGGGGAGAAGAAATAAACTTTACTATCATAATATATTTTTTCTTACATAAGTTTTTTTTCAAGAGTTATTTATCATAATTATTAGTTTTCTGTGGCTGCAGCAACAAGTCACTGAGGATGTGGTGGCTGAAAACAACACGAACTTCCTATCTTACGGTTCTGGAGGTCAGAAGTCTGACCCAGGTCTTATGGGGCTAAAATTAAGGTGTCAGCAGTGTAGCCAACCTTTCTGGAGGCTCTAGGAGAGAATCTGTTTGTTTTTTTTTTCTCCTCCAGCTTCTAGAAGCCAGCCACATTCCTTTGGCCCCTTTCTCCATTTTTAAAGCCAGCAAGATTACATGTTTTTGACCATTCTTTCATAGTCCCATTTCCCTGTGACTGCAACAGGGAAAGTTTGTTTGATTTTAAGGATCCTTGTGATTAGGTTGGACCTACCCGGATAATCCAGGATAACACCACATCTCAAGATCCTTAACTTAATCATATCAGCAAAATCCCATTTTGCTATGTAGGGTAACATAGTCACAGGTTCCAGGGATTAGGATGTGGACATTTTGGGGGAAGGGCCCATTATTCTGGCTACCACCATGATTTACAGTAGGAAGATATCCTTCGTCTGTTAAACTAAAGGCTCTCTCCATCTATCTCGCCTGGATGTAAACCCCTCCCCCATTTAGCATGCTATTTTTCTGAGAAGACAAAACATTTATTGAAGTTCAAGTCTACAGCAGCGAGGGTGTTCCTCACCTGATTAGGCATAGCTGGGCAGGAAACTTCCTCTCCGTTTTTACAATAGAAGACAATGAGAATTTTACAAGTTCATTAACGGTGGTTCTCATCAGGACAGCCAGGCAGATCTCAAATTACAGGTTATGACAGAGATGTCTTGTAGATTTCCCCCAATGAAGAGACAAGGATCATTTGCTCTAATTGTTGCTTTGCTGTCGCAAATCATTTTGGCTATAACGACAAATTAGCACAGTTCTATGAGATATTACATTTTGCACTGGTTGCAGAGGTTCTGCTGAAAATAGGTCAATTTCTTATGAAGTAAAATTTTGCTGAACTGGCTAGTTGTCTAGAAACTGGGGCTTGGAACTAATTATTAGAAAGTGCTAATGTGCAGTGACCTATGATGAGCAAGCAGATTAACTTCTCTTTCAGGGAAGAGGTAATGAAATTCAGAACCTTGCGAAGAGATCACAAGTAGACATTGGGTTAAGCAAACAAGTTAAACCAAGAACTTGGTAGATAATCATGAAAACAGTCCTTGTCAAGTCTTTTCACATTTCTTTGAGCAATTGCATTCCTCCAGCAAACAAAGGAATAACACATTAAATGTTCAAGAAGTCGAATTATGCAATCAGCCATCAGAAATACTCAAGCTGCTTGCTCTCAGTTCATCAGAGGTTAACTGTTTTTCTTTTTTTCCTGTCATCCATTTATAGGGCTTTTGTATGCTTCGTTTCTGAAAAATGATTTCAGCAGCTAGACATTGTTCTAAAATTTAAGATGCAAGAAAGGGGACATTTCTCTGATTTCACAGCTCAAGTCAAATGTTGTTTGTGAAGGTTAGCAAATGTCTAACCATAGTTATTTTTTTTCCTGGTTGCTTTTCCTTTTTCTTGGACTGGTGGAAACCAAGACAAGTAGGGGTATGGTTATTGGGCTGCCAAGATACATTACCCATCCCAAATTGGGCCAGTAAATTGTGGGCAGCTGTATTGTCAGCACCTGCTTTCTCTAGGCCTCGCTGGATGCTGTGAACTTCACAGCTGCCCCCAGGATGCCGTGCGTTTTGCTTTAAACGGATTTTCATGCAGCTTTCCTTTTATGGGTGCTTCCACTTTTGAGGGGCAGAGTGGGAATTGAGCCTTCTAGTCTCCCAGTCTTGAGAAACCCAACCCTGTCCCTGGCCTGGCTTCTCTGCCTGTGAGGGAGAAGGTGAAAATTACCTTTTCATTCATTCCATGAGTATTTATTCAATTTTGTCTTAGCCTAGGTCCCCTTAACAGTAGACCCTGAGATAAGGTAAGCAGTTTATTTGGGAAGTGACCCCAGGAAACACTAGTAGGGAAGTGGGAAGTGAGACAGGAAGGGAAGGCAACCATAAGGAGTGCCTTATCAAGTTAAGTAACCGCTGTGGGCAACTGGAGCTCAAGCCCAGTGGGGAACTCTGGGAGCCGTGTAGAAGACCCTGAGTTCATCTACGGAGGGCAGGGGAGCTGGGTTGTAGATCCGGAAGTTCCTAATTATCCTTGCTGGGGGGCTACGAGTAGTTAATTTCCCAGATTGTCCAGTCAACTGTGCTGAGGCCAGAGTGGCTTTCTGCTGTTTAGAAGAAAGCCGTCTGGCATAGAGATGCAGAGACTGGCCATTGGAAGTAGAGAAAGTGGGAAGTTCCGAGACAATCGTACAAACAACTTTGTATTTTAGCCTATGAGTAAGGCATTGAAATAAGTATTGGAGAAAAGGGTAATCTACTCCAATTGGCACATTAAGCAGAAGCAGCTGTGTTTTACTGTGTGCTCAGAATGACGCCAGGTGCTGGGGAGGAAGCAGCAGAAGTAGGAGGCATTGTCTCTCTCTGGTTTTGAGGTGCTTACTAAGTAGGGAAGACAGCCCTGACTTTATCATGTAACCTGGGCAAACAAACAAAATCTAATGGTGCTGTAGGCGTTGGGGGAGGCTGGGAAAAGCTTCACGGAGGAAGTAGGAAATAAAGGAAGGAAAGTGTTTGCAGAAACAGAGACAAAGCCCGTACAGCCGGAGGAACTGGGAAGAAACGTCAGCATGGAGACAAAGTTAGCCTAGCATGTTGGTAGACGGTGAACAAACCCATGAGATGGAGTAGATGAGACTCGTTCAAGAGTGAGAATCTTCACGCTGGATTGGTTAGGGCAGGGTCAACCTGAGCAGTTTGAGGGCAGAACAAAAAAGTCTTGGGTTAGTATTCTTCTAGAGATGTTAGTCATTGCCTCGGGCTTATAATCCGTTGCGAAAAAGTCCACCCATGCCACGGTACTGCTGAAGAATGCTCTGTGTCTCAGAAGAGGACCCTGCCTCCACAGCTGCCTCTGATTGAGATGGGGAAGACACTGACCCCAGGTGGGCTAATCAGATTCTGGTGGTTGGGTTTTGTTTTGTTTTTGCCCTTGGCATTTGGACCTAGGGCACTAAGAGTTCGAATAAGCTGGTTTTCTGTAGAATCAGGGCAAACGTTTTGTTTCCTTAGTTAAGCCACAGCCATGCGCAAGCAACCACACACTACATTAGAGTAAAGCATCACAGGAAATATTGAATTGCAGCAAAATAGATAAGTTCATGTGCTGAGAGAATCAGAGAAGGGAGACTGTGTGGTCCCAATGAGTTACAGGTAACTTTCTAATTCCCCCAAGGCATGGTACGCTTCTGTAAACTTCCCATTCAAGCTCATTTGAGTGGGTTTCTCCTCCTTGGAAATCAAGGACACTTAACTAAGACAAAATGGTAGCCATCAATTTGCATATTGCTCTGATTTTTAGTCCTAAGTGTTGACCTCATAGCTGGTGATCCACGGAAGAAAATCTGGACATGAGAATCATGTGCAAATGGTTTCTTAATGTAGGGCTCCAAGGGAGACAGTAAAGGAATAGGGGAAGCAAGAGGGAAGGGAAGAAGTCAAGCACCGGGTGAATTCAGACTAAGTTAGCGGAGCCCACAGGGGGCGCTATAGTGGAAGTCTCCTCTCAGGTTTACTTTCCTTCTTAACCCCTGAACCCCAGTGTTCACTCTGCACAGTCCCAGGGATGCGGAGGTAACTTAGGCAAGACCCTTGCCCTCAACTCCTCTACAGCCTAGTAGAGGGAGAAGAACTTGCAAAACACATATAGGCAACTAGAAAAATGGCTTCCAGGTGGTAGAGGAAATCTAGACCCAAAGGAAGTTCTCTGCAAACAGTGAATGTTTTAACATCTATGTGCCATGTGTTACCCCCACCCCACCCCCACCCACCCCAAACAGAGAACCACTGAACAACATAAGTGTGGCTGATTTCCTCCCAGGTACTTTTGGTTTTTCCCTCTAGAAAGCAGAACTTCCTGAAGAATGGCTGTTGAAGGAATGTGATAAGAACCTGGGAGGAGCCCAGTTTACTCTCAGCAGCCTTGACCCAAGAAAGAGAAGAGTAAATATCACAACCAACATCGAAAAGACTGCTGTGTGCTTTTCTTTTCCTCTTTTCCCTAAAGGCATGTTTGCTCTTTCAAAGACTAGGAACACACTGTTTAAGGTATTTTTGGTCCAAGGGCCAGGCTGCCAAGAAAGCAGTGGGCATTTGCTTGCAGTAGTGGAGTTTTTACCCAATGTGACCTCTACTTACGACAGGAATTGTCGAAGTGTGCACCAGCATTCATGAGGCTTTCAGGAGTCTTAAAGGCTCAAACTAATGAAACGTTGAAAGGCTTTTTCTTTATTATGAGCAAATGTAACCATATATCATTTTATTTTTTATATATAAGCAAGTGCTTATACCATTAAACTACTATAGGAAGAATTCACTATTACTAAACTTTGGTACTCATACATTTTAGATAGTACACTATTGGAGTTTACTGAGAACAGTAATTCAGGATTCCAGTGAAAGTCGGCTTCCAATAAGTATTTCACAGCTGTGCACAGGTGGGTAGGAGGAATTCCCACAAGGCTTGGAGAAACCTGAGCAGTGTCTCCCAGTGGGGTCATCTATAGTCCTTTTTTTTTTTTTTTTAAAGATTTTATTTATTTATTTGACAGAGAGAGAGACAGCCAGCGAGAGAGGGAACACAAGCAGGGGGAGTGGGAGAGGAAGAAGCAGGCTCATAGCCGAGGAGCCTGATGTGGGCCTCGATCCCACAATGCCAGGATCACGCCCTGAGCCGAAGGCAGACGCTTAACCGCTGTGCCACCCAGGCACCCCTCATCTATAGTTCTTAATCACAGCTATGCTTGATTCTTAATCAGCAGCCATTGTTGGCTCTAACTCCTTTCATATTTCAAATCTACTTTCTTTCATATTTGGTTCATTTTCTCATGTGGGAAAATGCTGTTTTAGCTTGGGTCTCCCCAGAAGTAGAGTGTGAGATAAGGATGTGAGTGCAAGTAGTTTACATGGAGGGTGATCCCAGGAACCACTTGGAGGCAAAGGTGAGTGAGGAGGCAAGACAAGGAAGGAAGAAAAGCCATTAAAGGTGTGCTAATGAGCAGAATTACTGTGGCGGTGGGCAGGGGGCGCTCAGGACTTTGGGGACCCTGGGGAGACTTTGCATAACATGCCCCTGTGTTGTCCCACCAGAGAGGTGAGGATTGGGGTATTTACCCAACGTTTCCCATTGGACAGGTGTTGAGGGCTACTTCTGGAGGCATCAACTCACAGATACTTCCGGCCCTCCTTGCACACTGGATAGGGATCCTGCAGCCAGAGAAAGCCCTCAGGGAGAGTGCAGGTGCTTTATAAGACACAGTTTGATGAAGAGAAGAATCAGAAGAGAGGGCCAGCAGAAGCTGGGCAGGGCACAGATCTGCTATGGATGCATATTTCCACGAACAGTATTTGGGGCCCCTAGTTTTCTAATCACTTGGCTTTGAAACACCCATGTGTTGCATTACAAAGAACTGCATAGCCCAAATTGCTTAGTAGTCATGGAGAACTTAATGTAAGGATATAATCTTAATGTTGAACTTGGAGGATGGGAAGAAGGCAGACATATGAAGAATGGAGCATGGTCCTAAAGTCTTCTGCATCAGTTTGCCCATGTAAATTCTGAGTCTAGAACATGGAGATTTAAATCCTAGATTGCTTGAAGAATAATTCTTAGCAATCCTGTTCTCATTCAGAATGAAATTGTTTTGTTTTTAGCCATGTCCTGCAGGATAAACTTTCAGATTTTTCATTTGATCCCATTTTAACATCATGCTTCTCACTTCTCTATGCCCACCCATTAGTCACATTTCCCAATTCCATTTTCACCAATCACTGCCTTGACATTTCCCATCTTCCATCCTACGTTTCTCTAATCTAGTTTCTTAAGAAAAAAAAAAATCTCATCGGAGACACGGAAATCTTCAATCTCCTCTAAACGTGGTGAGGATAACAATTCCGATACCTGGGACTGGACTTGCCCCAATTTGTCTGGTTACAAACTTCTCCACTTTGTCTTGTCTCTCAGCCTAACGGTAATTCCGTATCTCTCAGACACTAATCCTGAAGCTTGTCTTATGTTCTTGACATTCTGTGAGTAATTGTGGGCATTGAAAAGGACTTAAATGGGTATGAGAAGGGATGTCTTCCCCAAAGACCTTGCATCACAGATTTTTTTCTTGCAATAGGAGTCACTGTCAAATTGCCTGAGTCACACATTTCTTCTTTCCAATGTAACATACTCCCAAGGGATGTGGCTTCATCCTGAGCAAGTTCAGTCAGCAGTGTTAGAGGGAATTCTAAGAACTTTAAAGACTTATGAAGCCAGCTCAGACCTCATGTCTTAAAAGATTTCCTGAAATCTTTCAGGTAGAAAGAGCATCACTTGTCATCAGATGATGGCCTGTCCCCTTCCATCATATTCTACCATAGATGGCATCTCCCTTTCTTGGGCTTTCTCTGATATTTCTGACGTTTGGAAGACTCATCATCTCCCATGTGTTTTTGGACTTGTCACCTTCTCTGCATATGATGGTTTTCTATCTCTCAGAGATTCTTCACAGTGCTTGTTCCTCTGATGGAAAACTTTGTTTTCACATACCATCATGGATTATTTTCATCAACTTTTCTTTCATTTAAAAAGCTTTACAATGGGAATAGACTCCGGTACTCTGTAATTTGATTCAATTTTCAATAGCCCTTTCCTGTGACCTATTTTTCCATATCTAACAACACAAAGTGAGCTCTCAATTAAGGCTGCATGAATAAAACATACAAGTCATTGCTTTATAAGAAGATCCAACCTAGTTGAGTCAAATGCAGACTTCAAATATATGTGTTAAAGGAATTCTAGGTATCTGGGTTTCTGACCTTATATCTGAACTCTCATACCAACTTCACGGACTTCGTGGCGCTGGATAGCAGGGAAAGAAACAATAATACATAAGCATGTCTTTACGTAACTACAGGGGAAAAAAATCCTCACCTCAAAGCTGTAAACCAGTATTTTAATCCATCTAAAACCTCTCTTCCAGTGGTTTTTCAGCCCTCTTTAAAAAACAATAATTCCAGTGATAGAAAACTCAGTATTCCCTCGCAGAGCAATTCAAACAACTTTCAGAAAGTTCTAATTGTTAAAGAAAATAAAAGTATTCAGGGGCCTAACTATAGACAATTGTAAGTTCTGCGCTAAAAAATGTGGAGAGTTTTCTGGGTTGGTCATCTTAATTCAGGGAACTCTGCAAAGTAAACCATGCTGCCAGCCCATGTGGGAAAAGAAAACAATTTATATTGAACCTCAATGCCCCCCGACATCTGTAATGTCCTCACCCCCTGGCCAATGTGTTTGTTTATCCAGCAGGTGTGTACCCATTTGGGTCACTGTCTCATCAACGTACTATGAATGACTATGATTCAGTAACTGTATTGAATAGATTTACTCTTCTTTCAACCTGTAGTTCAGATAAAATAATCATGGCCCAAAGGAGTATCTTTCTAGTTCTGCGGTGGTCATATTGTCCTAGAAGGGTCTCTGAAGTAACCAACCTGAGCCAGTTGCTCTTCATATGTGATCTAGCACAGGTCCCTGTGTTCTGAGTTCAATTATAGTCAACATCTAAGGTTGGGCCCCAAGTGGCATGTGAAGGGTTAAAGGGCATCCTAAGCCTCCTTGATGTCCCCAATATTCATTGTCACAGGTACCTTCATGCAGGCCCTCTCCATTTCTAGTCCGAATGGTGCCATATTTTATTATCCCCCTGAGCCTCTGCCTTGCTGGGTCTCTCAACCCTTCCCACTAGAGTGCTTTCTCTTTCATGCACCCCTGATCATGTTACTGTTGCTTAATTGCCTCATTGCCATCTAAGTAAAACTCAGACTTCTTACTATGAAAATACAAAGGCTATGCCGACTTCTCCCGCCACATCTCGTGTCTTGATCTTTCTATCTTCCAACCTGTGGGATTACCTTTGTTCTTGGGTAGCATATGCTCCCTGCTGGTTCTCCTCTTCCCAGTCTTTGGCTACACCCACCCCTCAGAGCAAAGCCCCACGGCATAGCTTCCAGAAAGCTGGTTTTCCCTTACACTTTCTTCCCCAGCAGGATAGGTTTGGGCTCCATTGCATCTTGAGTTTATCTCAATTGCTAGCACTAATCACTCTGTATTGTAATTATTTCCTACTCTGCGTCCTTCCCAAACCTGGAACTTTTGGTGAGAACAGGCTGGGTGCTTATCTCTGTAACATCAGGATATAATGTAGTGCAGTTGCCCCATATTGCAAATGCGTGATGAATGCAGGGGCTCCAACTCAGAAGTGAATAAATGTTCAGCACACTGAAAAATCTAATCATGCTGCTGAAGACTGTTCTACAGAACACATCTTTTGAGTGAACTCTGAAGTAGCTAAGTAATGATTGCTTTTAACGGAAGCACTAAAATATTAATTGTAGGGATCTCTGGTGGTTTTCTCCTGGATTATGTTTTTGTCTTAATTTTTATATTCTCAAAATTCTCTACAAGGAGCCATATGGATTACATTTATAATCAGGAAAAAGGTTAAGAAACATTGTATATTATTTTGTATTTGCACTTACCTTTATGTCAGATGTGTGCCAAGACAAGGACTGGGATAAAGTCCAAAAGGGGTGAGCAGTGGTTTTCTCTAGAGTTGGAATAATAGGTGACTTTTTTCTTCTTCCTTCTAATTTGCATTTTTCTTGTATGATTATGTGTTCCTTTTATAAGAAAAAAATTGTTAAGTATTTAAAAATTAAATAACATGACTAATAATTGGAAAAATCAAATAATCAAACCATCTCTTATCAAGAGATTACTGAACTTACTCAAGTCATACTTAATGTCAAGGCATTTAGCTCTTATTCTGAGAAGCCATGGAAAACAACATAAATATAAGAACCTATCATTTAAAATGGAAAAAATATGACTCTGTAAATTATAAAACTCAAAAATTTGTTTTAGACCTTTTAGAAGTTAAGTGTATCATTGGACTGGGAAGAGAACTTAAGTCCAGTTGTGAATTATAGCATTGGTTTTTAATGGAATGTAACTATTTCTGTTGCCAAATCTATTATCCTCTGGTACATAATACACCGGAGATTAAGGTTCCATATATTCAGTAAAAGATTTACTTTGAAGCAGTAAAAATAGCTTTAGTCATAATTTATACAGGTGCAAATTTTAAGTAGAGCATGAATATTTGAAAAAAGGCAAAAGAAAGGTAGGAACCAACATTATTTTAGAATCTCTTTTTACTTTGTTCTTTAAACCCATATGCTTTGCATTTATTATGAGTTAAAACTAAACACTCCTTCAATATTTATCAAACAGTTAAGACTCTCCTCAATTGCATTTGGTGAGAGCTGAGTAAAAATCAGTTGCTTGTGCTTATTTATCGAAAAGGAGATTAGCTATTAGTTTTTAGCCACTATGAGTTGTTCTTAAGGTTCCTGTTTATTATCAATTATCGTGAACTGAAAACATGATTTACAAACTTGATGACCAATAATTTTCATGAATAATTAAATGTCAGCGTAGACACCTCTAAAGTGTCCTCCAATCCTGGGCCTAAAACTCCTATCCTGAGAGCTACACAAATGCTAATACTTAGATGTGGAAGGCCAGCAATGACTGAACGATGGAAACATACATGTACTTAGCACTTTATAGTGTGGTAGATAATAAATAGAGCAATTGCCTAGTACATATTGTCCCACTGTGCCCTCAACACAAATCTAGGAAGAAAGTCTTATCAGAGTAGTCGGCAACCTGTAATCACTGCTGCTTATGACCTACCCCGACAGCACCTCTCTCTGTCATGTCTGTTGACAGGCAGCTCTGGACCTCGCTCTGTAACTTCTGGGTTGACAGAAGAGCCAGCAGCAGAAGGAAGCGAAGCTCAGAGATTCTCAAACCTGCAATTCAAAGCTCCAGCCCGGAAATGACAAACATCACTTCTGCTCACAACTCCTCGTTCACAACTAGTTGTCCGGAACCACCCAACAGAAGGGGGCAGGACAGGAAGTGCTGTCCTACCGTGTGTGGGAATAGGCAGGAAATATTTGGTGAATAGTACTAATCACTACTACAGTGAGTGAGTGTCCCTATTTTACACGCAAGGAAACAATCTGAAAGAGGTCAGTTTGCAAGTCACATAGTCAGTAACTGAAAGAGCTAAGATGCTATTAAAGAATTGAGCCTGAATTTTACAGCAAATTCTGAGCCTACCGGTTCCATGCCATCTAGAAAGACACGGGAGTATTAGAAACTGAATAGAAATGAGCAGGTATCTCGGTTTCACTTTCTGGGAACTCTGAAACCTTAGCTAAACTTCCAGCTGCTTACCTCAAAAGCTGAAGACCAAAAGTAGTGACCTTGTTACCAGAGCTGAGTTCCTTACGAAAATGTTCTGGCCTGTGGAGTTCTTGGGTAATTTACTGACTATCAGGAGCCATGTGACTTGCAATGACTTGGAAGATGTTGTGAGCAAGATAAGCCAAGTAACCTTCGGAAGAGTCAATACTATCCATCCAATCTGCTTCAGTGATGTGCGGTTTTCATTAAGGTGACTTAGAGACAGATCTGTTGCATGCTGCAACTCCAGGGCCACTGTTCACAAAACATTCTATGGTCCTGGACCCTCCTGGAGTTGTGCAATGCATTGTCTGAAAAGCAAGTCTATTCTTCTAGGGGGCATGTGTCCTAGTCTCTTTCCAATGTCAGCCCCTCTCCTCCATAGTATTTCACTTCTTATAAGTAGGAGTTAGAAGGGAGTATATTATCAGTAAAGTATTGAGAAGTCTACAAATTTTGCCTTTCCACTGAGGGAGGGTTCAGCCAATGGAAGCTCTTTCTGTCATTTCCCTTTTAGCATTTGACATCTTGTGACCTTCAGCACCTGCTTGCAAGTACTGAAGAATCTCTGCTTGCCTAGATACGGCAGCACCAAGCAGACAGCAAATTCACGTTGCTTCTACCTAATCCCGGGGAAGTGTCTCCACCCAGGCTACACACTAATACCCCAGGGTGTTTTCAAAAAATCCCCTTGTCCTTTTCCCACCCTTGGGATCTGATTTGATCAGCCTGGGATAGGACCATGAATATTTTACAAAGCTCCCCAGATGGTTTTTTTTTTTTTAATATTTTATTTATTTATTTGACAGAGACAGAGACAGCCAGCGAGAGAGGGAACACAAGCAGGGGGAGTGGGAGAGGAAGACGCAGGCTCACAGCGGAGGAGCCTGATGTGGGGCTCGATCCCTTAACGCCGGGATCACGCCCTGAGCCGAAGGCAGACGCTTAACCGCTGTGCCACCCAGGCGCCCCTCCCCAGATGGTTTTAATAGTAGCCTATGTTAAGAACCACTGACCTAAGAAATAGTTAACAAGTATCCTGAGACAAGGTTATGACCAAGAAGCTCAACTTATTAAACGAGGAACGTGGGAGAGCTGTAACTCTGTGAAAAGAGCAAAGAAAGATAAACTGTAATCGATTTGATTCCTGCATCTACCAATCTGATTCCAAAATGCAGCCAAGGTCAAGAACTGCTAGTTCCTTTTACTCAATACAGTACTAAACTTCACAGCAACTTTTGATATTGGCTCTTCCCTTCTTGGGAACCAGTCAGTTTGGCTTCCATGACTCCACACTCTCCTGTTTTCCTCTTTTCTTCCAATTCCTCTACTTTTCTTTTTCATTCTCATGTGTGTACCTTCTCTTCTTCTAGATTTCTACATTATGGAAAACTTCAGACTTCAGCTCTTGGGGCACTATCATCACCTGGGTCTAGTTGATATAATTTATTCCTTTGCCTCTAATCACCATCATAAAGCCAAAAGCTCCCAAATTTATGTCACTAACCCAGATTTCTTTTTGGAGTTTGTTTATTCCCTTAGCTGTTTTACAGACATCTTTAACTAAACACAGCATATCCCAAACCAAACCCTCGACCTCAGATGTGTGCTCTTTTCGCGTCTTCTTTGCTCTCACTACGCAATGTATTCTCTCCTGTGGTACAAGCCAGAAATCTGGGAGGTGATCTCAGTGCTGTCGCTCCTCAAACCTCACCCACAGATCCAGGCCTTGGTCTCATCCTATCTTGTCTACCTGCACACACACTTCAAAGCCGCCCTCTTCTCTATGCCTGCATAACTGCATTAGGCATTTCTTGTTGCATCATACGTTGCCTAAAACTTAGTGCCTTAAAATAGTGAATGTTTTATATCGCATACAGTTCCTGGAGGTCAAGGATATGGGAGTGGCTTAGCTGGATGATTCTGGCTAGGGTCTCTCGTGATTCCAACATGAGATGTTGGCCGGGGCTGTCATCTTCTGAAGCACGCTCACATGATTGGGAAGGTTTGTGCTAGCAGTTGGTAGGAGGCTTCAGTTCTGCCCCACACAGAACTCTTCAGAGGGCTGCTTGAGCGTTCTCAGGACATGGCGGCTGGATGCCTCCACAGGGAGTGATCCATGAGAGAGCAAAAGGGAGGCTGCAATGTCTCTTTTGGCTGACTTTTCGTAGTCATACACCGTCATTTTGGTACGGTCTTATTGCTTACCCAGAGCAACCCTGTTTGATGTTCTCGGGAACATCACCAGGATGTAAAGCCCAGGAGGAGGGGCTTATTTGGAGACTGGCTAACACAACTGCCAATACTTTAAGCTGTGCTACAAACATGTCTCACCAAAAATATGAAAATACCCTAACTGGTCACTTCAAACTTCGTCCTCATTTCAGCCTTTTCTATAAAGCAGCTACAATGATCTATTTTTTTTCCACAATGACCTTTTAATAAAGAGAATTGGATCATGTCAGCTGTCAGCCTGCATCCTTTAAATGCCACTATATTGAACTTAGAAAGTCGCACTCCTTACTCTTCCCCGCAAGTGCTCAACGTCTGGCTCTAGCCTCCCTTTCAACCTCGTCCTCCACTCTCTCACCCTCACCACCACTGTCTTTGTTCAGAGCATTCTGGTCTCCCCTGCAGCACGCTCCTCACCGGCCAGGATCTCTCTCACTCAGAGCCTTGGAGGTGGTTACTTTGTGTACAGATCGCCTCCCTCTCTTTCCTCCCAATATGGCAGCTTCCGCTCATTCTTTAGGTCTCAGATTAGATACTTTCTCAGAGAAGCCCCCTCTGTCTCCTAACATAAAATTTCACCCAGTAACATTCATCACAATTTATTTATTTTTATTTTTTTATTTTTAAAAAAATTTTATTTATTTATTTGACAGAGAGAGAGAGAGAGAACAAGCAGGGGGAGCAGCAGAGGAAGAGGGAAAAGCAGGCTCCCCACTCTGTGGGGAGCCAGAGATGCAGGGCTCGATCCCAGGGCCCTGAGATCACAACCTGAGCCAAAGGCAGATGCTTAACTGACTGAGCCACCCAGGCACTCTCAGCACAATCTATAATGATACTTTGTGTTTATTTACTTACTGTCTCCTCCAACCATGGCAGCAAGGGCCCAGGGAGCAGTGACAGAGCTAGGTTCCACACCAGGTGCCTAGGATGCTGATGGGAAAGTAGGAGATCCTTAATATTTACTGAAAGCAATGAATGAATGAATGACTTGTAGTTTTTAAGTGAAGATTTCACTTGAACTCCCCCAATTTCAATTTATGTTTCTCTTCTTTCAAGCTTTGCCAACAATTTTAATGCTGGGGGTGAGAAAATAGAGATGGGAAAAGCAGACAGAACCAGAGAAGTTTAGATAAAAATGAAAACCATGCTCTCTTTCTTCTGCTAATTTTTTCCCCCAAAAGCCTAAAAAGGATGAACATTTTGGGACTTATTGATTTTGAAAATGATGTGGAAAAAAATTTAACAAC
Source organism: Ursus maritimus (assembly GCF_017311325.1). Taxonomy (NCBI): domain Eukaryota; kingdom Metazoa; phylum Chordata; class Mammalia; order Carnivora; family Ursidae; genus Ursus; species Ursus maritimus. The sequence continues at coordinate 13,565,683 of NW_024424675.1, forward strand.
ATTCTGCTCTATTCAAGATGATTTCTATAAGTAGAAAAGGAGATCTAGAAAAACCCCAAACCAATTACTGCATTCGAATCGATAAGTACATTTTACATTTTTTTGTCAGACGCTTCTTACCAAATGGCTTAGAGAATATCATCTGTTCTTGTTTTTTTTCTGTGCATTCCTACTCACACATATCAAATGAAGAAAAGCCTAAGGCGAGGGGCTCGCATTTGCATCATAAAACACGTGGCACATTTCAAAATTGGCACCAAGGGTAACTTCAGTGCTACGGAACACATATATCTGCTGATGTGTGGTCTAGGAAGTATTCTTATCCTATCAGTTCTGCCTCCCACCCTACCCTCCAAAAAAGAAACGCTCTTGCCAAATCATGTGTAGAGTTTTTGAGACCACTTGGCTGCTCCCTGCTTATGTCCAATTCCTTCACTTCTTCAGAATGATTGGTACTTTACATGCATCCTAAAACCTGGGGTGGAGCTGAGACTCCAATAGGAGGACGGTGGAGTAAGGGGGAGCCCCTGACCAGCGGGCACTGATGAGAAGCAGCCCTTTAGAAGAAGACTTGCTGCAGACAGATAGCTGTGTTATGAGGGGCGAAAGGGAGAGCTAATATAGTCCAGTAGAAAGAAACAAGGAAACAGGAAGAAACAGATGCAGGAGCTCAGGAGTGTTAACAGTCAGGGATGAACGAGCAACAGAACGAACCTCTCTACGGGGGACTAGGCATGAAGTACATCCATGATTTTAGTTGCTCACCATGACTCATTTTAAAATAATTTAAGTGTAGATTACCTTGCATTTTCAACGTGGCAGGCAAATCCCTTCAGAGATTTACAAGGCAACCAGATGGATTTGGGGAAGTAATTGATTTCCATTTAATTCTGCTGATTCCTTCTTTACTCTAGGAATTTCCTTCACTTCACTAACACCACAGTACCTAGTGCTTTTCAATTTCCTTTGAAGGGCAGTTCTTTTTGTATGGGGGCTCTCAACACAAACCAATTTAACCAAAAGAGAACGTGATGGCCCATGAAGCTTAGAATCTCCAGGGGTGGACTGAGACTTCATGGAGGAACACTTGAGAAGTGAGTCTCTTTCCTGGGCTTCTGGGCACTCACTCTCCAGCTCCTTTGCTCCTTCAGCTCTGCTTAAATTTGTGTGAGTGCCAATCTCAGCCAGAATGTCCCCACGATGTGGCACAGATGTCCACCCACAGCTGCAGGCTCACATCCTGTTAGAATCCCTCTCCCAGTCAGTTCAGTGAAACCCTGGTTGGGTTCTCCATGGATCTGGTTTGGGCCTCTTCCTCCACCCAGTTCTCGTTATACTGCCTTCATTTCATTTCTTGGAATGGATCTGCCCTGCAAAATGCTGTTCCTACGGTCAGATTCTTCCCTGCCATCAGGGCAAACTGAATTCCTTACTTGTCCTTCAGATCTCAGCTAAAGTGACATTTCATCAGTGTTAAGTCCCCCGATTCTGTAGAGACTCTGACTTTCTTTACATGTGGCCTCAGGATGGAACTTTTGCAACTATGCTAGGCTAGCTCAGTAAATGTGTATCTGGACCCACGGTTATCTTTTTTTTTTTTTTTAAAGATTTTATTTATTTATTAGAAAGAACACTCATGAGCGGGGCGGTGGGGGTGAGAGGGAGAGGGAGAAGCAGACTCCCTGCTGATCAGGGAGCCTGACATGGGGCTTGGGGCTCGATCCCTAGACCCCGAGAGATCATTACCCGAGCTGAAGGCAGATGTTTAACTGACTGAGCCACCCAGGCGTCCCTGGGCCCACAGTTATCTTGATAGTGTATGATCTGAAGATGAGTGTGTCCTACCTATCCCGAGTAACTAAGAAAGGCCCCGGGGGTGGAGGGGTGGAATGCCTGGAATCTTAGAGCCAAATATGATTCCTTATGCTCTGTCCTGCTATATTGTACCCTCTGCCTGTATTAAAACCTCACCTGAACATCGGAGAGGATGTGGAGAAAGGGGAGCCCTCTTGTACTGTTGGTGGGAATGCAAACTGGTGCAGCCACTCTGGGAAATAGTAGGGAGGTTACTCAAAAAGTTAAAAATAGAACTACCCTATGATGCAGCAATCACACTACTAGGTATTTCCTTAAACAATAAAAAAAAAAATACTAATTCAAAGGGATACATGTACCCCAATGTTTAGAGCAGCATTATCTACAATAGCCAAATTATGGAAGCAGCCCAAGTGCCCATCAATTGACGAATAAATAGATATATGAATGTGATCTATATCCACAATGGAAAATCAGCCGTAAAAAAGAATGAAATCTTGCCATTTGCAACGACATGGATGGATCTAGAGAGTATTATGCTAAACAAAATAAGATAGTCGGAGAAAGACAAACACCATATGATTTCACTCATGTGGAATTTAAGAAACAAAACAAACGAGCAAAGGGGGAAAAAGAGAGAGAAGCAAACCAAAAAACAGACTCTTAACTATAGAGAGCAAACTGATGGTTCCCAGAGGGGAGGGGGCGGGGGGCGTGAAAGAGGTGAGGGGGATTAAGAGCACACTTTTCGTGATGAGCACTGAGTAATGTAGAGAATTGCTGAATCACTATATTGCACACCTGAAACATAACACTGTATGGTAGCTAACTGGAATTTAAAAAAGAAAACCTTACATGAGTAGACCCTGTGCAATCTTGTCTTAATGATAATCATTAATTATCCAAGCTTGTGTGATGGTCACATGTGGATTTTGTGGTTATTCTATTAAAATATGCCTCTGCTACCAAACGAGCTCTATCAGGGCAGGGGCCAAGGCTGATTTTTGCCTTTTATTTTCTCCTGAATGCCATCATGCTTGATACACAGCGAGTCAGGATCCAACTAGGGAAACAGAAACCACTCTGAGTTCTTACAGAAGGGAAGTTAATGCAAGGATTTGGTGGCACAGCTGATCGGAGAGGCTGAGTAGCTATCGGGCACAGTGAGGCAGCCCGAATATTAACAAGCCGGCACTGTCCCCAAGCTGGAGGGACAGGCAGAGGGGGTAGTGCAGAGCCCAGGGGCCAGGTTCACCCGGTGGAAGCTGGAACCACGGTGGGGTGGTCAGGGGAGAGCTGGTGCCATGGGGAGACGGACACAGCTATTGCATGGGAGCTGCCCAAGGCAAGGGAGAACTGGAGAGCTAGCCTGGCTTCTCCTCCCCTTCTTTTCTTCTCCCATCTTTTATCAGTGTCTGTCCTTGCCTACACCCCGCTGGAAGCCAGGTGATGCAGAAACCTGGATTTCTCTCCATGATACACCACATGGGGAATGCAAGGAACAGTTCCCGGATCGTCATTATCAGTGCTCAATAAATATATGCTGAATGAATGAGTATGACCAAATTGTGTGCAGAAAAAGTGTTGCTGGTTGATTCAAAATTCTAGTGGTACCAGTCTTGAAAGGTCTAGATCTACTACAACAGAAACGCATGTGTTACAGAGCACAGAGATCCCTTGGTAGGGCAGAATCCGGAGACACGTAGTCGGCTTGGCTGTTGTCGTTTCATGATAATCCTATCGCCGACCAATCCTCCTTCTGGCTGACACTCTTCTTTCTTTAGCTGTGCAACATGTTGCTGTAGCTTGGGACCCATTCAGACTTGTCAGGAATACTTTATCTGTTGTTCATTTCATTTTTTCTGTCTTAATTTCATTATCTTATTTTTGTGAGGGAATGCTTACTTCTCTTATTTCCAATGCCCTTAGGAGAGGAGTATCACATTGGAGCCTGCATGTCCCAACAACAAAGAACATAATAATCCCTAGGTTTGGAGAAACACATGGATATGTCAAGCCATCTTATAAAAAAGTCACTAAACCTATGGAAATCAAATCTTCTTTTATGTATTTGTTCTTCAAAGTCTTATTTACTGAAGATAAAAGGAAAAGACCATCATTATTAATCCTGAACAAAATACACACACATATGCATCACATAATACTCAACTATCTATCTGGGATAAAAAAAAAATCTCCAGTGAGTTCCAGAATATAACAGAATATTCAGTTCTTCTTTATCACCCAGATAAAATTCATGATGTAGTAACAATTACCTAAGGACCTAAGAATGTTGACATGAGCTCATCTGATGCGCGCAAACGCATCTGCCTTCATTTATGAATTCCCCCCGGATCCGTTGTTAAAGAAACACGCATCCAGGAAAAAACAGACCCCCTGTACAAATATTTAGAAAATCACAACACAGTTCCGAGGACTATTTACTGCAAATTTATAGCTGTGGGTAGAAGGCATCTAAATTCTTGCCTTTCTCTCTTGTCATACCGCCTCCTCGAAAACAAGCTGCAGGCTCAATGATTCTCTTGGGCACCTTCACGGCCACGTAGGGAATTTGCTGAATTGTGAATTCAGTAAAAATTGCTAAATTAACGGCACTGAGGGGTGATTCATTTGTACCAATTAGACATGACCTTCTCCTCGGCATGGGGTTTGAACGCGTCTGTCTGTCTCTCACGGTTATAATTTTCCATGATTGATAACGCTCAGCTCAAGCTTGAAGAAACAGAGATGACTTTCTCCTCTTATGTAGCCGCTGAATTGGCTCTTATTGCTGTTCTTGTTCATTCTGTATCCTTAAGAATGATTTAGACGAGTTTGGAAGTTTATAATAGTTACATTTCTTTTTAAGGGAGAGAGAGCTTCTTATACAAAATGAACCCCAAGAAGTCACCATCAAAAACGTTACACCCAAATTTTGCGCCCATAAACATGTCATTTGTAGCAGATGCTACCAAATTCCCCTTACCAGCTCCGTGTCCGAGGCTGGTGGCTCAGAGCTCCCCCCTTCTCTGCAGAGTGGCCGTTGGCTGATCGGAGCCACCTTGCGACCGGAAGTTTTCTGCCCCCACAGGCGGTTGCCCAATGGCGACTGATGCGGGGTACAACAGCCAGCCTCCTTCCCTCAGGGCAGGGCAACCGCTGCGGTACAATTCGTCTTCCACAGCTCCCCCTGGAGTCAAGCTGAATCTAACTCTCTCTTCCTTAGGTCCCCCCCCTGCTTTATCCTGCATCTCTCCTGCCCAGAATAGTCTCTTCTGGGAGCATTCCTGCAATAAAGCATTTACATAAGAGTTTCCATCTCAAGCTCTATTTCTAGGGAGCTCCAACTAAGACTCTGTTTTATTTATTTATTTATTTTATTTTTTAAAAGATTTTATTTATTTATTTGACAGAGAGAGAGACAGCCAACGACAGAGGGAACACAAGCAGGGGGAGTGGGAGAGGGACAAGCAGGCTCCCAGCGAGGCAGGGAGCCCGACTCGGGGCTCATCCCAGGACCCCGGGATCACGCCCCGAGCCGAAGGCAGACGCCCAATGACTGAGCCACCCAGGCGCCCCTAAGGCTCTGTTTTAATAACCTACTTTCATTCTAGAAGAAGTTGGGTTAGGCTTTAGAAACAAACCAAAAAAAGGAAACTTTTGGGCCACTAGAATTAGTATGGCTGGTATTGTGACTATTTTCATAGCAAAGGGGTAATGTTCATCTTTTTCTGATTATCAGAAACCAAGATAAAGAAAATGTCTCCATGTTTAAATCACTTCAACGAACAGTCTGAGAGTGATTCTGCTTTGACAAACCTTTACCGCTCTGATGGTCTAGGTCTGGATTTCCATTCTTGTACCTTCTCTTTTGGTTTACCTTGCCCCTAGAGACTGCAGGAGGGTTAAGAACAAGTCCCTTGCTGAGCACTGACTGCATAGACACAAAACTAGAAACCTTACAGACGTAATTCCATTTGATCCTCACAATGGGTTATTGAGGGTCAGATTATTATCCCTACTTCATAGAGGATGACACTGAGATTCAGAGACAATTTGTAACTCAATCCATGGACAGGCAGCTAGTAAATGGCAGAGTGAGGATTCAAATCCAGGTCTGCTGACTACAAAAGCCACATTCTTTTTTTTATTATTATTATTAACACATAATGTATTATTGGTTTCAGAGGTACAGGTCTATGATTCATCAGTCTTATATAATACCCAGTGCTCATTACATCACATGCCCTCCTTAATGTCCATCACCCAGTTACCCCCATCCCCCTATCCCCAGCCCCTCCAGCAGACCTCAGTTTGTTTCCTATGATTAAGAGCCTCTTATGGTTTGTCTCCCTCTCCAGTTTTGTCTTATTTTATTTTTCCCCCTCTTCTCCTATGATCCTGTTTTGTTTCTTAAATTCCACATATCAGCAAGATCATATGATAATTGTCTTTCTCTGATTGACTTTTTTTCTTAAAATTACACCCTCTAGTTCCATCCATGTTGTTGCAAATGGCAAGATTTCATATTTTTGATGGCTGAGTTATATTCCAGTGTATATAGAAGACCACATCTTCTTCCATTCATCTGTCAATGGACATCTGGGCTCTTTCTATAGTTTGGCTCTCGTGGACATTGCTGCCCCTTCAGATCACTACATTTGTAACAAAACCACATTCTTAACCAATTTACACAGTGTCAGTTTAAAAATAAGGACATGCATGGAAGAGAGTATTTCCTTTTTTTTTTTTTTTTTTAGGAGTATTTCCTTCCAAACTTGAGCATTTCTACCTCCATGTTTGCAGCACTATTGGTGTCCCTTTTCCCATACTGCACCCACCCCCAGCTCCTGCATGCTTTCCAACCAGTAGTTCCCTCATGACCCACAATTCAATTCATTGAATTGCCTTTGAGCCCTGGAATAGCATTACCAGTACCTACCCTAGGCTGTAGTTATTAACAGATGCAGGAATCCAAAAGCCCAATACTTTTTGCCTGTTCTCTATAGCTCTCCATGAGTTAAAACAAAGCTGGGGCTTCACCAGAAAGCTCACCCTTATTTAGTTTCCTTCACTTCTCCGTCCTGCTCACCCCCACCTCCTGCAACCCCCATACCCTCCAGTGGTCCCCAGTGAGAATTTTCTCAACAAATCATCTGCTCCTGAATTCCTGGCTCAGTGTCTCCTTCTGAGAGAATCATAATTAAGTCAATATACATGAAGGAATAAAACAGATAAATACGAATAAAATCACTTTGGCATTCTGGACTTCTGGATGGACTTGTTTTGTTTTTTCAAAGAAATAATTAAAAGTAATACATGCTCTTTGTTAAAAAGAAGGATAGCAAATACAAATTAAGACAATAAAAGTCATTTCAGAATTCTAAGACCCAGAAAAATTACTATTTGAGTATTACATATTTACGCATCTGAAATTACTATACATACCATTTATACTGTTTTTTTTTTTTTTAAGATTTTATTTGGGAGAGAGAGAGAGAGAGCATGAGTGGGGGCAGAGCCAAAAGGAGAGGGAGAGGGACAGGCAGATGTCTCCCTGAATGCAGAGGCCAACGTGGGGCTCCATCCCAGGACCCCAAGATCATGACCTTTGCCAAAGTCAGACACCTACCGACTGAGCCACCCAGGCGCCCCATGCTGTTTTTTTTTTTTTTAACGTCTTTGACATGCCATCTTTTTATGCTAGTAAAATTTCCTCTATAAAGTATTTTTTTAAACTTACATAGTGTTCTGTACTGTGATTTTTGGGGGTGGGACCAAGCCCTCAAGTGATGCTGCTGGTCCATGGACCACTCTTTGATTGGTACTGATGGCTTTCTAGGGCCATCAGAGAACTCTGGCTTTCGTTTGTTTGGCTTTACTGTTAACCCTGAAATACACTTAGTCATTTGAATGTTCCCTCATGCAATTCCCATTCAAACATGTTGATGAGTCATTCAAATGAATAGAACATATATGGGGAAAGAGAATTAACAAGACTTGGCATGAACACTTTCTCTCAGTGTACATTTGCAAAGCGCTGAAGGAGATCACAGAACACCAACCGCTGTAGATGTAACCAGCACTGAGGAAGTATTCTATTCACTAGGGTGACAGCAGAAAGTTAGGCCCTCTGATGGTCTGTGACTTTCCTTGTTCCTGAATAAAACCATGGGTAAGGCATTCCCCACCATATTCAAGAAATAAAATGTCCTCTAATTATTTGAGGAAACAACATGTATTGTTTTCAGAAGCCACCTTGAAGGGGCTTTCCCTGGCCCAATCCAGGACAGAGTGAACATCAGAATCAAGTTAGTGAAGGATTATAACTTATTAAATGAAAAAGGAATGCATGGGTCCATACTTATTTAAATACATACATCAATGGGGAAGAAGTAATAGCTCTGCCCCAAAGTAGAAAGCCAACGAAGAAATGCAGAAAGAATGATGAAATTAGAAAATCATCTTAGGACAGCCATCACTGTAATAACCATTTCAGGCAAAAATCATGAATGTTAAAATTAGTAGATGAAATGATAGGGGTAACAGGAAATTTATATAGCTTCACAGGTTCTGTTCATAAGATACTCAATACAAAGGGAAAAATAATAGCTCTACAGTAGAGAAATACCACTTTACAGACGGATACCACTCTAACCAAGAGATTAAAGTTCACAAAGTTTACATCACATTTCAACATCACGTGCCTCCCGTTATGATGTACCGAGAAGGGCACAAGATCACGACTATGGTATTCCTGCCTAAAATGTATCATTTGAAGCTACCTTGAGGAAATATAAGACATCGAAATTGAAGGACATTTTACAAAATAACTGGCATGCGTTCTTCTAATATATCGATGTCATAAAAAAACAAAGATTGAGGAACCGCTTCAAGTTAAAGAGATGAAAGGGATGGGCAGCTAAAGCAGCCCACAATCTGTGATTTTCTTTTGCTATAAAGGATATTATTGGGACAAAGAGCAAAATCTGAACAAGGTCTGTAGACTAGTGAATTCAAATATTAATTTCCTAATTTTGACAGCTGTAATATGGTTCTATAAAAGAATGTCTGTTTTTTGTGGATACGTACTGAAGTATTTCAGGTAAGGGACATCATGTCTTCCACTGACACTCCAATAGTTCAGAAAAAAAATTACGCACACACGCACACACATGCACACATGTATGTGGAGAGAGAGAGAAAGAAAGAAGCAATGTGGTTAACATGTAGGTAATCTGGGTGAAGTGCATACAGGAATTCTTTGTCAAATTCTTGCAACTTTTCTGTACATTGGACATTAACTCAAAACTTTAAAATGATTTAAAATAAGCATATATACACAAAACTCATAAAACAAACAAAACTTCGTTCTCCAGGCTCCATGATATCCACCTTGTAAGGAAGTCCAGCTCATGGCTGTCTCAGGGGAAAGTGGGTCTGCTTAGCTACTTGCTCACTCATCTGGCTTCCTCCCCACTCCCTAGCTCCATTAAAGGCTCTTCCCCAGGTAGAAAGTGAGGGAGGGGATAAAGCAAAGGGCTAAAATTATTTAAAAAAATAAAATAAAATAAAATAAAGCAAACGGCTTTTGTCTTATATGGCTGACAGAGTTGTAATATGGAGTCGGTGCCTTTTGCTAAGGCAATCCTAAAGTGAACTCTTTCTGTCAATGAGGCTTTTGTGGAAATTTTTGGAGCTCCTGCCCAGCATTCGCTGTATTTCCTGTGCGGGTGATGCCTCCTCTCGCTTTTTACTCAGTAGTACACTTCCAGCAATGGTCAGTTTTATGTCCCAATGTGGCTAGATTATAGCACCCAGTTTCTCAGTCTAACACTAAGCGTAGGTATTGCAGTGAAGGAGCTGTGTAGATGCAATTAACACCTACAACGAGTTGACTTTATATAAAGGAGATTATCCTCTATAATCTGGGCGGGCCTCATCCTCTCAGTTCAAAGGCCTTAAGAGCAGAATTTAAGTTTCCCTGGGGAAGAGGAGACTCCACTTGTAGACTGCAGGGACAGCTCTCACCTAAGAGTTTCCAGCCTGGCCTTCTGATGGCCTGCTCTGCCAGTCCCACAATCATGAAGTCAGGTCCTTGCAGTAAATCCCTTTCTCCAACTATCTATCTATGTATCTATCTATGTATCTATCTATGTATCTATCTATGTATCTATGTATCTATCTATCTATCTATCATCTATCTATCTATCTATCTATCATCTATCTATCATCTATCTATCTGTCAATTATCTATCTATCTATCTATCTATCTATCATCTATCTATCTATCTATCATCTATCTATCTATCTATCTATCATCTATCCTCTATCACCTATCTATCTGTACTACTGGTTCTATTTCTTTGGTAGAATCCTGACATAACTCTTTTCCAAGTATCAGGCCCCTGCCCTAAATTCCAATGGACAATTGTAAGGTTTCATGGTAGGTCTCTTAAATACCCCCTTCTCCCTTGCCCCCCCTCCCGCCCCCCACCATGCACTTGCCTTAAGAAAAAGTCACATATGATATCTGGTCATTCTTTATCATCTATATGTTTTTTTTGGCATCTGGAAATTTTTGCTCAAAGTTTCAGCTAGTGTATGAATACCACTTGAACTGTTTCTCTCTTTATTTTTAAGATTTTTTAAATTTATTTGACAGCGAGAGAGGGAACACAAGCAGGGGGAGCGGAAGAGGGTGAAGCAGGCTCCCTCTGAGCAGGGAGCCTGATGTGGGGCTCCATCCCAGGACCCTGGGATCAACCCGAGCCAAAGACAGACGCTTAATGACTGAGCCACCCAGATACCCCACTTGAACCGTTTTGCAGTTGCACAAGACCCTGGGGGCACATCCTCCTTGCTGGGGAAATGCTTATTTTACAGTAAGCAGAAGATAAGGGAATGCACTTTTAAATTTTTTGCTAGGGGGGCTCAGAATCTAACTAGTACTGTAGCTGTTATCTTACTTTGGGTCCTTCCAGAAGCAACCTTGAGACAAGGGTTTAGGTATACATATTTCAGAGGTGATCTTGATAAATACCTGCAGGCGTGGGAGAAATGTGGGAGGACAGAGAAGGGAAGGTGGTCAGTGAAGGGCGTGTTATCATATTACCACTGTGGGCAATGTGATCTTCAACTCTTGGGGGAACTTTAGCAGTCAGTAGGAATGTGCACCTTCAAACAATCCCACCAGAGTGGTGAGGGGGCTAATACACAGTATCTGTTCAGTCGGTGTGTGAGCGCTGCTTCCAGGAGGCTCTCATTCTCATGTACTTGGGCCCTATCGTACAAGTCTAAGTGTCAGAGGCAGCCTTCCAGGGTCAGAAAGTCAGGCCTGCTTCAGTCCCAAAGCAGAGGAGACAGGGGTGGAGTGCTGACAGTGTCTTCTAGAAGTGCTGAAGTTTATCTGACCCAAGGTATCGGATACATACCAGTATCTAATACATATGGAGTGTGTAAGAAACAATCTCCTTCTGTAACAGATTAAAATTACTTCTCTTCCCTGTTTTCATCAATTTCCACTAGAATTGTATCTTTAGCAACCATAATGACATACATCCTATAAATTTTTTTGACAATAATGTTACGGTTATAACCAAAATGCTATTTATTCCATTATATCCTTAAAGATGATTAGGGGGTTTATCCAGAATACGTAATTCATTGCAAAATAAACACTTTCAGGTAGCTCAAAATATTTATGGTTGTTAGAGCGAAAACAAATATTTGGTTACAAATTCTTAATTTGTGGATTGCTTTGACTTTGATGGAAATACCAACTTTTTGGGCCTCGAAATGTTGCCCCCAAGAAGCAACTGTTGTGATTCAGATTCTGAAGGCGGCTTCCAAGGCTTTAGCTTTTTCGGTGATGTTCTTCTGAAAGGGCATCATGAAGTCCTCAAAGTCCACCTCGTAAGTGAACCTCTCTCGCCGCAGCTCCCTTTTTCTGATCAGTTCTGCTGTTGTGGCTTCAGGACTCCAGATCTTAAATAAATTACCATATTCAGAGCAGGCATGAGTAGGAAAGCCAGCAAACATGGCAGTTATACAGACAATGCCCCATATGGTTAATTCAAAACTATCAAATTTACTTCTAAATCTATTTTAACTTATGGTTTCCTCTTACATGACATCAGTGGTTACGTGGGGATCACTGTTTCTGATGGCGACTATTTGAACAACTGGAATGTTTTTCAGTAACCTCTGGTGATCCTCTGCTCTTCATTGTTAGGATGTCCAAACAAGGGAGTGATGGAGTTAGGAGATCATTGGGGTTTGCTATCTTTATGAATTATGGGGAAGTCCTGGGAAAATTATTTTCATAGTAGAAGGAAGAGGGGGCTGGTGGTCTCTCATCAGCATGGTTTGATGGGCATTGGCAAAGATCGTTCCTGTTCTCCAGAGATGTCTCCACCTCTTTAATTGTGGATGTTTTAGACAGCTACTGAATAAATCCAGTGTTGCTTAGTATGAAACTCCCAAGTGAAATGGTAGTAAGAGTACGAAGAGGAAGGTTAGGGTCCGAGAAGCATCGAGAAAATGTATCTATAGCATTTGGTGATCAAATGGCTATAGGGAATGGCATTGACCAAAATATAATTTTTCAAGGACAATTAAAATGTCAATATAGAAATAGTAACAGAGGAAACTAGATATTGGAAACTAAACAAGTTGGACTTTACTGAGTCAAAGCAGTAGGACCTGGCAAAAAGACACCTGCAAATTATAACTATGAAAGATCATCTTTGGATATTTGTTTGGGTGCTCTGCATAAAAAGTATTCGGAAAATGGTATTATGAGCTTATACCATGTTATGAAGGTCTTTCCAAAGTACTTACCCTCCGTGGAATAAATGTGATATCCACTTTCTTGGTATAACCACTGGTAATCAATGAATTGAGATAAACCACATTATCCTTACGCATTTTCTTTTCCTCTGATACAGTTGGTATGGTATAAACAGATAAAAGTGGTTCCTGGAAATGAGACAAAAAAGAAACCAACCCTGTCAATTGCCAAAACCTATATGTACTTTCTAATATTATTTGCTGTTCTATATCTTACTCTGAAGCCAAGAAAAAATAGAAATAAAAATAACAGTGTTACCATACAAATTATAATTTGAAATGAAATGGAATATTATTATAACTTTGGACGGAGAAAGGTAACTAGTTTGCCTTGTTTAACTCTACTTAATTTGTAGCATCAGAGACAGATCTTACAAGTCTTTAAAATATCCATCCTTGACCTATGGCCATTGATTAATTAGAATTAAATTATCCTACTAAAAAGATAATGATGTATGTAGTAGAAGCTTAGCCGATTGATCTTCCTTCACCTCTGGCCACGTTTACTCTCGTCTTACAGGTTTATTACTCTCTACTGTTTACTGTTCTCCATGTATTTTCACCCTCTCCACATCTTACCACCTTTTTCTTCAACCCTTTCCAATGTGATAACATTAGAGCTTTTTCCTTTTGAACGTCAGCCCCATCTGATGTCTGCCAAGAATCTCCAGGGATCCTCTTCCTTCCTTAAAAGAAGCTTCTAGCCTAGAAACACACTTGGGCTTCCCTGCTAATGACAAAGTCTTGCTCTCTCCGTAATCTGCTTGGACAAAAATCTCAACCTTTTGCTGGTAGTTTAGAGGCACCCACAGCATTCCAGATTGCCAGGAACAGTCCCTTTGGCACCTTTAAAACTTTCTGGAATCATTCTGCGGGATATCCAAGTCACAAGTGGCCCGATAATCCCAGGGTTCAGTGGTAGTCATTAAAATTCCTTAGAAGGAGGAAAGGACGGTAATGAAAGATTATAAGACCAAAATGAAGGAAAATCATGCTTGGCTTCATTCTTCTTACCCTCCTTCCCTGTCTGAGCCATTTCATCAAATCTATATGACCGAGAACCAAATATATATGTATCCAAGACCAGTTCCTTTGGTCTTGTATTTGGCTGAGCCAACTTGGTTTTTACATGGATTCTATTTGCAATGAGAACTTTTTAGAATTTTCAGTAATTGGAATTTCTTTGCTAGGTATTTTTTTTTTCAGTGCTGCATAACAGTGCTGAAAATATGGCTTGCATATTATTTTGTCCATGCCGTGTAACGATATGTAAATAGTGATGCTATCCTACCCCCAACAAGTTTTTAGGAAGTTCCATTTACTAAATGGGTAGTCGATCACCTTGCTTACCTCCTCCTTCTTAACTTCAGGGCCTTCAGGCTTCGCTTTAGGAGGTGGCTTGCCTTTCATTTTTTGATTTTCTGCTGGTTTTGGCAAGTTATCCAGCTTTTCTTGAATCAAACTAATTATTCTATAGTCAGCATACGCCTTTGCAATATCCATGGCAGTATGGCCTGCTCAAGACATAAATTCAGAGTTGCAATAAACAGACTGATAAGAAACCATGCAGAAAAACCTCAGCACACCAGCCCTCAGCATGTGACAATAAGGGTGATTACTACAGCCGACGGTGTAAGGTCATAGAGGTAGTTCGGTACCCTCTAAGGTGCACCCATCTCTGAACTCTCATCATGTTTTTTTAAAGATTTTATTTATTTATTCGACAGAGAGAGAGAGACAGCCAGCGAGAGAGGGAACACAGGCAGGGGGAGTGGGAGAGGAAGAAGCAGGCTCCCAGCGGAGGAGCCTGATGTGGGGCTCGATCCCAGGACCCTGGGATCACGCCCTGAGCCGAAGGCAGACGCTTAACCCAGGAGCCCCTGAAATCTCATAATTTAAAGTGCTATTTACTGGCAACACAACATTTTCTTGTTAATTTTTTTGAGCATGTTTCTTAAAAAGCAGATAGGAAATATTGGTAGAATATTAACATTCGAATATTTGATTGATGGTTCTCTTCCCACCTTGCACACATTTCCTTTCATGTGACAATTGTACATTATTCTCCCCTTTCCCTGATACAAGGAAGTATATTCAAAAAGGCCTGGGGAAGCTGGTGTCACAGTGCTCTATGCAGAAGACTGGGTATTATGACGCCTGTAATATCCTCAGGCAGGCCTGAAACAACACCACCAGTGACCCAGGGGAAGCCCGAAGGAGCCAGAAAGGTTAATGCTCTCTCCGATCAAAAGGAAACAATGGGTTCCACTGTAAGAAAATGAAACCTCCAAGCAATGAGGTCAAACATTTATTCAAATGATTATTTCTCAGGTTGTGGATTTATGACATAAGATGGGCCCCTCCTATTTACTTCCTAGAGAGAGCCTCAAACTCAGGAATTATTTTGTTCAGCTTTAGAAAGAAGCCAAATTCTACGGCCTTTAAAATTATGCCACTTCCTAAGGACTTGGTAGTTATGACAGCGTGATAACCTGAGTTATAGTCTGAAAACCAGTACAAGCCCACAAACCAATGCTTCCTGGACCACAGTGAAATAACTAAGAAACTAAGAGTGGGCATTTAGAAATTTTTGGATGGATTTGATGGAATTTTCCATCATTTTAATCTAGTGATTAAAAACAACCTTGTATTTCATTTCCCCACTTCATTTTCTAGTATATCACTTTTTATTGTACTTTACAAAAGTATCCACCCACGAGAGGTTGCAAACCTAAGAACTGGTCCTTTTGCACCAGTGATTTGAGAGGCACTGTGTATAAAACCAACTTCCAGAATATTCAATTCAGGATTGTGGTTGCAGTAGCGACTCGCAGGGAAATGTGGTCTACAAGAAGAGAATCAGAAGGAGTTTGGAACCTAACATACACTCTCCTCTTCTGACCCTAACCATCAATCATGCAAACGCGCACCTTTTCTGTCTTCCAGCTGGAATTTAGCGCCCATATCAAGGAGGTACTTCACGGTATCCAGTCTACAGCTCTCGATGGCTCTGCTCAAAGGAGTGGAGTTGTTGATGGAGAATGCATCTATCGCCGCTCCGGCTTTAACAAGAAGCTCAACGATGTCTTGTTGGCCTGCATGGCATGCAAAATGAAGCGGGGTCCACAGGAAATTATCTGTTGCATTAACGTTAGCCCTATAAAATAAGATAGATGCACAAGCTAAAAATGTGGGTTGTTCCAAGCACCAGAGGCTGGAAATGCAAAGCAGTTCCTATTACCGTTATCAAGTTGTTGAACTGTAAACCAGGGAAGCTCTGAGTAAAGTTAAACTCTGTGCCATTTCTTGACTTGTGCTCTGCATTATCTGACAGTCTTTTCTTTGCATACACACACACACACACACACACACACACACATTTTGTTTAGTTTTAAAAGGCACTTAGATTCCAGGGGTTACACTTTTTGCAAAGGTTAAAATTAAGGAAAATTGTATAACTGGATCCTATGAAGGTAAAAGCTGATAAGAAATATAAAAGTCCTATTATTTCATTTTGTATCTACTTTCTCTGCATGTTATAGATTTTTAAATGCACCTTCATTATTCAACTTCTAAGCATGAAAATGTATTATTTTACATGTTAGTCTTTTTTAAAAATTCACTGTCCAAAAGTTCAAATTCTCACTAATTGCTTTATACTCCCTCCTCTTGATAATACACAAATCTGAATGCTTCTTTGACCTTGGCCATTATAGAACAATAATACCCTTTTATCAAATATGCAGTTGCTTTGCTAATAAGGGCTTTACATATTTTAACTCATTTAATCTTCAAAAAATCTGCAAGTTGAGTCCTATTAGAGCTCCATTATAAAAATGAGAAAAGTGAGACCCAAAAAAGAAACTTATGCCAGGTTACTCAGCTACGGTAAAAGAAGGAATTAAACCTGAGTAGTTGCTTTAGAAGTTCAATAAAAGTGTCATGCTTGGATATTTTACAGATACTTACAAATGAAGCAAGGAACAGGCAGCTGCTTCTGGAGGAGGGAAAGAGACATGCCTTTACAGTCATCATGACCACTGTCCCACTTGTTTGAATTTGTTAGGATCCCCACACAGGGGAGACAGATTAAAAAGCAATGTGTAAAATGAATAAATTCTAGAGAGCTACTCTGCAATATTGTGATTATAGTTAATATTGTACTGTACACTTATAATCTGTTAAGAGGGTAGATCATGTTATCTGTTCCTACCACAATTAAAAAAAAAA
>NW_024424675.1:13582588-13724368 GCF_017311325.1 Ursus maritimus
AAAAAAAAAATTCTTTCTGCTTCTCCCTCTACCCTTCCCTCTTGCTCATGATCTCTCTCTCTCTCAAATAAATAAATAAAATCTTTTAAAAAATAGTTAAAAAAATTCTTTCGGTAATTTAAAATAAAATAAAAAGCGACTCCACACCATGTAGAGAAATCTCTAGGCAAAGCAGCTTGGTGCATAGTCGTTATTGGTAAGCCATCTCTGTGTTCCCACATTCCCAGGTTCCCGTTAGCCCACTGTCCCATACAAGATCTATCTGTAATCTAGATGTCAGGAATGAAACACTTTCTTTGTCCTTAAATGCTGGAGTTGAATGTGAACTCAGCCAAGAAAACATACCCTTTTTCAAGAAGAAACTTGACGGCGTCTATGTTTCCAGTGGCACATGCGGTCATCAGCGGTGTTTTGTAATAATTATCCTTCATATCCACAGGTGTTCCTGATTCAAACGCCTTTTTGAGAGAAGCCAGGTCTCCTGCCTTGGTGATGAAATTAATATTTGAAAATACCTTCGGTGGATCATCAATGTACCAAGCAGAGTCATCCTGAATAGGGTGTTCCGGTGGCCGGTCTCGGTTAAACCGACTGCTATCTGTTACGTTCTTGTAGGTTTCAATCATGTAATAGGGCGGCCCGCCGTCACTCCGGCGGGGAAACGCGTGGTCAGGGATGATGCAGATTGGGAGGGGTAAGACAAACTTGCCTTTCTTTGGCTTTTTGGCCATCCCTTTTTTCTTTTTCTTAGGCCCATAGGATCCCAAGACATAAGACTTACTCAAGTACCTGGTTCCTTTAAAGAAATCATTAATGTTGACCCCAGCTCCCCGCAATTTTTCATGAAATTGAGCTATCATAGCCAGCTGTTCTGAGGTCACATATTCTTGCCTCTCCTCCAGCGTCAACACAAAGTCCTCCTTGCTGACTGTCCCATCGCCTCTGTCCACAAATGAAAAGGCTTCCCGAAGGAAAGTCTCATGTTCTAGCGACCAGTCGTGAAGTCTCAGGGCCCAGAGCGGATTTGGATTTTTGGCTCCTGGCCGGGCTAGCTTATTAGCGGTCCGCTCTGCCCGCTGTATTTCTTTGCTTGCTGCTTTGAAGCCGCCTTCCTTGGCCACAGTCCTGGGCGTTTTATGTTCTAAGTTCTTCCATTTCAGGTCACATCCTACGACATGAAGCATCATTATTATGAATAGTGCCTAGGCAGCTGCATGGCTCTACAGATGACTTTCATGCAAACTTTCACCCACTGGTCTAAAGTTTATCCCTAAATTATTTGTATAGAGTGATGAGCACATTCAGCTGTTACAATTACAAAATGAAGCTGAGAATTTTTTTTTTCCTGTGAGCTTCACTTTGGTGAATTCTGAGGGAAATACGTTTCCAATTTACATGCTCTGCCCCTAAAGGATTAGGAGGACATGAATCCCTATAGATATTTGAAACAAATTTCATATTGGGATACTTGCTAAGGAGACTTCCTGCCAAACAGGAAAAGAATAAGGATGGCATTGGAATTTGGCCCTTAGGAACTCAGAGTGCCGAACACTTGCTTCTTTTTGAATGATTATGACTGCAAATCTAGGTACCATCTTAAACTATATTTACCTGCATTCTCCATGCAGTCAATGTAATTTATATCGATCTGCTATTTTGTGATAGGCCATGTGAACAACCTGACAGAGGACAAAGTCATTTGTTCATCAAATCTGAAAGGATTCCAGGATTACGTTTGTGCAAATTAAGCATTAAAATTCATTTTCCTTCTTGGACCCTTCCTTAACATGACGACACCAACATTATATGTGAGGATTCCTCAAATACATAAACGTCTCTGAGTGCACTGGGAGTCTACTCAGTGCCACTAGGAAGGCTGTGCTGTCTGTAAGTGTCTTGAGACATTAAAAATCCTTTATGTATATAAATAAGTCTGACTATGAGGAAGTTCCTTCTAGTGTTTTGAGCCTTCGAGAAGAAGGCTCTTCTGCTGCTTTGCCAACATCCCATAATCAAAAAGATTGTTACTCAATCAGTATGTCTGGCAACCAAAATATATGGGCAGCTGCGTGCAAAAACAAAACACGCCCCTCCAATATTTTATAGTTTCATCCCTTGTCAAAAAGAAAATGAGTCACCAGTACTTTTTAAGATTAATACTTCCTTTGGCATTGTCAAAACTTAAAATTTTATACCAAGACTGGTCATTTTACTAGTGGTAGAAGAACTCAAAAAGAGTATTATGACAATGAGGATTCTAAAATGTCCATATTGAACAGTTTTAAGAACAGTGACTTATTAAAAACGGGACCTGAGACTGATCTTGATAGTATCATTCCATAGCAATTTTGAGAATGCTGTTTTTACTTCGCTTTTTTGCTTATTCAGGGTATCTGGGTGTTTATCTACCATCTCCCAAGCCATTTCTTCTATATTTACCCCTCAGGATCAAAGGATTTTAAAGCTGTTTTATCTTGCCTCCTTCTGCTCCCAGTTTCCTCCTAGTTAGAAAACTTTATGTGGATAAAAGACTCCAGCGTGCCAGCTTAAAGATCTGAGGCCTTCTTCTTCTCCTTTTGCCTTGGGACTTTTTGTCTCCTCCTTTATTAGTAGTAAAAATAAAGATCGATACATTCCCTTTGTGACGTATGATCTGCGGTCAAATGTACTCAGCTTACAGCTGGTGTGTGTGCAGAGCACCAGCCGCCAAAGGCCCAAGAGAAAGAGAAGCCTCCTGGGCTGCTTCCCTAGAAATACTCCAAACTCCCTGCTTCTGCGCTTGGATATGGCACTTGCACTGCTTATGGGGATGTGTAAATTTCACCAGCAACAGGACCCTGGGGCAAAGGAGAACATTGAAGAAGATAGTTTAATGTGTCAAAAGAATCCAGCCTTCACATTTAGTGAAGTATAGAAGACACGAAACCCAGCGAGTTTACTCAGAAATGAGCATTTTGTTGCGAATGCATTGTTTGTTGTTGTTCTGACTGCCTTAGACCCAAGACTCAAAAGGTGGACATTTAACTGGTCACGCTTCTGCTATGGAAGTGGGTCTCCCACCTAGGATCCAGTGAAGTGATTTTACTTCCAAACATGTTACAGAACCCTGAATGCCTTCAAACCCTTGTTTTAGAAACACAGTCTAGTCTTATGACTGCCAGGAAGATAATATACTTTTCTGCATCCTTGGGCAAGACCTTTGGCATGGCCCAAGCTCTGATCAAACGTGCTTCTCAATTTGCTTTTTGTGACTTTCTTCCAGGACTACACAAATGACAGAGTAGATGTCTGGTGATGTCTGTCCCAATAATAAAGTGGTCAACATGTTAAAGTTGAAGAAGCTTGTCTTAATCTGGGGAGAGCTTTAGTTTTTAGAAATATACAGTGTTTCAAATGTCAGAATAAATTGCTGATAGTGACTGGGTTTGAAAACAAGACCGATGAGACAGTTTATGGGGGGAAAAGTTGCATTTGATATATTTTCCTTTATTTGTTAAACGTGTTTATTATTTGGGGGAATGGGGAAAGAGTATGAACTTATATAAGTTCGTAAAAAGTAGAAGTGAATCAGTTATTACACTCTTAGTTTTGCAGGCACATTAGTCTTATTTATATTAGTGGTTACAATACAGGATCTCTAGGTCCCAGGAATTTCTAAAATTCTCTGCTCTATTCTATTCTAAAGTCATAGAATAGACTCTAATTTTTGCCTATTTCTCAAACTGGAAAAAAAGGAAAAAAACACTACCACAAAGTTCAGCAGAATGCAGTTCCAATTCTAATGAAGAGTTAGAAACTTTTTTTTTAAATAAAGATTTTATTCATTTGCGAGACAGAAAGACAGAGAGAGCACAAGCAGGGGGAGGGGCAGAGGGAGAGGAAGAAGCAGACTCCCTGCTGAGCAGGGAGGACAAGGGGCTAGATCCCAGCACCCTGGGATCATGACCTGAGCCACAGGCAAATGCTTAACTGACTGAGCCACCCAGGCACCCTGAGTTAAAAACTTTTAATGTACATCTAGACAGCATGTAATTAATACCAGTTTGATCCCTAAACTTAATTAGCTAATATTACCATTTTAAGGAATACATTAAGCTATACATACATACTTCATATTCCTAAATTAATAGTTACATAGAAGCTACAGGAAAATCTAAAGTATTACATTTCAAATTTTCCATGAAAATTTTCATTTTATTTCGTATTTCTCCCTAAAACATTTCTCCCATAATTTCAAATTATTTAGAAAAGTTATCCTTTGCACTTGATACAATTGAACACTTTTTATTAAAATAGTTAAGAATTCAGACAAAAAGACATAGTTTTCAGCATTTCTCCTTCAGACTGATGTCGACATTTTTTAAAGGAGTTTAATAACTATAAGCGTTTTAATAATTAGTTGACCCATGAAAAATCCTGTTCAGATTTTTAACGATAACCTAAAAATACTTGAGAATATGGGTTTTCATCACTTTAAGACCAGATTCATGATTTGACAGAAGGTAGAGTAGAAAAGATTTTCAATTTTCTTTTTACATCTATAACTGAGGTTGGGCTATTGAAAAAGATAAGCAACTGACAAGTGACAGGCCCAGATTCTCTGCTCATCTACAATATGGGTAAATCATAAATACTTTAAGCATAAAATTGCTAGACCATTTTACCTCGCTGAGCTATATATTTACAGCAATCTGCAAAACCACCCATGGCAGCGTAATGAAGTGGTGTGTTCCCATCCATGGCAATCAGCCCCATGTCTCCGTTGTAAGCAAAAAGAAGCTTCAATATCTGTAAAACAAATAGTAGATATTATAGAGGGATAGCAACGTACCTTCATTGAATGAAGACTGGCACCTAAACCTGTTATCCAATAGTTACTTAGGCTACACGTGGCTATTTAAAATTAAATTGAATTAAATAGAAAATAATTTTT
This sequence comes from Ursus maritimus, assembly GCF_017311325.1. Taxonomy (NCBI): domain Eukaryota; kingdom Metazoa; phylum Chordata; class Mammalia; order Carnivora; family Ursidae; genus Ursus; species Ursus maritimus. The sequence goes on from NW_024424675.1 coordinate 13,587,522, forward strand.
AAAAATCCAGTTCCTTAGTTTCACTAGCCATTATTTAAAATACTCAAAAGCCACACATGGCTACTATATTATACAGCACAGATATAGAACTTTTCCACCACTGCCAAAAGTTCTATCAAATAGCATTGATCTAGAGTTTAGAAAATTCTATACTCAGCTGGGGCACGCCATGTTAGTGAATTCTGATAACTCTGGGAAACATCAGCGTATGGGAAATATCATCAGAAAAGCAAATTCTTTACCAAATGTGACTTCTACTGTGGTGTAGATTTTTATTGCACGGGAGAGACTCAATGACAAAAACAAAGATAATTGTTAAAGCTCAGAAAATTGAGTAAGGAAATTTTAGATGTAATTGAGAATTAAAAAAAAAAAAAAAGGATGGGGCGCCTGGGTGGTGCAGTTGTTAAGCGTCTGCCTTCGGCTCAGGGCGTGATCCCAGCGTGATCCCACCGCTGGGAGCCTGCTTCTTCCTCTCCCACTCCCCCTGCTTGTGTTCCCTCTCTCGCTGCCTGTCTCTCTCTGTCACATAAATAAATAAAATCTTTAAAAAATAAATAAATAAATAAAAATAGGATAGCATTGTTTCCTATCTCATTTCTTCAATGTCACTATACCTATGAGATATCCTTTGCTGGTATATCCAGATAACCAGAATACTTAAGAGTTTAAAATTGAGGTGAGTCATTAGATACACACAAAAAATCAGGGAAATAAGACTATGTTGACATTATTCTCGCCACAATTTGGTCATGCCGTACATATTATGAAGATTCTATTATGTAATGGAGGCATAAAATAAAGTAGTCCTGGTTGGCAAAACTTTTAAATTGCCATAGCTAAGAATACAGAAAAACATTGTTAGTAAAATAAATGAATAAATGTGGCAAGCAGATAAAACTGAATAAAGACCTAGAAAACATTTTTTAAAAAATAATATTTGGTATAAAATAGAATTTTAGAATTATTTAGGGAAATCAAGATGGTAACGTGGAAAAAATTCTTAGTGTAACCTATATGATATTTAAAAACTTTGAGGAAAAGGTAAGAATTGGTGAGCAACAAATTTTAAAGCAAAAGGCAGATTATTACATCAAAAAAGCCTCCTTTGGCAGCAAAATGTGCAGCTTGTTTTCTCTCGTTGTCAAAGGCATTCACTTCACCTCCTCTTTCCAAAATCCCTCGAACTAGTTCTATCACTCCTTCTCTTGATGCTTCCATTAAGGCCGTTCGACCTGTGGACTGGACGAGAAGCAGATCAAATCCTGGTTATACTTGTCATCTTAAATAACACTTCGGGTATACATATGTTCTAAATCCATTTGGCCTTAGATTCACACTGGCATGTTTAGTTCTCTACACTTTATTAGTTTCACAAAGCAAATAGGAAATGAAGTAAGTGCAATGGGTCGATGTAGAGAGTTCCAATATCAGAGTCGAGGTCACACCAGATGTCCCTGTGAAAAAATCATGCTAAAAAATGCATTTTTTTTTGCAAAGAAAGTAGAGCAAAAGGGGAGAAAAGAGGGTAAAATATATGCTAAGATTAGATTATAAGTGTTTTCTAATGAAAAAAAAATTTATTATTATTGTCTTGAAATGACTCTTGAATAATTAGAAAACTCAATAAAATTGGCCAAATGAGGAGAGGGAGCAAAATGGATAAGGGAAATAGCACAATTACATATTTTCTTTCCAAAAAGATAAATTTTTATTAGGCATCGGTGATACCTTTTCTATTTTCTCTAATGATGTTTTCCCGTTATGCATAATAAATACCAATTTTCCGAATGTAATTAGGAAATAAACTGTAAAATCATGGCAATAGAAAGATAATGAGAGTATATCATCTTAAAGCATTTTGAATAGGAATGAACAGTCTATAAGCTAACAGGGTAATTTTACCGTATTTAAATGCAAAAATTGCACTACAAAGACTCTCTAATTGAAAAAAAAAGGAATATTTATAATCACAGGAATAGCCATACTGAGTTCATAGCATTTGGATTGGCTCCCTTTTCCAAAAATGTCAGGCACGTGTCTTTAACATCATGTGCTTCTTCACAAGCTCTAAGAAATATTGGTCTTCCTTCATAGGTAGAGTTGTTGACATCTGCGCCATTTTCCAGGGCAATCAATGCACAACGATAATGCCGCTTAGTAGGTAAAATGCAGTAAAACAAAATACCTGTAGAAAAATAGAATCCCCAAAGAGTACTTCATTAATAGTCTCTCTACATTTGAGCCAGATAGCAAAGAAAAACTAATAATTTTGAAATCCATAATCGGCCCGTTGAAGGTGGCAGAGCAAAGGCGTAGCGGCCTTCTTTTCCTTCTGAAACCAACTGAAACATCAAGACAGAGGGAAAAAAGAGCCAACCTCTCATAGAATTAGAAAACAGTCACAACCAAATGTGATAGGACCTGGTTCAGGGAAGAATCTGAGTGCTGAGATGTGAGCCCCTGTCAGCCTTGGGTATTTGGCATCTTGCAGTCTATACCCCACGTGCAGGACTGTGTATGCTGGAGGGGTCGTGGTGGGTTGCTGTGTCCCCTCTGAAACTTCAGAGTGACAAAGCAGATGGTAGTGAATGATGAAATATGCAGACCGACCATGTGTATAAGAAGCAGGCTGTCCATACAGCAGCATTAAGAAGAAAAGGTACATGACAAGGAGCTCTGCCATTTTGGCAACTTGTTTTGTTCCAATGAAGAGAGGAAAATGTGAAATCCCCCCACCTATGACCTCTGACATAGAGGCCCTCCGCATAATCCTAGTCAAAAATGTACTACAGATCAGGGGTATTGTTGTAATCTGGGCAAGCAACACTTAAACTCCAAATTGATTTTGTAACGACCTCACTCTAAACAGAGGCTTCATTCAAAGAGGAACAGTAATCAACAAAAAACCAGCACATGACCTATGAAAAATATAGATACCAAAAGGAAGAAACCTGATAATAAAAGTTAGGCAAAAAGTACACACTAGAAAAACTATACTATGTGAAAATTATTGACTGTCCTATTTCTATGATAGCAAAGAAGTTAAATGTAACTTTTTTTTCTAAAACAAAAGTGCAAAGATGGACCAAAACTAAACACAGGGCTTCTAGGACAACAGAAGATAAATAGGAAAAGATGAAGTTAAGCCAGCTGAACTTCGAGAAGATATGGTAGAGGAAAATAAAACCACCAAAGAAAGAAAAGTCAAACTGGAGATGGGGAAAAGGAAATCACAAAAACCACAGTCATGGACGTGAAGGAAAAACTTGAAAATTCTAAGGAAAATGTAACAGATGATGGAAGAGCTGAAATGGTCTAAAGAGGCAAAGAAGAGTTAACATATATGTAGTTAGTGCTCAGTAATAAAACACCAAGTAGAACAGAAAAAAATATATAGATACAGTAGAAGAAAACTTTCTTGAAGTGAAAACTTAAATTTGGAGATTGAAAAAGCATACTGGGGTCTCAGGAAAAATGAATTAAGAAAAATCAGTGAGGTGTGCCTAGGTAAAGCTAGGTAGAGGACATATCCTGTGAGCATCTGGGTAACAGTTCAAGTCCTCTATAAAGAGGGAAAGTCAATCTGGCCTCCAGATTTTGCCACGGCAACATTCAATAACTAAATAACTAAAGGGTCTCTACAATATCACTTGAGAAAGAAAATGGGAGTTTTTTGTATCTATCAAGCCGGCTGTTCATATATAAAAGCAGTGGACATGTAAATTTAAGGATGCAAAAGTTATTGTACTAATCTCTTCTTTCATAGAAAAATATTAATGAATACCATATAAAGGGCTAATTCAATAAGCAAAGTGCAGTGTTTTTATAAGCAGTGTTTTTATGTAGATGAAAAGCTATCAAATCAGCCATTAAGACAACCAAAAACAGTTCTCTTCCCAAGAAGCAAAAATCTGTAACTACATAGGGTGGTGGGTGTTAACTAGACTTATTATGGTGATCATTGTGCAATGCATATGAAAATCAAATTATGTGCACACCTGAAACTGATATAATGTTGCTGTCAATTATACCTCAGTTTTTAAAAGTCAATCAGTAAATAACAGTAAATAAAACTACCATTCCAACAACCAAAAAAAGACCTAAAAGCAGACCATTAACCTTAGAAAACACAACATGCACACGCACACACAGCAAAATAAAGAACATATGGACTATATAGGAAAATATTTTTATACGTATTTATTTATATATTTATACATATTATACCTTCATAACATAAAATAAATGACGGTTCTGAGGCCAAACCTTTGGGCCATCTAGATAAATAGAAATTGGATAAATTCTACCATTAAAATAAAAACCACAATTCATATAAAATCTAAATCTATTTCATATAAACAAATGCATCTAAAATAGGGTTACTCGGAACAGTTAAAAACAGAATGATGGCCAAGGACATGGCTGAAAATAGAAAATCAAAGACACAACAAATCATAGCAGGCGAAAGTGGGCTGAAACCACCACCAACAACGATCCACCTAGAGAATACCAGATGAGGTCGAATTCATTACAAAAGGCTCTAAGGTACTTAGGAGATGGATATCTTATCATGATGGCAGGTGCAACTCACAGTTAAAGTCTACCTGGGCTGACTCTTTAAGACACAAAGACCATGAATCAACATTCTGAAACTGTAGCAAAAAGAGAGGGCAAAGATGATAGACTGTAGAATTCGCATACTGCATTTATGGGACTGGGTAGGCATTCCTATAAATGGGAGAACCAATGGAATGGGTGCTATTAGGAGCTAGTCTAGCTTAACCGTTGAAGAGAATAGACACCATTCTGTTCTCCACAATAGACAGACACTAATTAATCACCTAGGACAATATATGGGAAAGAGCTTCTTGGCTTAGAGATTTACCTTTTCCATGTTCTGCAAAATTGTTCAAAATACAATTTAGCCTAAAGTATGTCCCACATCCTTCTAAAGATCCAGTAAGTGTTTTAACCATTTAAATGTTGGCTTGTCCTTTAGGACCAATACGCAGTGAGTGATACATCAATTGCTGGAAAATAGGATGTCAGTGGCAGAGACTTCGGTGGAATAAGCAAAGCAGTTGGGCAAGTAGCAGCCAAACCAGAGCCGCGCAAGGTGAGCTAGATTCGTCGATGTGAGGAAGACAGGGCTCGCAGGGCAATAAGCACAGCACGAGTTACACAGATTCAGGGCTCTACGGGCAGGACTAACAAGGTCATGCGTGCAACAAGATTTATATTTGTTTCAAGTCTTATTTGATATTTTTAATTCTTCCTATGTCAGTGGTCAGATTGTTTTCTCATACTTCCATCTCCCAGAACCTTGACAGGTTTAATATAAATTTGAATGAGCTTAGATATTAACCAGATGGCTGCCGCATTTGCTACCAGCATTCACTTGATCCTGTTTCTAATTTTACTTGTTTAGTTTTACAATTTTAGATTTTTATGATAAAATTTCTCAGCCTTTTTTTTAAAGCTTTTATTTCTGTTTCAAACTCCAAAAGGTAGACTGTTCTCCACCACAGTGTTTCCCCCAAAGTATATTTCACAAAGCTCCAGGTATATAAGGTGCCATAAGGAAAAACTATTTCAAGGGTCAAAGACAAATGGAAAATGTCACTGTCTTTAGTCTGTCTGACAAATGTGAAATCAACATGTCTCAATTTGTTTTATCCAATGTTTCTCTAACGAGTTTGACAGTGGAACCAATTTTGCATGTAATGCTTATCAATATCCCAGCGATTCAGTGGTCCATGGAACACACTTTGGGAAATGATATTCTATAGAGCTTTACGAGGTTTCTTTGTTTTTTTTCTTTTTCAGGATTTAACATTTTAAAACACATTTGATCCCTGAATGCATCTGAATTTCATTTCATTATGTAATTAAATGATTGTTCTTTCCCTGTCCTCTCCTATTGTTTTAAGAAAGTCACTTATCAAATACCAAGTGTGGAGAGAATTACAAAAGCAGATTTCGTTCCTGTCAGAAAACATTAACACTAAAAAATGGGATTTATTTCTCCAGTGTGGGACTGATGTTAATGGCTTTGGACTTGAAGCAACTCCCTGGGACAACTGATTAAATCTACCAATTTATATTAAGCCTGGTGGTAATTTTCTTGGTGATTTTCATAAGGCTGTGTCAAGTCCTTCTGGAACCTTGAGTATTTTGGGCAAGAAGCTCCCAGGCATGGTGTTGAGATGAGATTAGGGAGAATAGAGTGGAGAAGTGGTGCTGTCTCACCTGAAAAAGCATGGAAATGCCATGCCTCAAGTTTTAAGTCATATTTTCAAATACATTTAAACTGACCCTAGAAAATTGGATTTTATGCCAGAATCCACCTTAGCTCTTCCAGTTCCCACCTGCAACCCCTTTCTATGTCAGACTGCTACTGAGAGGGGACAAAATCCTTTTGGAGTCCAAGTCGAGGACCATTTGAGGTTCTACAGTATAAAAAAGAATAAGAAATACTTTCCCTCATCTTTTGTTCTGAACAAGATTCTTATGTTTTATGATCAATGATTCTGACTATGGTTATATCAGTGTGTATTATTAAAAATTCTCCACATTTAGAAAAGCCACCAAACACAGATTAATCTAACTCTAATCTTTTTAAGGGAGACATCTCTCAGAACTCATTTCCCTAAGATAGACCCTAATACCACTTCCAAATTATAGGGAGCTGGTGTCCTTAGGTACAAGAGTGAGAACCTGGCTTTTCACTTAAACTCATGAATAATTCTCTTCTACAGTTGGAAAGCAAAAAAGTGCACTTTGTGGATTTCTGGCTACACAGTGGATTGCATCTACTGGATAGAATGTTGGGATTTTTACCTTTTCCTTCATTATCAACTATAGTCATGTCAGCCTTTGCCTTGGCTAATATTTCCATGGACAGTTCGTGCCCCAGTTCTGCAGCCCTCATTGTTGGAGTACAGCCCATCTTGTCTTGCACATCAGGATGGGCACCAAGGCTAAGGAGAAAGCTGACCATATCGACGTCATTGGAAACTGAGGCCAAGTGCAGAGCACTATGTCCGTTGAGGGGGTCTGTGAAATTGATTAGTTCAGGGTATCCAAGCCTGATGAGCTTTTCTATCTGCTTCGTGTCTTTGTTCCGAACACACTGAAGAACTTTGTAGATCTGCAAGTTCTCGAGCCTCTTATCTGCTAAAGCCATACTCGACCACCTTCTTGAAAATGCTTTTCTTGACCAAAACAAAAACTATAGCAGCAAAAACAAAAACAGAACATACAACTCCAAGTTAACTTTGTCATCTTTATTTTGTTATAAATAATATTTTAAGTCTTCCCTAAGAAGAGAGGCTGTTTCTCACAAAATGTTATTACCACAATTTATTGTAACTGATTTCACAAAAAGTATTAATTACACATAAATACAGAGGATATTGAGCTAGCATAAAGCTAAAATATTTCAAAACAATTCTTTCATCATAATGAATACCAGCTTGCTAATGCAGTTTTCTTGTTAATTTAATTTCTTGATTCATTTAACCCTCCTTCCTCGACACAGCCTCCCTATTTTATCTATGAGGAAGGTAAGGCTAACAAAAGTGCCAAGGTAAGGATTTGAGCTCCCCACTATATGGCTCTGTACCAGCATGTCCTCCTAACCTAGAGACCATGGAAGGAGCCATGTTGGCTATCAGGCAGTGCGTGTTACAGAGACTGAGGCTGAGGGCAGACGTTGCACTTGGGACTCAGTTGTGCCAGAATTCCCCTACCACTTCAGTTAGTCCACACGACATGTTGGTTAATGCAACATTAGCTCAGGGTTGCAGGAGTAAATATGTCCTCCCCACCCCCCCCTTAATTTAGCATAAGCTAGGCAGCTGTGTTTCTGTCTTTTGCGATGGAAAGGATTCCATCTTACTACAAAATCTGAAACTGTGCCACCTTTTCTCCACAAACCTGCTCCTTCGCCTGCATTCCCTGTGGCAGCGAGTAGCACTGGTGACCACTTGCTCCTCTCTAGTTGTGTCTCTCTAGGCAACACCATCTCCATTGCCTGTTCCCCTCCTACTTCACCATCCACTCGTCACCCCCCTTTGCTGGCTCCCCTCCTCTGTCAGAAGCCTAACTGTTGGGGTGCCCAGGGTTCGGCCCTCAGGTCTCTCTATTCTCATACACTGCCCTGATGGTCTCATCCCATCTCATGACCTTCACCCCAATTTGAGGCTTCTGGTCGTTCACTCTTAAATTTATACAGCCATCTCTGACTCTCCCCAGAGGTCCAAAGTGATGTCTCTACCTGTTGACTCTTCATTCTCACATGGACTCTACTAGGCACATAAAATTCTGCTCCTCTCCAGAGCAGAACAACTAAGAGCACCCTAACTTTCTCCACTTCTCCCCACTTCCAATGATGCCATCACCATCCATGAGTCTACTCCGAGGAAAATACTAGAAGTTATTCTTCATTCTTTCTTTCCCCACAGATCCCCTACTCTTTAAATCCATCAGCAAACCCCATAACTCCACCTTCAGAACATAGCCCGACATCAGCAACCAGTGATGCCGTCCTCAGCCAAATCCTTGCCACAGACTCTAGGTTGTCTCACTGCTTCTTCAGGAGCCCACCACGGCCCCTTCTTTATTCAGTCCCCAGAAAAAAATCTCTCTAAAATGTAGATCAGACAAGCCCCCACCCCCAACATCTTAGCATAACTATTTTTGAACATAAAGAAATGCTGAACACGCATATAGCTACCTCTGAGATCCTACCGTGAGTTCTTCACTTGCTTTGTCACAGAACTATCGATCTCTCTGTCTATCCACCCACCCATCTTATTCTTTGATCCATTTCAAAATAAATTGCAGACATATTCCAGCATACAATATCCTTAACTGGGGTTCAATATTTGCTTACAGCTTTTTTCTCTCTTTTTTGTCTTTTGAATATAAAATGAAATGTACAAGCATTAAGTGTACCATTCCATGGGTTTTGACAAATGCATACATCTATGTAACCCAAACTCCTGTTAGGATATGGAACATGATGTTCATGCCAGGAAGTTCTCCCCCAAACAATCTTTTAAAATAAGTTCAATTGCTTTTCATTGTAATCAGAATAAATCCAAACACCTCATGATGATCTTTTAAGAACATTTTCTCTGCCCCTCTGATCTTACTTCACTCCAACCTCCCTTGATAAGGTGATCTCCAGCCACACCGGCCACCTTTCTGTTTATGGAACAAAAGCGCATTCTGGCCTCTGCAACTTCTTGTTCCCTCTGCCTGGAGTGCCCTTTGCTCAGAATTTGTTAGTTGGCACTTCTCACCATTCAAGCTGCGGCCACCATGTCACTTCATCCCTTTCTTTTCTTCACAATGAAACATCTCTGTATACCACACTTCTATAGATCTGTACATACAGACATATCCAATTTATGTATTGTGTGACTTCCCCACTTGCATAGAGCCTTCATGGAACAGAAGTTTTATATCATAATGACCTTTATTTCTCCATTAGCCCGAACTTGACTCCTGTGAGGCATTCAAGTAATGGTTGCTCAATAAAGGATGACTGAAAGTTATGACATTGAGGAGTGGAAGAAACCAAAGAAAATGCCCACGTTTCTGGCTTGAGTCACTGGCTACCTGTGTCTGAGATGGGGAGCTCAAGATGCGGTCCCGATTGGGTCAGAGAGTATAGACGGTTACGCCTTGGGCATGCTGAGTCGGAATCCACAAGGCAAGAGGGCACACAATTCAAGAGAGAGATATGAGCCTGGCCTATGCGGAGCTGTGGGAGGTTTGGTGGCTGCAGGGCAGCCGGAGACTGGGCGAAGTCAAAGGGGAGAACGAGTCAAGGGTGCAGAGTGCCCACCACTGTCATGAGTGCTGCTGCCTCATCCTTTTCTCCCCACTCTTCTGCCTGCTGTTTTTTCTTTGTGCTTCCTCCTTTGCCACTGGGACATCAGTCATCACATGGCTTGTGGCTTCAGTGTCCTGTTTGCTGTGGCCCCTCTCTTGCCTTCTAATCTGTTTATAACATGTGGTGGACTAGGAAACCAGATAACACAGCTGGTTAGAGCCATGTGTGTACATAGGCTCCCACTAAGTCCTAAGCTGCCCCACAAGTCACCCAGTTGGCCTTTGCTGCGTGCCATGGTGATATTTACTTTAGCAGCTGTTTATGGTTTGTCTTATTACTGCCAGCCATATCCTAGTTAGGTGCTGTGTCATACAGCGTACGTAGGCACAATGTACACGGAATAGGATTGGTGCTTCTGAATAGCTCATTGACTCTCCTGAATCTATGTCCCCTCGTTTGTGTGAACAGAGACATCCTCGTCGATGACTTCAGTGCTGACAAAGAATTAGCAGCATGAGGCACCAGCCAATCTAGCTACGCTGGTGAATTCCAGAGTCCCTGGATGGGTTCTACGGCCTGCGCTCTTCCAGCTAAGGTCCTGGAGGGCAGGGGGTGGGGAGAGCGGTATTCCCTGCTGGCCTTCACAACCTACTGCCAAGACCCATCAAGAGCCTCGCCCCTCTGGAGGAAACAACAAAAGTCCTGCCCTCTAGTTCTGGGTTCTTCAGTTTTATTATTATTATTATTTTATTAGTTTCAGGGGTAGAATTTAGTGATTCATCACTTGCATATAACACCCAATGGTCATTACAAGTGTCCTCCTTAATGCCCATCTCCAGTTACCCCATCCCCCCACCCACCCAGCAACCCTGTTTGTTCCCTAGAGTTAAGAGTCTCTGATGGTTTGCCTCCCTCTCTGTTTTTATCTTATTTAATTTTCCCTTCCCTTCCCTTATGTTCACCTGTTTTGTTTCTTAAATTCCACATATGAGTGAAATTATATCTGTCTTTCTCTGACGGGCTTATTTCACTTAGCACAGTAAATTCTAGTTCTGAGTTCTTCAAAAACTTGTGTCGCATCCCTGGTCTTCAGGGGGTCATCATATGTACATATGCCCCAGAGTGTATACTCTACCTCTGTGTGGCCCTGGAGCCACCTTGGCATACCCCCATCTGATCATCTATGTGGACAGTCTCAATAGACGGGGGAATAGAACAGGATTTCTTGACCCAAGGTCCACATTTGGGTCGGAATCCTCTAAAATTAAATGGCAATCTGCAGTGCGTGGGGGAAAGATCCATAGAACTCATCAACTTCTCCAAAGAGTCTGTGACACCAGCGTGGTAGAAAGAGGAATGAAGGGAGACATGCTTGGAACAGTGNAAAGAGTGTAGGATTGCAGGCGGGGAAATCTGTTATTGTTTGGGACTGCTCCCTTCTCTGCATCACTTATACAAACTGGTTACATAAACCTGGACATATTATCTACCTGGTTTGTGCCTCAGTCTCTTTATCTGTGAAATGGGGATGACAGTACCCACTCCGTGGGCCACGTGAAGAGGAAATGAGACAATCCTAGTAAAATATTTAGCAAAGTCCCTCAATGCAGGCTTGCTACAAATAAATCAAATTTCCCTGGGTTTCGACTCCCCCATAAACCACAGTGTACATTTGGGGGGTTCTTTACTGTCCCTTTCAGTTTTGGGGTGGGTTTTTTTTTTTTTTTTGAAGATTTTATTTATTTATTTGAGAGAGATGGTAGAAAGGGAGAGAGTAGGAGGGGGGGTGAGGGGCAGAGGGAGAGGGACAAGTGGACTTCCCGCTGAGCAGGGAGCCCCATGCAGGGCTAGATGCCAAGACCCTGAGATCAGGGCTTGAGCCCAAGGCAGATGCTTAACCGACTGAGCCACCCAGACACCCCTGCCCCTTTCAGTTTTAAGTCTCAAAAAAATCCGGAGGGGAGGGGGTTTAAGAAGTAATTTCAAGGGAAAGGCCAGGTGGCAGGGAGCAAGGTGCCAAGCTCACCTCTTAGTCCTGGGGGTGATCAGTAGCCGCGGATGACCTGGCACCACGCGCCTCGGCCTGCGGGGGCGCCCTGCGGCCGCGGCCCTTGCTCTCTGCCACCTGGCTGGGGGTCCCAGCCGCGACCTCGGGCTCCCAGAGCCCGGCTTGGGCACCCAGCCGTGAATGGTGTCTCTGTGGGCAGAGCAGGCGAGCCGGCGCGCGGGGTAGCAGGGAGGGGGTTCGTGTGTCCATGGGCCCCGGGTCCGCTGCAGGGGACCTCGCAGCCAGGTGAGCGCAGGGGGCGGGGTGGGAGCCCCCGAGACAGGGCCGATTGTGAGCTTCGGCCACGCACCGCCCAGCTGCCAGGGCAACGGGACCGGTGCGCTGCGCCGGGGGGCGGGGCTGGTGTCCGTCCGCCGCTGGGCCCCGCCAGGTGGCTCGGGCCCCGCCAGGTGGCTGGCCCGGGATGCCGCTCCGCGGATGGCGAAGCCCGTGGCCCAACGCCAGGGTCGGCACCGGACCTCCCTTCTTTCATCCTTTTCTCCCACCCCCTGCCCTTATTCTAAATCATTTAATTCGGAACGTCAAGCTCCTATAATAAAACCAACCAACCAATTGATTACAATATAGAATAAAATAATTAAAAAGTAAAGTTAAATGAAAAATACATTATACAACAGAATGAAAAAAATCTACTTGTCAGAGACAACTGCTGTAGATTCTTGTAAATCTTCCCAGAATTTTTTTTTTTGCATACTCGAGGATGCATATAGGCTTAAAAATATTTATACACAAATGGCAGCAAATCTATCAAGGAGATCATCTTACTTCGGGGCCTACAAGTGCGCCCTAACATCCCAACCCCCAACACCTTTTTGCAGGCAAATTCTGGAAGCTTTTGTTTATGTGAGTGCAAAACATGTATGCTTTTAAAAATAGTATGCAATAGCTTCTGTTTAAAAACAATAGTTCTCCCATCCCAATCTGTTCTATTTTCTACCCAGAGACTGTTTGAAAATATGATTAAGGACTATTTCATGAACACACAGGAATATACTCTATAACATGGGGAAAGGACGAAGAAACAAAGCATACCATGGCTAAAGAAGTTTGTTTCTACTGCCGGACTCCCTGAATATTTCTTCCCCAAACTGCCTCCTCCCATTCCTGTCCCCATAGGTAACCACTACTCTGAAATTGGTATTTAGCGCCCCCTTGCCTTTTTTTTTTTTTTTTTAAGATTTTATTTATTTATTTGACACAGAGAGAGACAGCCAGCAAGAGAGGGAACACAGGCGGGGGGAGTGGGAGAGGAAGAAGCAGGCTCCCAGCAGAACAGGGGAGCCTGCCATGGGGCTCGATTCCCTGGGATCAATCCCTGGGATCACACCCTGAGCCGAAGGCAGATGCTTAATGACAAGCCACCCAGGCACACTCCCCCTGCCCCTTGCCTTTTAAAAATATGTTGCTTCATATGAATGCTTCCCTTAACAATGTGTATTTTGTGTTGCATATTTTGAGAATATCTAAAAGTGGAGTAGAATGGTATGTATTCTTTTGACATTTTTCCTTCTAACATCTTATTTTTGAAAATACCTTTTAATGTTTAATTATAGCTCTTTTATCTGAACAGCTGTATACTATTCCATTTTATTACCATTCCTTACCCCCTTTGAATCAATTCTACTATTGATGGACATCTGAGATGTCTCTAGTAGTTGGTATTACAAGGGACGCTGCTATGATCATGTTTGTACGTGTCCACAGATGCAGACGTTCAGGAGCTTTTCTAGGGTATATGCCTAGGAATGAAGTTTCTGGGTCATAGGTTATTTATAACATCAAGTTAATGTCAACTTGTTTGCCAAAGATTTATAGCAATTTAGACTCCCCATCAGCAATGTGTGTCTTAACCGAGACTTGGTTTTGCCACACTGAACTTTTTGCCAATCTAGTGAGTATAAATTGGTATTTCGTGATTTTATTTTACAAGCTCTGCTTAATGATTATTAGTTTAAGAGCTTGAGTTTTTTGGAAATATTTGAATGTGACTTTACTGGCAAGCTACACTGTTCACCCTCACCTACTTACCACATAACTCTCTTAGATATTTTAACAGGATCGATGTGAACTGAGCAATATTGGTGCAAATACTGAGTAGCCATAGGGTAGACATTCGTTAGCTGAGTGAAATCTTGGAGATGACCTGTCTGACTTACTGTCCTCACTTGGTTTCTGGGACATTTTTTTCCCCTGAAAGGATACTCTGAGTTTCACAAAAATGCTCTTTGATTTTATGAGCAAGTAGCTGAAAAGGAGCTTGTCCATGATAATCCTATTTGATTTCAAACTTTTTGCAGTCTGAGGAGGTTAGGTATGTTGATTTACTGACCCAGTAGCTTCTGTCAGTGAGGGGGCAGGCAGAACATGGGCGAAATGTTAGAGACATCACAAATTGGTAAATAGACACAATCATTCCCCACTTTCAAAGTCTTCAAAGTCTTCAAAACACATGAAGTTCTTAACTTGAACTTTGCTTATATTTTTGCTCTTAGCCATTTGGCAGTCAAGTCATCCGAAGTTGGGCAACACAAAGGAAGAATGGGAGTCAAGGGCGCTAATAGTCCCACTGCTTGAAATAAAGCTAATCGAAAAGTGGCAGAAAAGTTTCTGTAGTTCTTACCGATACAGACAATGAGACAGACTGATGCATGGGCTAAGTTCCTTACCAGTGATCGAATTTGCACTTCTGTCTTTATCTGGTATTCAATAAAATTTTATCTTTAAGTCACAACTATGCAAAAGGATTATGCATTTCTTACTTCTTATGTAGTCCCAGGCATTCTGCAAAATGCTTGGTAAATAAAGTGATTCTATTGAATTACTTCCCATATCTTTATACAAGTTGTCATTAAAATCCAGTAATAAATTGCACTAGCTACCAAAGCCCTTAAATTCTTATTACTGGCCTGAAAGGCTGGCCACGGAGTAGTTGTTCCATAGCAATACTATATTAATTAATTTAGATGTGGAAATAATTGAAGTATGAGTTAGTAACTGGTGTGGCATTTCAGTGGGTGATGGTATAGTTGACTGGAAATAAAATCTGTTAAATCATTAAGGATCTTTTCATAAGATTGAGGCAAAATTTGTAGAGTTATTGTTGTTACCTTTTCAAAATACTTACAAAATTCATCTTTTATATTGCCCATGTGTTAGTGTTTTTTTCCTTCTAGAAATAAATCTTTCAGGGTGCCTTGGAGTCATGGGGGAGGCTGTTTGCTATGTTGCCCTGCACATTGATTTAAAGCTTTATGTATTGTCCAAGTAAAGGATGGATTGCTAACATATTTAGTTGTTTCTTTCCAAAAGGGAAATAAAAACATGTCAAAAAAAAAAAAAACATGTCAAAAAGCTTGGAAATGGAAAATAAATTCATCGACAACACAGAGCACTGCTTACTACTTTCAGTAAGGACTTTCACGATCTGTACTTCTCTCTGGCCTAGAGTAAGACCTTCTAAGATCATGGAGAAAAATGTGAATCTGAAATAAACATCTCAAAAGTTCTCTTGTTCCCGAGCATTTTTCATATTTGTAGGCTACTGCTGTATTATTCAGATTTCCTAAGTACTTGTTTATTTTTAAATGTACTGTATCAATCTAATTCTTAGAATATATTAAATCTCTCACAGTTAGAACTTCTGTCAAGTTCTTCCATTTCTAGTAATTTCCACCGCCGTACTGTTTGTGCATATAGATTTATGACCTATCCGATTCCTAGTTTTTGCTTTTTACTGTTATGTGGTGTCTCCCCTTTTCTTAGGGAATGTCCATAGCCTTTCATTCCCCTGGTCTAATAATCTTTTAGTTGTCTTCCGTCCAATGTCTTATTTTTAAACTTTCATTATCAATCTACAGATATGGTTCTGTAAATACTATATAGCTAGCTATTTCTATTATTATATCCAATCTATCTCTGTCTTTTGATGAGAGCATGGAATATATTGACATTTAGTGTAACAAGGGATATACTTGACTTTAGTCTCTTAATCCCATTGCTTATTATTTCATTTTCTCTGTTATGACGTCTTTTTTTCCTTATTTTTCTGGTTTGCTCAAATTCCTCCTTGTTAACTTGGGAAATCTGATGAACCTTTCCATCCCATTAATAATCACCTTGCATTTTCAGACACTAATATTCAATTTTTTATTTTTTAAAAATAAGATAACTTCCCCACTTATTTCCAGATGCTTTGTTCTCTCAATGCTTTCCCCACTGTCATTTCCCCAAATACTCTTCTACTCTTAGATCTTGGGGATGTCACATTTCTCCCCATCTCTCTCAAGAGTTGACACCAACTTTTGAGCTTGGCCAAAATAACTTAGAACTTCTAATTTCAGGCGTTTATTATGTTATCACTGGCAGTATGCATCTTCCATATTAATGCATATGACACATTTCTGGGAAATCTAACCTTTTTCATTGAAAGGCCGCTTCACATCATAGTTACAAGCTTGGGGATGTGAGTCTGAATACCTGGGCTTGTGTCTCAGCTGCCCTGCCTACTAACCATGTAAACTTGGAAAAGTTAAATAACTTATTTGTGCCTCAGTGTAGAGAATAATACCATTGTGGTCAGTTAAAATGTCCACACATTCTTTGACCCTCCCCTCCAAGAAGTGGAGCCAAATTCTGCCCTCCCCCTTGTGTGTGCTGGATTTCATCTCTTGCTTCCAGTGACTAGAATAAAGTGGAAGTGACAGTGTGTGACATCAGAGATGAGATCATAAAAGACACAGTGGCTTCTGAATTTCTCTCTCACACAATATTCGCTCAGGGGGACGTCACCTGCCATGTCACAAGGACACTCAGGCAGCCCAATGGAGAGGCCCACGGGGTGAGGAGCTGAAGCCTCCAGCCAATGGTCATATGAGTAAAGTCTTCTAGGAAGAAGACTCTTCAGCTAGAGTCAAACCTTCAGATGCCTACAGCCCTGGCTGACATTCTCACTCCACCCTCAAGAAAGTCCTTGAGCCAGAACACTCTTCCCAGATTCTTGCCCTGCAGAAAGTGTAAAATCATGACTGTTGTGTTAAGCTGCTAAATTTGGGGGTAGAATTGTGACGAGGAATGAGTAAGATAGAGCATGTAAAGAACTTCACTATTATTTTTATTATCTGACCCAGAAAGTTATGTTGAAAGATTCTTTCCTAATCACTTTCTCCTTTTCATCTCCTTATCTTGACAGTTTTGTCTGGGTCATTTGTTTTCAGTTAGAGTTGTGCCTCCAGAATTTTCCAGAAGCTGAGTACATAAATGCTAGATTTTTCTGAACCTTTGCATATCTTTGCAAATATTTTTATTTTACTTGACGGGTAAATGGCATCTCGGTTGTGTATTGAATTTCTGAGGAAAGCCCTTCTCCCTCAGCACTCTGTAGTGTTATCCTTCTACCTTCTAGCCGCTTGCTCCCATTTTCCTCTAGTGGATAATTATTCTACTCCTGTCTAGTGGGTGATGCCTGTCACCAGATAGTTTTTCCTTTTCACTTGGTATATCAGTTGTTATTTTTTCCTTCAAGTTTTTTATGTTTCCCTTTGTTATTTGAATTTTGCATATATAACCAGATGTGTTCGGGTGATATCTTATCTTTTCTTATCAATTCTGCGTAGAAGTCAGAAGCTTATTTCTATATGCGAACTTGGGTCTTCAACTCAGAATAAGCATTCTTTTATCATTTGTTTAATTACTGCCTTTAGTTTCTCTGGACCCAGAAAGCCCCCGAACTGGTAAGGCAGGTCTTCTAAAACTTAAAATGCATAAGAGTTACCTGGGGATCTTGTTAAAATGCAGATTCTGATTTAAAGTATGTGGAAGGCAAGTACCTGTCAACTAAGGGAGTCGGGCATTTTGTGGCAAGAGATAAGTCAGTAATAAAATATACGTGCATAAAGTTACTTATGCTATACGCCGGAGACATTGGGCTTTTTTCTCTCTCAAGATCATCCCCCAGCCTGGATGACTTGTGGCTAGGGTAAGTGGGGACTGCCACAAAATGATCGATTTGTTCCTATCCCATTCCCAACCATGACACAGGAGGTATAAGCAGGAGATAAGGGAGAGAGAAATATTCTGTAGGAGGAAGAGTTTAGGGAAGTTAGTTTGGGGCCTGAACACATCCTAAATCCAAGATGATCAGCCAGAGGCCTGAACATAAAACTTTTGGAGTGTGCGTGTATGCCGGACCCTAGAGATAATTCCTCCTTCTTCTCATCTGCAGATAACTGAAGACAAGGGGTTTCATGAAGGATCTGAGCCAACAGGACAGGCTGGGATCTCCGACTAAACAGTCACCCACCCCCTCTTCACTCTCCTAAGCTCTGGGAGGGCAGCAAATTTGACCCCACAAGTTTCTGCCTTTCCAAATGAGAGCTCTCTGAGATTAGCTGAGGAGCAGGAGCTGTGGGCTACCCTGATGGTGGCTCAATGGGACAACGGGACACACCCCCTAACGGGAGTGTGCCTGACTTAGGAGTTCCAAAGGAAAATCAGCCAAGATAAAGCTAAACGGAGGTCTAGAAAAGCATGTCCACCAGCTCTGTTGAAAGCAGCATGTCAGTAATAATTTAAAAATCAGATACCCCTGGGACGCCAGGGTGACTCAGTCCGTTAAGTGCCTGACTCTTGATATCAGCTCTGGTTTTGATCTCAGAGTCCTGAATTCAAGCCCCACATGGGCTCCTTTCTGGGTGTGGAGTCTACTTAAAAGAAAAAAATCAGACACCCTTATCTGCTCAGCACCTGGGCAGGACCAGCTACTGACCCCAGCAGTAGAAGACAGCAGAGTCCCGCTGTGTCCCTTACCCCCCCTCTCCCTCCCACCAGCACACACCAGTGATGGACACTGTGCTAATTCTGATAATATTTGGATTTCATTCACTAATTACTTGTGACTGTTACAACAGGATTAGACAGAAAACCCTAGATTAGATTAGATAATTAAATAGGAAAACATTTAATTTTCTCATCACCAAGTGAGAATGAGGGCTTTGCAAAGAATGATATGATTGGTTAGAGACAGGTTGACCCTGTGTAAATGGTTTGGCTGGGACAAGCTGGTTTACACCTTGCATTCAGGCTTCATTGTTAGGAGGTACTGCAACCATCAGACAAGCCTCAGGATAATAGCCAACCAGCTAAGACAAGTAGAGAAAATTCCAAGAACTTGGAAGCTTTAATTAACTTGAATTTACTTGGACCAGCTCTCTCTCTGACTTCATACTATGTGAGAGAATTGCTGACATTTTTAAGCCATCTTGAGATGTGCATCTTCTTACAGACGAAAACATCATGACACAGCATCCTTTTGGTACCCAATGAAATGCTCATCGATATTTGATACATTCATTAAATAAACCTGTCGATGTCTGTCTTTTCTATGTAATATACATATGACCTGAATATCTATCCAGAAACTATAGCTGGTCTGAAATATATAATTACTATAGGGCCTGTATTCATTGATAGTTATTCCTTCTCAAAGTTCTTTTACTATTCCATATATGTGCAGAGTCAATCTGCATTGTTATGTTAATTAAACAAAACATAGCAGTGAACTCAGGAAGTTACTCTTCATCGTACATATAGATCAATTTCGGAAAAAGCCAAAACCTTTCTCTTTTATTTAACACTTCTCTAGGAAAGCAGTTGAGATAAGCTAGCATAATTCTGAAATAATTTGTGTACTAGATAGACCAGCGTATAGGGATGTACCGACGAAAAATACAGGCACAATTGTTCTAGAAATTAGGTCTTCATGAAAAAAACAAACTTAAATGATTGACTAACTCAAGCTGATTAGATATTTTTATTAAATTCATCCTTAACCAGTGCTTCTTTTCATGGCTGCAATAATTAAAATATAATACATATTCAAATGAGTAATTGAATTTGTTAAAAGAACATGCTCAGCTCAGTGAAGACTTTTGAATAAATAGAACTCAAGTACCATGTTTTCATACTTCATAACAGTTGCTTCATCTTAGTGTAATGACTGCCATGTATTGTACTCTAAGAAGATTTTATTTTGAACTCACTTCGTGTTATGCGTAAGCTTCGATGTCTATGAGTGCATGAATCATCTAGGTATAACCGCGGACTGAGAGTTTGTTAACTACACTTGAGCTAAATATTCTAGGGACGGTCTGATTCGTTCTGCATACTTTCAGTCCGATTGCCCACTACTTTGTCCAGCTTTGCCAGTAAGATCCGTGATATTTTCATCTCATACAACCAAGCAGTGAAATGATGGTTGCATTGAGAATTTTGTTTGCTTTTCTGTGCTAAGTTCTCAGAAGTTTAAAATAACTCGTGTTCAAAACAGTGAAGGAAGACTTTATAAAATACTTCGGAAAGGAAACTATTACTGCTGATTGCTATTCTCAATATGTTAATGATTTGGAGTGTCTTTCAGACATTTTAGGAAGACCATTTAGCAAAAAAGTATAAATAATAAACTCCTATTGTGTTAAATGGTTAACATTTCTTTTTCTCTTCAATCCTTTTTGAAATTACCTTTATTCTGGTGATACAGAAAGAAGAATCCCACAGAGTACTATAATGGAGCAAAATGAATTTGTGTTCCAGTTCCTATTGGCTACATCCTTGTTCACATCCAGAAGAGATCCAGCCATGACACAAAGCCATTACAGCGGGTAAGGGTGATAGCAGACAATAAGAAGATCGAGATCTTGGTCTTCACAGCATTATCATTTAACTTCCATTGGCATCACAGCGATTCATTCATCATTCATCTTTTCCAGGGAGTTTTGAATAGATGAGAAATGTAAACATAATGTTCTGTGCAAAAGGAAATTTATTCATTGATTCACTCATTTTACAAATCATTATTAAGTACTTGTCATGTGTCAGGCACTGTTCTAGGCATGGAGGTTATAGCAGTGAACAAGAGAAATAACTTCTCTATTCTCACAGAGTTCATAAACTAGTAGGGGGAAGAGACACATGCAACAAAACACACAGGATAAATCAGGAAATGATAGGTCTTATGAAGAAAAGTAAACCACGGGAGAGGTTACATAGAGTGCTGGATGGACATTGTCGCTTATACGGGTCACCAGAAGTCGAACTATAAAACTTTCAGCAAAAATATAGGGATGAATCTCCATGACCTTGGATTAGACAATGGTTTTTACTGTGACACCTAAGTATACCCAAAGTACAAGCACCCAAAGAAAAAATAAATTTGTTTTAATAAAATAAAGATTTGTGCATCAAAGAACACTATCAAGAAATTGAAACAGCAACCTATGCCATGGGAGAAAATATTTGCAAATAGTATGTCTGATAACGTTATAGAACCCACAATATATAAAGAACTCCTCCAATTCAACAATAAAAGACAAGTGAGCCAATTTAAAAATGGCTAAAGGATTTGAATTTTCTTCTCCAAAGAAGATCTACAAATGGCCAAGAAGCCCATGGAAAAAAGCTCAGCTTCATTATCTAGTGGAAATGAGAGGAGTTAAGGTAATAAATCCAAGAGAAATTAGACAAATCACCTGGACACTGCAGAGAGCACCATAAACCAAGAGGCAGAACTGACGGAAAAATTACATTTTTTGACCTTAAAAGTAATAGCATAACAGGGGCCCCTGGGTGGCTCAGTGAGGCAACTAACTCTCGCTTTCCACTCCGGTCATGATCTCTGTCTGGGTCGTGAGATCTAGCCTCAAGTCAGGGTCAGCAGGGAGTCTGCTTCGGATTCCCTCCACTCAGAAAGGGGAAGTATTGATTTTTGATGTGGGAAGAAAAAGCACAATTTACACAATTCACCCTGCTCTTCTTGAAATATGTAACCCAGTTTTTGTTTTCTTTGTGTTGTCCTGCTTTCCCTAGTTACTGAAAAAATTCGAGTTTTGTGTTTAACAATTCAACCTTCTTTTTTTTTTTTTTATCGTTGTAAAAGGATTATCTTCACCAATTGCCTTTGCTATTTGAAGATACTTTCAAATACTTCTCACATATTAGGAGCAAATTTAAATAAAACATTTTCCTTGTTAAACCATTTCTTTTTCAGTGATTAAAGCAAAAATGAAAATGCTGAATATTTTAGAGCACTGGTTCTCAAATTTGCCTGTACACAAGAATCACGTGGGGATCTTACTACAGATTTTGCTGGTGGAGGTGAGGCCTAAGATTCTGAATTTATTATTTTTTAAAGATTTTATTTATTTGACAGAGCACAGACAGGGGGAGGAAGAGGGAGAAGCAGGCTCTCTGCTGAGCAGGGAGCCTGCTGTGGGGCTTGATCCCAGGGATCACGACCTGAGCCAAAGCCAGAGGCTCAACCAGCTGAGCCACCCAGGCGCCCCACGATTCTGGATTTCTAACTAGCTCCCAGGTAATGCCACTGCTGCAGGTTCAAGGATCTCACTTTGAGTAGCAAGATTTTCATTCATGATATAAATGATAATTTGGTAATTAAACATTAGCCAAATGTGATATAATATAATAATATTTTGTTTCTTTTTCATTTGTGGAAACAGGTTTTGTCAGATTTATTTTTCTTTCACAAATTACACCAAGTAGTGCATAGTTATAAAAAACTGACTAATTATAGAAATAGATGGAGTAAAAGTAAAAAAGTTATCTTCAGGGGCACCTGGGTGGCTCAGTCGTTAGGTGTCTGCCTTTGGCTCAGGGCGTGATCCCGGCGTTCCGGGATCGAGCCCCACATTAGGCTCCTCCGCTGGGAGCCTGCTTCTTCCTCTCCCACTCCCCCTGCTTGTGTTCCCTCTCTCTCTGGCTGTCTCTCTCTCTCTGTCAAATAAATAAATAAAATCTTAAAAAAAAAAAGTTATCTTCATTCTCCTTTCTTCTCCCTCAGTCTGTCTCCTCCGTGGATAATAAATACTTTGGCATAATAAACACTAAATAAAAAGAAATGGGAGTAGTCTAATGAACCCTTTGGTATTTATTGAGAACTTTTATAATGCCGCAATAATGCTGCATAATAAATTCATCCCAAAATTCAGAGGTTTACGACCGTAAGCAGCCGTCTACATGCTTGAGTCCTCAGTTGACTTCTCTTGTCTCATCTAGAATAGGTTTGGCTGGCAGCTTTACTTCCTCCGTTGTGTTTCACGACAGAAGCTCCCAGCTGCGACTGGGGGCCGGTTGGCTCCCAGGCTGAAGGAGGAGGGGCAGTTCCTGAGGACATGTTCTTCTCATGGAGGATCACAGGGGCCAAGAAGACAAGCCCAACATTCAGGTCTGTGTCATGTCTGCTATGCGGCCAAGCCCGTTCAGACGGAGGTGCTGTCTCAGCTCGCTCTAAGGCTGTGGCAGAGGTGTGTAAAGAAAATGAAGAATCAGGGTGAATTTTTAATCTATGAAGCCATTGAAAGTATGTCCTTTGTAGCCTCTCTTTTGTGCTCCGTGTGGTCTTCCACTGTGAAATCCACGGAGTCCTCCGCAAGTTGCATGCACTGTCATCGAGCTTTTCCAACATAAAGCATCGGGTGGAGGAAAAAAGTTGAAGCCCCCTCTGATCTTTGAGTGACTCCACGTTGGTGGTGGTCCAGAGCAATGACCAGTACAAGAGAATCAACCCCCACTCCCCCACACCCAGGTTTCCACGTGTTCACATAGGAAGAGAGCCAAGCGGTTGGTATTTAACAGGGGTCCGTGAGGTCCTTTGTTTCTAGGCCAAAGCAATAAAGATGTTGGTTTCTTTCCCAATTTGTTCTTCAGTAATAGTAAAGGGGATTTTTCTAAGGAGATTCAATGCCATTGTGAAGTTTTTGTCTGCAAAGTTTAATAATCTCAGTTTCAAAGCTACTTTTAATTCCTTCTGACCCTGTGCTAATGAACTCTTCTTTCCATTGAGATGCCACCAGGAGGTTGTTGCTGCTGTTTTTCTCCGCGTTTGGATATTTTACCCTTTGCAACATCATCTCGGAGTGTGTAGTAGAAGCCACCGATGCCCCAGTCTAGAGCTCTTCTGCCGTCTTCTGGATTCCTCGCAGCTGGAGTATACACCATTCCCGCCCCCCAACCACCCACACTTCTTTGCTTGCTTTCTCTGCCTGGAGGCTTCCTGAGCACTAGGGCGCTTTGCTCTGCCTGTGTGGGGGCAGCTGGGAACTACAGAGGGCTCATGAGGAACTGGAGCCCGTGCATAGACACCCCAGCTTCCCTGTCCCTCGGTGAGGCCAACTCCCAGAAAAACTGGATGCTAATAACCTGCTCACACCCTTACTGGCTGCCTTCCTCCCTCCCCTCCCCCCCACTCACAGCACTTCCTGGGGTCACGCGTACCCAAGCGAAGACTACTTGTATCCACATTCTTTCCTCGGGGTCAGCTTTTGGAGCAACCCAAACTAAGACAGGTTAGGAGCAGAAAAAGCTGGAAGTGCTCCCTAAAACTCAGAGCACTGAAAGCAATACAGTAAATTAATGAGCAGGTAAGAAACGCTGCCAGGTGGCATGGCTGTGTCAGAGTGGGCAAGCTGAAATCAGCAGCAACCAAATATCCAACACGTGAATAGGGAGAAAGAGAAACTCCCACGCAGGTGTTGGCCTGTGTTTGAAGCACAGAAAAGGTGGAGCTTGGTTCTAGGCAAGGGCAATGTCCCCGATGCTCTGGCTTCTTCCTCTTCCCAACTAGTTTCTCTCTCTGGCTACTCCTTCGTCTTTGTGCCCCTTTCTCTGACTTTTGTTCAGAAGGCATGGGTACTATCCTGTGCTTATTACTGCCAGGGCAGACAGATTCGCATTAGACTCGTGCTCCGAAGAGCTGGTGGCGGCCCCGTCTTGTGCCCTGGATCACATCCTCTTTGTCCACCTTTTTACAGCAACCAGCTTGGTGAGGGGGTCACCCCCACACACACACCCTACATCAGTGGCCACACCCATCTCTTGCTTTCTGCTCTGGAGCTTCTCCTTTGCCATGTCTCAAGATACCTTCTGGAAACCATTTAGCTATTCTGAAGCAGGTGCAATCCTGGAAGTGCAAGGTCATGAACATACCCCCCTGCCCACGTAACTTGACCAATGGGGAAAGAAAGCTGATGGATAGTTTCTCCTTGTCCTTCTGGTGAACAACTCTGAGGTGTGCTCTCCGCACCTTCTCAGAGCGCCCCCTGGAGGATGGAGCCCCAATTGTATTGTTGTACCATGGAGCCCCATGGTATTGTTGAGCCTGGTAACATACTTTCCTTGTATGACTCTTTCCAGTCTCCCAATCCAGTTCCTCAGGATGGAACTTCCCAAAGTAAACTTCCTGGATACACACCCTTGTGTCCAGCTCAGCTTCCTGGAGAATCCAGTGCTGGTTAAGTCCACATTCCAGGATGCCAAGCTTCCCCTGTTTTCCCTTTTCCCAGTGACTCCTCAGACACCTTCCCAGCCCAGCTGTTTTACGGACACTGTCATAGTCTCGTCTTCACTTCCAATTAACAATGGTAGGAGCTAGAATTCTAAAAGCTAGAATTCTGCTAACTACTCTTAAGGAATTAACCTTTACTTAGACATGAACAAATATTTAGGACTCTAACTTCTGCTCCTTCCTATTGAAGTTTTGAGGATTCTGATAAGCTCATTCGTCAGCTGATGGTCCTCCTTCATTCATTTCCACCTTCACTTGCAATAGACAACATTTATCCCTGGAGCTGTAGATTTTGTGGGGATTTATTGATTCAGAAACGTGTTTATTAACATTCACAGCAGTTACGTTGGCACTGTTGACAATACAGAGCAGCTAAGAGGCAGTTGCTGAAGTTTAAGGATAATCTAAGGATGAAATAGGAAAAACAACAAATAACCAAAGCACGTAAAACAGAGAATGTGATGTGTGACAAGTACAGTATTGACAGGGTGTCCTGGTGGAGAGAGAAATCCTATCTGGGCAAAGCAGAAGGAAGCATGGGCTTGACACTGGTCTTCAGTCGTGTAGTGAAGGATTCCCCACTTGGCCCAGGCTGAGACCAGTGAAAGCAATGGTCGGTTTGGCCATGATGGCAAATATGCCCGCCTTTGGTTGGCTTAGGCATTTTGAAGAAACATTTTTCAATTTCACTCTTGAACATTTTGGCGGCTCTAGATATTTCAAGCTCCAAAGGCATTTCGACAAGTTTCAGTACTATGTTGTTGCCTAGCACGTTTATCCTCTCCAAGGTTCAGTTTTTAGAGTCTAAAATCTATCTTTTCTGCACCCGTACTGTCATAAGACCTGCATTTTTGATGTATTAAAACTCTTCATGCCTCTTGGGTGTTTCTGCTTGTTTATGAGAATTTCTTTGTTATTCATGTGTAGATGGCAGTTTGAATGACCTAGAAAGAACAAAACATTAAAAATAATGATTACATAATTCATGTGATCCCTAATTAACTATGTTTTATTTTCTAAAAGCTACAGATGTTGTATTATTCATAAGTCTGTTCACATATTATTTATGTCACACAAATAGGATGTTTGTTGGCTTAAAACAAGCAAATTCTGTGCATTTCTTTAAGCTAAAAAAGCGGGTATCGGGGTGTATTAACTATAATTTTTTGTGTCTACAAAATGAGGAGCTAAACTACTAAAGTCTAAAGCCTTCCGGCCTCGGAGTGTGGTCTTTAGACCCGCATCACCTACAGGCTTTTAGAAATGCAGAATCCTGGGCCCCACCCCACAACCACTGACTCAAAATCTGCATTTGAACATGATGTCCAGTGATTAATGAGCACTTTAAAATCTGAAAAGCCCTGATCTGTTTTCTAGAGCAAGTTTTAAGAGCTAACTGGTCTTAATTGCAACTGTATCTGACACGTGGGGCACCCAAGACACCTGATGACCATGGTACTTGGATTTTAGAATGGATCAATATATTTTGAAATATTAATTTCTAGTAAAAATATTTTTGCTCCTTTAAAAAAAAATATTTAGAGTGAGAAAGTGTGAGTGGGGAAGGGGCAGAGGGTGAGGGAGAGAGACACAGAGAGAGAGAGAAGCAGACTCCCTGCTGAGCACGGAACCTGATTCGGGCTCGATTCCCCCAAGATGATGACCTGAGCTAAAACCAAGAGTCAGATGGTTAACGGACTGAGCCTCCTAGACACCCGTATGTTTGCTCCTTCTAAAACAAGCCAGCTTATAGGCTTAAAGGATCTTTAATTACTATGGTCCATTTTCTATACCTCTAATCATTTGTGTACTGATTCACAGGGGAAAGTTTTAGGTTTTAGAAACTTAGAACCACTTAAATGGTCACATATTTGTTATATCTCTTGGAGAGTAAAGGAACATTTTTCAAATGATAAATGTCCAATAGTATATTTAATGATGTTCAACCATATTTAGAATTTTTTTTAACAGTTTTTTTAAAGATAGAATTGTTTCCTACCCATCAGATTGAATAATGAACGACATTACTCCAGGATTTGGGAAGGGAAAGCAGCCTGATATACAACTGGTAAGGATATAAATTGACATGAACTTTTTGGAGGACACATCTACCAACTTTTCAGTGGGCCTACATTCTGACCAGAAAGTTCCACCTTGCAGATTTACTCTACAGATATATTCCAATATGATTACAAAGAAATATGTACAAGAATGTGCAATGAACCATTTATATAAACATGAAAGCTGGAATTACCTAAATGTCTATCAACACTAAGAAGTGATTTAATAAATTGTAGCATGTTAATACAGTGAAATATTACATAGCTATTAAAGAGGAAGGGAGAAGCTGATGTCTAGGATATATATATATATAAAATTAGATTCAGATACATATGGAGATTACAGACACAGATTAGATGAGCTATAGATATAGGTCTCTGCATAGAAAATGCTCATAAGAATGAACACCAAGCTGTTCACAGTGGCTGCCTCTGGGACGTGGAATGCGGGAGGATGGAGGACTTTTTATTTTGCAGTTCATCTACAGTTTGATTTTTTAAAAAAAATCAAAATAAATGTATAACTTAAAAATATTTTTCTTTTGAATGTCTTCCTCCTAGCCAAAAAAAAAAAAAAAAAAATTATGCACAGCTAGCTGGAGAAGATAGGCTTATAAATTTCAGAATCTGTGTGCAATCCAAAGAAATTCAAAACAGAAAAAAATCCAAGAGTTGCTCAAGAAATACTTCTTAGCAATTCTCAACCATAGGGTTTCTGAGAAATATCTGAATTCTGAATTAATATGTTTTCCATTACTAGGTTAAGATATGTTGGAATATAAGCAATATTAAACTCACAGATAACTTTTTTTTCTGATAGTCAGTTTTTACTATTTTATTTTATTTTGTTTCTTCACGTTTGTATTTAAATTCTAGTTAGTTAACATGCAGCGCAGTATTAGTTTCAGGAGTAGAAGTCAGTGATTCATCACTTACATACAATAGCCATTGCTCATCACAACAAGTGCCCTCCTTAATACCCATCACCCATCTAGCCCAACCCCCACCCACATCCCTCCATCAATCCTCAGTTTGTTCTCAGTAATTAAAAGTTTCTTATGGTTTCTTTGCCTCTTTATCTCTCTCTCTCTCTGCCTCTTTTCCCCCCTCCCATATATTCATTTGTTTTGTTTCTTAAATTCCACATATGAGTAAAATCATATGGTAATTGTCTTTCTCTGACTCATTTTTTCTTAGCATAATACACTCTAGCTCTATCCACATTGTTGCAAATAGCAAGATGTCATTCTTTTTGATGGCTGAGTAATATTTTACATATATATATATATATATATATATATATGGCACATCTTCTTTATCCATTCAAGCACATCTGGGCTCTTCCCATAGTTTGGCTATTGTTGATAATGCTGCTATAAACATCGAGTGCACATACCCCTTCAAATTCGTATTTTTGTATCCTTTGGGTAAATACCTAGTAATGCAATTGCTGAGTCGTAGGGTAATTCTATTTTTAACTCTTTGAGGAACCTCCACACTGTTCTCCAGAGTGGCTGTACTAGCTTGCATTCCCACCAACAGGGCAAGGTTTCCTTTTCTCCTCATCCTCGCCAACACCTGTTGTTTCTTGTGTTGTTAGTTTTAGCCATTATGACAAGTGTGAGGTGGTATCTCATTGTGGTTTTGATTTGTATTTCCCTGATGATGAATGATGTTGATTTTTCAAAATGCAAACTAAAATGACATTGTTCTCCACTTACCAATCTGGCAAAACATTTGCCAATATTAAAAAGGTTGCTGATATTCAGCAATCATAAGTAGGTACACACGTAATGACTTGGGAATATATATACATTTTTAAATGGAACAACCAAGTTTAATCTGATATGTGTAGCCTGATACTATTTTGTAAGTACATAATATATTTCAGAGTAAACATAAGAGAAAATTGAGAAGAACAAATACCAAGCTCTTGACAATGGCTATCTCAAAGGAAGGGGATTTGAGAACAATGTTTTGGCTTTTTCCCTTCGTAGAATTTGGTTTTTAATGTGAGAATATGGTAGGCCTTTTTTCCCCCAAATATTTTCAAATTTGAAAGATTTAATTTAATTAATTTATTTATTTGAGAGAGAGAGTGAACATGAATGGGGGAAGGAGCAAAAGGACAGAGCCCCACTGAGTGGGAGCCTGACATGGGGCTTGATCCCAGGACCCTGAGATCATGACCTGAGCTGAAGTTAGATACTTAACCAACTGAGCCACCCAGGTGCCCCCAAATATTTTCAAATTTCAAAACGTGTAAAGAGAACCAGTGAAATTCATTTAATTAAAAAACATTCTCCACATCTTTGTGGTTCTAACTCCTCCAGAGTTTCAATCTCCCTTTGAGAATAAAATAACACAAATAAAAAAATGTTCTCCTTGTAATTAGGCTTGTGCAAAGGCATAAGGGGTGAATTTGGAAGGGAATGTTTATATATGGCACCTTCCAAACTGGGAACAAAGAAGTGCATAGAATTCTATCCCATATTCTCATCTTAACAGCATTTGAAAGGGAAAAAAAATACTGAGAAGGGATATAATAGTGTGTTTTCCATGACTCAAGAGGCATAAATTTTAAGTAAACAAATACTATCTTAAAGTGCTCTGTGGCACTCCTTTGAGGAACACATTTGAGAGTTCTAGGTGTTGGCTTGCTTTTCTAAGAGCTTTGATTTTTAAGAAGCTATTGGGAACTGGGGGGAAAGAGGCAATGAGAATGTTGAGCCAGAATTGTGATTCAAATAATTTTGAGTGAAAAGTAGGGTCTCTCGGAGATCGAAAGAGCTCTAGGACATTTCACCTTTTTTTTTTTTTTCTGCTCGGTGGAAAGTCTGCTTCTCCCTCTGCCCCTTCCCCCGCTCTTGCTCTCTCTCTCTCAAATAAATAAAAATCTTTTTACAAAATAATTATTATCCCAATATATAACTCAAGCTGAATCAAATAGCACTCTTAAAGTACTTAAGAATTGTCAGAATTCCCCGTTTCACTTTACATGTGAATGGTTTTGTTTTGTGGGTTTTGTGGGGTTTTTTTGGTTTTTTTTTGTTGTTGTTGTTCTTTTAATGTGAATGGTTTATTGAGCCAGAAAATGACTGATGCGTACTTTCTAGATACCTTCTTTTCATCTCCAGTTTTGATCTCTTGCAGTTTTACCAAATAACATGTCTATGAAACACTATGATTTCAAGTCATTGTTGGTTCTTGACAAGTTCAAAAGGAGCAAATCAGATTTCTTTTAGAAAAAGATTCATGTATCTGAAACAGGCTGCCCAATTTAGACACATATATCTGGAAAGACTCTTTATTCCAAAGAGTTATGTCCCTCACAGCCAGGCTTATTTCACTGGACTGATTGTAGTATGAGTGAGAAAAATAATATGAACATAACTTTTGTGGAATCAGGGAATAGTTTATATTCTTACCAATCTCAGATATGTAAATTAATCATTCAGGAAAAAAAAACTCCTGAAAATGGGCATAATTATAATAAAACCCATCAGTAGCTGTGTAAAATCCGTC
Source organism: Ursus maritimus (assembly GCF_017311325.1). NCBI lineage: Eukaryota > Metazoa > Chordata > Mammalia > Carnivora > Ursidae > Ursus > Ursus maritimus. Next base: position 13,618,373 of record NW_024424675.1, read on the forward strand.
TTGCTTAAGTAATACTAGTGTTTTATAAATACCAATATATGAAAAAATATTAATTTTCTCCAATTCCTTTAGTCTGAAAAGTACAGACACTTGCAAAGTTCATAAGTTGCTATGCGAACATTTCTGATACTCCCAGAGTTAAGAAAATCTCACAACTTCATAATGGAAATGCTGACATCGGGACATAAAATAATACATTTTAAGAGCCTCCAAAGAATTGCTGCACAATAGGCTTCTCTCCATTTTATTTTTTTTTATTTTTATTTTTATAATGATTTTTTATTATATTATGTTAGTCACCATACAGTACATCCCCGGTTTTCGATGTAAGGCTCGATGATTCATTAGTTGTGTATAACACCCAGTGCACCATGCAATACGTGCCCTTCTTACTTCTCTCCAGTTTAAAAACATGATGAAATCGTCTTCCTTTTATTTATTGTTATTATATTTTAGTCTTCCTTTTATTTTTATTTTTTTAAGATTTTATTTATTTATTTGACAGAAAGAGGGAGCAAGAGAGCACAAGCAGGAGGAATAGCAGAGGGAGAGGAGAAGCAGGCTCCCTGCTGAGCAGGGAGCCCGATGCGGGGCTCAATCCCAGGCCCCTGGGATCATGACCCGAGCCGAAGGCAGATGGTTAACTGACTGAGCCACCCAGGCGCCCCTTTAGTCTTCCTTTTAATGAAGAATGCTCAAGCTTCTAAGAAATCCTGAGGTGCATGAAGTAGAGGAGATGAATGCAAAAGGATTTTAATTCCAAGGAGTAACATATCTCTGGCTACTGTGTTTCAATTCATCCTTCATCCTCTTTGCCACTGTGACTTTACAATCACCATCAGAAGGTGGCTAGATCTGTTTTCCCACCTCTTGAATCTGGGCTGGCCTTTGGACTTGGCTTGGCTAACAGAGCATGTCAGAAGTGAGAGCGAGCCAGTTCCTAGTCTGGCTGTCAGGGACCTTCTGCTTCCACGCTCTCTCTTGGGAGTACTGCCAGCACCTTGGGTAAAAGCCCCTGCCAGGCTGCTAGAGGATGAGCTCGCATGTACAGAGAGCCCATTTGTCCTACCTGAGGCCATACTAGATCAGCCTACAGCCAGCAACCCCCAAATATGTGAGAGAGCCCACCTGTCTCACCCCCATCTGACCATAGGTGTGTAAGGGAGTCCTGTGAGACCAGAAGACTCACTCCACTGGCTCATAAACCTTTGAGCAGTAAATACCTACTTATTCTTCTTTAAGCATTGTTTTTGGGCTGTTCTCACTCTTGTTGAGAATGCAGTTTCTTAGAAGACCTAAAAGTTTTTTGCTTTTGTTTTTATTTTTGTTTTTGTGTTGTTTTTTTTTCCTGCAGAAACTATTTTCATGCTAGCTTTGCTCAAACTCATGTTGGTTTTGTAGTTTTGAGGAGAATTCTTTGGCTTAAGCCAGTTTTCACAGAAACTCCTGTGTGATATCATTTTGTCCTATATCTTAGGCTACAAGAAGCCTCGTATTGTCATTGGCAAAGAAGTAGCTAAATAATTTCAAGAGGTAAAGAGTCCAAATATCCTCCCCCAAAAACAAAAGTTTAGTAAAATGCATATTAGTTTGCAGATTTAAAGGCTGCTTCAGTTGAACTCACCGTAGTGAAAGCAGAAAAGATGTCAAGAAGACAGAATTAAGTCTGAATATAACTTTTCCCTCAAAATGTCAACATATACATTAAAACGAATAAAAAATTATGACAGGTTGGGCAACAATACATGTTGTATAAAATATAGATAATATAAGGGAATACAGAAGGGCAAACTTTTAAGGGTTGAACAAATCCAGATCAAGAAAACATTAACAAAAAGTTGACGGTGTGGGGGCGCCTGGGTGGCACAGCGGTTAAGCGTCTGCCTTCGGCTCAGGGTGTGATCCCGGCGTTGTGGGATCAAGCCCCATATCAGGCTCTTCTGCTGTGAGCCTGCTTCTTCCTCTCCCACTCCCCTGCTTGTGTTCCCTCTCTCGCTGGCTGTCTCTATCTCTGTCAAATAAATAAATAAAATCTTAACAACAACAACAAAAAAGTTGACGGTGTGGTATTAACATTAGATAAGTTCAAATTTAAGGAAGAGAGCTTGAAACAGATGAAACACAGAAAGACAAAACATCCAGCCCACAGCAAAAATTACTAAGTAATAAGTTGCAAAAAATGTTAACCAATAAATAACATAACAAAAAAAATGAACCATGAATGGTAAGAAATGCTAGAAACAAAACAGACCATAGATACGTAAGAATTGGAAGTTCTGAACACAATAATTAAAGCTAAAGTTATCAAAATGTATTAAATGCTATATCCTAGTAACAAAGAATATATTTTATTTCAATCAGTCTTATTTACAAAATAATTTCCATGAATTAGAACAAAAAGTAGAAATAGCACAGACTACATTCTAAGTGTACAGTTGTACATACACAAAGCAAAGCTAAAAAAATAATAACCAAAATCAAAGAGAAAAACTGCAACTACCTAGAATCTTAAAATTTTTCTCCCATTATATGTCTGGGATCCAATAAGTGACCAAAATTGCAATTGCTGAGTATTTGCAAGGTTATTAAAATTAAAACAATAAACATTGAAACTTAAAAGCAGAGAAAAATACATAGCCTTACATATCTATGTAACTAACAAGAAAGAGTAAAAGCAAAAGAATGAGCTATGAAAGGTCCAGAGGTAGAAAGAATAATGACACAAACTTAAGAAAGAAAATAACAAATATAAAAAGAAACTTAATGAACTAGAAAACAGAAAAAAAGGTGGATAAAGAAATTGAAAAGCAAGTAACTAAAGGCAAAATAGTAACACAACGGGTAATGTATCAACAAACCGAATTAACAAGGAGACAACACAATATTAACTTTTTAAAATAAAGAATCAAAAACACAGAGGTACTTAAAACTACCCAAAGGAAGTATTTTGCAAACTGCATTAAACTTGAAAATTTGGGGTGATAATGAGGATAGTCTTGAAAAGTAGAATTCACAAGATTGACCTCAGTCAGAGAATATAATGTATTTACCCATTAGTTTTCCTGGAAGGAAGCATAAAAAATTAATCATTTACCCTTTGGAGAAAGAAATCTGTAGGGGAAGGAGAGAATTGCGCTTTTCATTTCATCCCCTTTCAAGTCATGCCTATATACTATTGTTTTTGGGTTCCGTGGTTGGGTGCATGGGTTGGAGATCAAGAAGTCAGGTGGGGTAGTGGGGGACAGGGGTGGGGTGGTGGAGATTGGAGGAAAAGGACCCTGAGAACAGATTCTGGGCAAGGTTCATCTGGAAGCAAGGAAGGGGCTGAAGGAGGAGGTGGCTAGCTAGGGCTCAGCAGCCAAGTCAAGGCAGGGAGGGAGAGAGCCCATAACAGAGTCCCTGCATGAAAGTGGGCCCATTGCTGGGCAGCGACCACCTCAGAGAGTCCAAGTGAGCCTGCATCAGGCTCATCTTTGATAAACCTCATCTTTTGGTACCCCCTTGGCGTAAAATGCACTATGTGTATTTGCTTGTTTTTCAGTATTTACGGATATTTTGTAGCAGATCTCTGAACTAGATCTATCTAACAAATTGAGTGTTAGCATAATGGGATTTGGGGCTCCTGTTTTGGGACATACATATTACACCCACAGGACTGCCGCTGATGCAAACCTCTTTGTTTCCTCCAGGACAACGGCAATTAGTAAGGGCGGGTTCCTCATTCGTAAAAGAAGCCAGTTAGCTGAAATACAATGTTTTGTTTCTTCCATTTTCCATTTGAAAGTGCATTTTAAACAAGCAAAATAGATACCATATGACCTGTCAGTCACTTGACACTGAATAGTAATACACAATTTGTATCTTATTTCCAGTTTCCCACAGTGAGTGTTAATTTCTCCCTGCCTTTGTTCTGGCTGTTTCTCATCAGCGGGACATTTACTTGTTCATTTCCTCTCTTCTTTATTTGGTAAGCTCCAAACCAGTTCAAGCTAAAAAACAGTTTTAAGTTTAAACTAAATACCTCAATTTTAAGGAAGGTTTTCCTGGGAACTGCAGGCAAAATAAACCACCACTGCCGTGAATTCATATTGTTTTGCTCACATCTGTAAGCATAGCACTAATTTTATCTTGTGACTGTATTTGTAGTCCTGCCTTCTCCTATTAAACCACAAGCTCTTCAAAGGTCCAGAGCAGGAATCAGTAGCCCCTGAAATGTTACAGATTTTTTTTTTTTAATGTTAAGATAAATGCATTAGAAATTAAATACTTGAATATTTTTAAAGCAAACTGAAATGTACTCACATTATAAACTTTGGTCCACATGTTCAAATCTGCATTACAGTAATGGTAATGGTACTTGGCTTTACTAAGTCTACTCCAAATTTTAGTCAATTAAAATAGTTTTAATGCAGCAAGATGATTATCTTTCCAGAGGGAATAATTGTTCTCTATTAGGATTATTAAGTAGATTTTCCAATTAGGTTTGATTGAAGAGAGCCACAGTTTTAAATATGCCGGTTTATTCCTCATTTTATCTAGCACGTGAATACATATGACTATATTTGGATTCCAAATATGTAATGAGAGAAAGAGAAGCATTTGGTGTTTGAAAAAAATGAATTATGCCACCCCAAGGGGATCTGTTTGTCTGTCATGATAATGAATGCAGCTTTCTTTGATATCCGAGAGGAATAAGAGATACCTTACAAATATGCTATATTTAAAATAAGGTTTTGTTTATTTTTTGAAAAGATTATTTGAGGATGCTTTTATTCATTTCTCTTTTTTTCAGTATACTAGATGCCTTATTTTTAAAATTTTTTTTAAAGATTTTATTTATTTATTTGAGAGAGAGAGAGTATAAAAAGTAGGGAGGGGCAGAGGGAGAGGGAGAGGGAGAAGCAGGGTCCCCGCTGAGCAAGGAGCCCAATTTGGGGCTAATCCCAGAAACCCAGGATCATAACCTGAGCCAAAGTCAGATGCTTAACCGACTGAGCCACCTAGGTGCTCTGGAATAATTACCATTTTTAATAAAAAAGAGAAAAATCACTTGCTTCAATAAGTTATCTCATTTGTGGTCAATATCTATTAGGTGATATTCCGAAGTGGAAATTTTGAAACAAGTATGGTATCCCATGTTATTAAAACCAAATTTAAATAATTCACAATTGGTCATTTTTATTATAATTTATTTCTGTCAGTGGTCTCTAAGAATAGTCAATACAGGAATGCTATTTAGCTTCTATCCATAAGAGAAAAATTTTGCTCTGTTCTTAATGACACCTTACTACTAAGTAAAGACGAATCGAGTAGATAAACACAGTGGAAGAGAACAAAACCCACAGAAATCGTAATCTAGACAAACTATAAATAAGGATATGTATTTTCTGGTTAATATTTTGAACTACATTTCCATATTTTATCTCATTTAATCAACACAGCAAACTATTTGTCAGTTGGGCAAATTTTACTAAATAAACGATGGACTTGAGAGTTTACATGACTTGCCCAAGTTCAGAGCCAGTCTATGATAGACCCAGGATGTTGCTGCCCCAAAGCCCTGTTCTTCCAAGAGAGCACTGACATTTGGCCCTATCTATGTACACTTGTCAGGGAGCTGAGCCACCAGCAGTGATGATGGGGGCTGAGGAAGGAGTTCAGACGACACAAGATGGAATAATTTCCAGCCTTGAAAATTGGCACAGAAAGGGCAGACACAGCTTCTATGTGCTTCTTTCCAGCAAATAGCCCCAATTTCTTTTGAACTGGAATCATGGGAAATCTCAAAAAGTAAAGCATGTGAATTTCAACTCCTATATTTAACTTCACACTGGCAATGTTAAATCTGCATTTTATTTCATAGCAAAGAAGGACCAATGAATAATATTGATAATGCTATTAATTATAGAAATTTTATTCTTTTCATATCTTGTGGGTATATTCAATTACTATTCAGTGAATACTCATTCCCTTTCATGACCTCCATGGAAGAAGGAGTGTAGTTCTTTGTCCTACTGATGTTAAGTGACTTTCTTCAGCCAAAGGAATATGATTCAATGTGACAGTGTACCAATACCCACCTACACCTTAGTGTCCACAAGTGTCCCTCTTTCCTTCTTGAGAAGATCATGCTTCAAGTAGCTATCAGTCCAACGAGGTTGAGGGACCTGTGGACCAGACATGGACCCAACCTACAGCTGGGAGCCCAGCCCCGCCATGTGCAACCTTCATCAGCTGAATCTCAGCCAACCCACAGTGGCATAATTGGTGATATGTGGTTAGAAGGCTAAGACTACCAGATTACGATATTCACCTTACTCTCCTTCAGGTGAGTAGAAGCTACAGCAAGTCTTCAAGGATAAAAACAAGTACCACATTATGTTTTACCAAGATTACTCTGCAGCAACGTGTAGGACAAAGACTTCAAATGGGGTTTATTCCTATAGCTCCTCCCCCAGAAGGGGGGGGGGAGCCATGACTCAATTTGATGCCAAGACTTTTGTTTTTATTTTCAATTTAATTTTTTAACTTTTTTTTTTTTTTAGAGGGATGGAGGGTTGACAAGGGGAGAGGGTGGGAGAGAATCCTAAGCAGATTCCACACCTAGCACAGAGCCCAACATGGGGCTCGATCCCACAACCCTGAGATCATGACCTGAGCTGAAATCAAGAGTTGGTCGCTTAACTGACTGAGCCACCCAGGATCCCCTGATGCCAAGACTTCTGGCATGCATGAAGCAATATGAGGAATGGCTACAACTATGCGAAGAACTCAGGGTTGGACATTTGCAGCGTGATGGCTTAATACCCAAAGGAAATCATGAACCTAGGACCTTTGGAAATATGGTTGTCACCTAGTTTGAGTGTCTTGAACAAGAACAATCACATAGTAAATATTCTGTAATTGTTTGTTTTCTGTGGTCCCCACTTGGTCTTTATTGATAGGAGCCTTCAAATGAGGCCTTCAGTTAATTATTAAGTTAATTGAGTTAATGGCTGTACTTTCTCCAAAGTATTTGAATGGCCTTCCTAAGATTTAACTACATCTGAGCATCGAGTGAATTATTGACTTGTCTTGTTCAAGACTGAAAGCAAATCTAATAAATGCTGTTGAAACCTGTTATGAATTGTTTTCAATTTACCTACGAACCTACAGTACTTATTTGTAGGATTTCCATGGTGGGGGTTACGAGTATTGAATTCTTCATCATGAGGAGTTCATCAATGAGGGAGACCCCATGTTTATTAGTGCCAAGAACAAACCAAATGATCACTGGCTAATAAAGATAATTCAGTGGGGGAGAGCTTAGATTAGTTGTTTCCTGGCCAGTTAATTCTGGCCATACAACACAACCACTTGGGGATATTTTAAAAAACAAAACCAAACAAAACTACCCGTCTTGGGGCTTTACCCCACACCGAACAATGATTATTTTTTAAAAACTCTCTGAATGATTTTTCTATGCAGCCAAGGTTGAGACAAAGCATGTATAGTTTTATGCAATTTTTGTGCCTAGTTTACCTACACAAAATGCTGCATAAAGAACATCATTTCCTAAAGCCTAGTTTTTAGAGCCAGGCTTAAAAAACAAAAACAAAAACAAAAACAAAAGACCTACTTTAATTTGTACACTATTCTATATATTGATTCAGAAACTTAATATAATTTTGACAATATTATAATTCACTTACTTTTCTTCTTTATTATTGTTTTCAATTGTTGTAAAATACACATAACATAAAATTTACCATTCTAACCATTTTTAAGTGTGTAGTTTAGTGTCATTAAGGACATTCCCATTGTCACGCAACCATAACCACCATCCATCTCCAGATCTCTTTCAATCTTGCGAAGCTGGAACTCTATACTCTTCATTTCCCTCTCCCTCCAGTCTCTGGCAGTCACTATTCTACTTTCTGTCTCTATGAATTTGACAATGCTAGGTACCTCATGTGAGTGCAATCATACTATATTTGTCCTTTCGTAACAGGCTTATTTCACATAATATCTTTAAGGTCCCTCCATGCTGTAGCACCTGTAAGAATTTCCTTTTTTATAAGGCTGAATAATATTCCATTGTATATACATACTCTATTTTGTTTATTCATCTGTCAATGGACAATTCTACCCTTTGGTTATTGTGAGTAATGCTGCTATGGCCATGGATGTATGACTATCTCTCCAAGACCCTGCTTTCAATTTTGGGGGATATAAGACCCACAGGTTGAATAGTTGGATCATATGGTAATTATTTTTTACTTTTTTGAGGAACTACCATGCTGTTTTCTATAGTGACTGCACCATTTGACGTTCCCATCAATGGAGCACAAGAGTTCCGATTTCTTCACACCTCTAACACTTTGTTCTTTTCTGGTTTTTAACAGTAGTCATTCTCATGAGTGTGAGGTGGTATTTCACTGAAGTTTTGATTTGCATTTCCCTAATAATTAGTGAGATTGAGTATCTTTTCATGTGCTTATTGACTATATATATCTTCTTTGAAGAAAAGTCTGTTTTAAGTCCTTTGTTCGCTTTATAATTAGGTTGTTTTGTTGTTGATGGTGTTGAGTTGTAAAAATTCTTTATATATTTTGGATATTAACCTTTTGTTGGATACATAATTTGCACATATCTTCTCCCATCTCGTGGGTTGCTTTTCCAATCTGTTGTTTGTATTCTTTGATGCACAGAAGTTTTTAAAATTTTGATGCAGTCCGGTTTATCTATTTTTACCTTTTTGTCTGTGCTTTTGGGACCATAGTCAAGAAATCATTGCTAAACAATCCATTTACTTTTAGCAAAGCCTGTCTTCAAAAGCACAAAGACGATTTACAATGCAAATCAATTGGATAACCTGGATTAATTTGCCCATTCAAAACACAGGCTATTAAAAATGAATAAATCAAAATTGGGAAACCCTCAGCTTTTACTGAAACTTTGACTTTTGAAAAATTACTCAATCTTATTTAAGTAGTTGATAACTTTGCATGAGTTTTCTTATTCATGTCAAGTTCACAGATTCTTTCAAATTGGAACATAATGGGAACCCATTTGAAGTCAAAGTTTACATATTACATGTCTTTGTTTGCCAAACTGTCTAGTACCCTGAGTAGCAATAAGCATCTACTCATTAAAGCCTTCAAATAATAAAATATTAGCCCAGGAGTGGCAATTAACATTATTTATACCATGTATTTATTTTGTGGATGAACTAATTGAGATCCTGAAGGAGAAGTAATGTATGTGGTCAGTATAGAATACAAGAGATGTCTTGCTTGCAGATATAACACGAATGCAAAGGTGTAGGAGTTTGGACAGCCTGTCTGAACTAATGGGATAATTGATGCCCGTGGGATACATGTGACGTCACCCCTTAATTATGAGCAGGTGGTGCAATAGGAATGCTGGGATAAATCTGAGGTCTCTAGGAAAACTTATTCCAAGAGTTTTTCCCTCAGTTCTACAAATGCTCCAGAAAACTGTCACCTTGTCCCTTGGGGGCTCCCACATCTCATGCATCCCCCAGGTAGTAGCAAGACATTTTGAGAGATGCTAAGAGACCTCTATGCAGGTTGCCATCTTGGTTGACCACATTTCATATTTCTAACTCATGCTATTCTATAAAATTTACAGTATTATAGACCTGAAGGAGCCTTCCAAGTCATTGGGTTCACATTCCCTTCTTTTCAGGTCTGGCAGCAGAGGCCTAGGGAGGCAGTGACTTGACGTAAACCACCAATGGAGTGTGGTCAAGATTCTAATTGGGCCCCCAGATTCTACTGTTAGAAATGTCACCAAAAGCAGAAACAAAAAGAGATAATGCATTCCAGGTATGCATTCCAAAACCTTGGTTCCCTCCTTGTCTTGCAGCTTCTGAAAGCTTGCTCTCCCTCAGCCATCCACAAAGCCAGAAAAATCTTTGACTTCTAACATTCTAACTGCCCAGCCTAGTGACAAAGCCACAGGGAACCTGGCCGTGGGAACTTCCCCTCACGAGCCTTAGATAGGCTTTAGCTGGTCTAGTGCCACCAGAAACAGGACGGCTGGACCCTGTCCTGATTTTCTGCACTTTCAGCTATCTTTGATAAAGGGGCTTCATTCTGTAAAGATCAGCCTACTTGAAGTGTAGCTGTTTCTGAACTCACACAAAAAAATTATATCGACAAGTTTGCCAATCTTCTAAAATGTTCAAATTCATCTGACCTTCTAAATAACAACATCCACTGGAAAATTATTGGACATCTGGAGAGTCATCTGGGGTTGAATTAAATTTTTGATGTGTTGTGAAATTGGGTCAGCGCATTAGAATTACATTTTAATAGTTATGAACGCACTAATAAAATGCTGCTCTTTGGTGCAAATTGGCAACTCTCCCAGACTTCGGAAGCTTCGAAGAAATGAATTTCAAAATTCTTGATTAACAAATATGTACAAGAAGTCAGAAAAGACAAATTAAGAATCCTCTATTAAAGTACACAATAAACGCTGGATTTATTTTACAAGTTATGATTTTAAATGGGGCCTATTTGCACTGCAAAGGGCAACATTGTTCAATGGTATGAGTAGCAAGTAGAAAATCAAGAGGGAAGCTCCTTTTTCTTCTTAGGATTTGTGGTTCCAGGGAAGTCATTGTACTTAGTCAACTATTTTCTAGACTGCTTAATAGAGCAAAAATAGGACAAAGAGATGGCGCTTGCGGGGGCTCAGACTTCTACTGGATGTTATGAAGAACTTCTTAACAATGGGTTGTCTTGTGTATCTCATGACAAGCGTATAAGCAGAAGCTGAAGAACCATCTTTCAGGGATATCACAGGATATATTTCTTAATTAGATGAGAAGTGTATTTCAAGGTCCTTTTGAATTTTACGACTGAGCTGCTACATGCTATAAAATAAAGCTAAAAGGAGCCCTAGTTGAATTGCTGGAAAATAATACATCTCAGAAATGAAGTCTTACTTAACAGCATTTAGAATTTAGCTAAACTAAAGCTAAGTTTCTGGAACCCACATAGAAGCTAATGGATAGTCACAGCATTGGATGCAAAAAAGACCTCAAGGGAGCTGCATCAGCCTGGCAAGGCGTGTGCACCCAGCACCCTGCAGGGCCAACAGGTCTCCGAAGGTACCTGTAAGGCAGGTGTGCAGTGGAGACTGAGGCAAGCCTCAAGATATTCAAAAGGTAAAGCAACTTCAGTTTCTTTTCTTACCAAATCATGACCACTGACTTAATCCTTTACAATAGGAAACATAGAAGATAAGAGAACTCGGACAAATGGCAGAGACCGTACAAGAAATCTTTGTTGGGGTACAACTGTGGCTCATTACTCCTTAATGCTAGCACAGTTGAGTGTAGAAGTTTCTTAGGTATCCAAAAGGTCTACAAGGCAAAATTGTACTATGTTTGACTTGGTGCCCTTCAGTTTATTTTTTTAAAGATTATTTATTTGTCAGAGAGAGAGAGAGCACAAGCGGGGGGAGCAGCAGGCAGAGGGAGGAGCAGGCTCTCCACTGAGCAAGGAGCCTGATGTGACTCTATCCCAGGACCCTGGGATCATGACCTGAGCTGAAGGCAGACGCTTAATTGACTGAGCCACTCAGGTGTCCCAGTGCCCTTCAGTTTAATCACACCCAAGGCTCGAATGTCATTCTCCTCTTCTCCATGCTCCTCTCCCTCATCTCTGTCCCTTAGTTCTTCCCTAAGATTCCTGACTTCAGGCAATCCTCATAATAAGGACCTGTTCTCCTGCCACCTTTGAATCAAAATTGGCCTAAGCTGTGGTCTCATCCTTCTGTGCCTTCTAGATAAGCTTCTGACTGAATTGAGACTTAAAGACAAATACATACACACTCTGTGTACTGCTTTCATGATATTTCATGATAGCTGAGTTTTCTGAGAATTGAAAAGCCATTTCACAAAATAATTCTGTGATTGTAAATTGAACATAGGTGGGCAACAGTTAGAGGCAACTGTTTAAAGTGTGGTCTGACTGTATACCCCACATCTCACCAGATAGGTTACCCGTGCTACCTCTGTACATAAAATTGGAAACTATGTAATGGAGAATTATTCTTAAATCCCTTACGACAGTCTGTACTCATTCAATAAAATGTATCAAATTCTTGTATCAATTTCTTGTGTGGAACAGTTATTATACTGCTGAGCAAGCACCATGACTGAAACATGGGTAACATTATTATACTAAAGTCAATTCATTGTTTTCTAAAAGTTTAAGTATTTATTTCTTTCTTAGTGCATTTATTTATTTTTAATTTTTCCCCCATTCCTTTTCTTTTCACTTTATTGATTAGGAATTATATATATTTGATGAGTACAACTTGATGTTTTACATGTAGCATAAATTTATAGTAATGTAATAATTACCTATAATATTACATATTTAGTACATATTTAAGGTGTATAACCTGATGTTTTGATATACATATACATTATGGAGTAATCGCAATCAAGCTACTTAACCCATCACCTCATGTAATTATTTTCCTTCTGGTGTGTGTGTGTGTGTGTGTGTGTGTGTGTGTGTGTGTATGTGGTGAGGATGCTTAAGATCAACTAAAAGTTTAAGTATTTGTTGTTCATTGGGCCAAGCTTATTCTTTTTTCCTTATTAAGTCAAATTTTGCTACTTTTTTGGTAGCAGTTCATTTAAGTTATCTTACTTATAGACTAAAATGATTTTTCAGTGTGTTGGGGGAGAAATACTTTTAAAAGTTTAGGTATCAAAAGCCCACAAAGCAATGCAGATGAAATATAATGACAGGGTTTGGTTTTAAGAAGCTAAAATTGAATCAATTTACCCCAGTCTTCCGCAAACAAGCCAGATATTGTCCTGAGAAAATATATCTATATGCCATAGACTATATGGATTTATACCATAAACACCCAAACACAGACCACCTCTGGTGGCCATTTACCTGACAAAAACCAAGACAAAACTGATCCATCTGTCTCCACTGGATGAAAGCGATAAGATAGAATAAGCAAAACAGTAATTCTAAATGAGTCCAGTTTCAGAGTTTGGAGCTTTATCATTACACCGCCATGATTTTTTTCCCCTTAAAATCTCTAGTGTTCCAGGGCACCAACCAAAAAAAATAGTAAGTCTCCTTTCTGTCATCTCGCACGTTTCAAATACTGTTTTTGCTCCAAGAACCATTTTGAAAATACATAGTCTGCTTCAGGACAGCCACCTGGAGTCAAGGAAAGAGCCCGTAGATAGAATGAACATCGATTTTCTCAAACTTCCTTTTCTACCAAGCCTTTTAGTCAAACTACTAGAGAAGACTAAAACAGAAGTTTCAACTACTTTTGACCTGTGCCTAACCAATGCTTAGAAGAGAAAATAACACAGGTGGGATTCCCTGATTTGCTGGGTTAGTGAGACTTTCAGCTGAAAACAAATACAGTTTGTAGTCCCTATAGAGGCTGCTGACTCCATTTTTGAAAAATGGAGGGCAGGGATACGAAACACTGCTTTTCTTCCTCTCTCCTCAAACATACATGTTACTTGTATGGTCTCATTCACAAAAGGGATAATTAAAATGAACCTGACACCTGCTCCCCTTAAAAATAACCTCATACACCAAAAATAATAATCTCACACAGAAGAAAAGATGCTTGTGGGTCCGAATTCCTCAAGGAATAAGATAAAATATTGTACACAGTTTCTTTTATTTAACAAAAGGTATCACTCAGTGGTGGTGAACCCAGAATTAATGGGACCAGAAACTGATCTAATTTGGGGGACAAGATGTCTTTAAAAAAAATACCTCTCAGTTGGGTGGGTGCAGCATTCTGGCAGGTCCTCCTGCACACCTCCTCCACCACAGAGGGCTCCTCACTGTCCAGCAGACAAAAACACACTCCTTGAGCCTCTTCTCTTGAAGCTGGAAAATGGACGGGAAGCATCCTGGACCTGACTCTCCCCATGTCTCCTGCAAATGCCTTCCCAGCAGCGCGGCTGGAATCCAGCACGCGGACTCTGCCCTTGCTGAAGTCGCAGTGTTTGTCCATCCCTTTGAAAAGATAGAAGAGGACGAAGATGAATATACTTGTGGTTGCTAGTAAGGAAACAGCATAGAGGAGACCAAAAGTGGCCAAAGCAAGTGTGAGATCCACCATGAAAATGATCAGCTTGGCCAACATGTCTGCATTTCTCCTCGTTCACAGAAGGTATTTAAAACTTCCCAAAGGCTTCCACTATGCAATTATGTCTTTATAAGATGTGGGCAGGGAAAAGGACATTTCTAAACACGCTAAAGTGTGTTGTAATTCCTCCAAGTATCTACCAGGAGGGCTGTATAATGAAACTTTGATTTCCCAACTGGTGTGGAACAGTGGCTAAAGGTAAAGTGTGGTAAAGTGTGGGATATTGCTTCACACTTGCTTCTCTAGTGGAGAGAAGTCCAGGGATTTATGTTATCCCCTTAACTATGTAACTGAGTCACTTGGACTGTAATTGCCAAGGGGTAGGAACCCACTAATGTGCATTTACAACGTGGAAGGCTACAGTAGAAATGTGATTTTTCGTGGGAAATTAAAATATGCCAGTAAAGTGTGAAAGGAAAATAAAGCCATTTTTCAAACATGCAAAGACTCAGAAAGTTGACCTCTCCTGCATGTGTTTGAAAAAAAAATTTATTAGAGGATATAATTCAATAAAATACCTCTTTTTAAAAAGAGGAATACTTGGCATATAAAAAACTGAATTGAACCAATAGAGCAATGGAATTAAATCTCAGACTCACAGCTCAGCCACAGATATACAAGGTAATAAATTCAAATTAGAAAAGGAAGTTGATAGGCTACAGGGACAGTTTTTAAGAAGACAGTCACCTTCCTGTATTAAATGGCATGATTAAAAATTTTGATGATCTAACAACAAAATGACCAGGATATTTCTTAGTTAACAAGGTAAATGAAAGGTAATAAGAGAATCCAAGAAGATACATAGAGTTGAATGATGAAGCTGTGTCCTCAAATGAAGCAAACTAAACTGAAATGTGCTTTTTTTAAAAAAAGATTTTATTTATTTATTCGAGAGAGAGACAGAGAGTGCATGAGTAGAGGGAGGGGCAGAGGGAGAGCGTGAAGTAGACTCCCAGATGAGCAGGGAACCTGATGCAGGCTTGATCTCAGGACCCTGAGATCATGACCTGAACAGAAGTCAGATGCTTAACTGACCGAGCCACACAGGTGCCCCAAAATGTGTGCTTTTTTTTTTTAAGGTTTTATTTATTTATTTATTTATTTATTTATTTATTTATTTTAAAAAGAGGAAGAGAGAGAGCGAGCGAGAGACTACATGTGTGCACGAGATGGGGGAGAGGCAGAGGGAGAGGGAGTCTCAAGTGCACTCCCGGCTGAGCACGGAGCCTGATGTGGGGCTCAATCTCACAACCCTGAGACCATGACCTGAGCTGAGGTCAAGAGTCGGATGCTCAACCAACCGAGCCACCCAGGCGCTGCATGAAGTGTACTTTTGAGTAAGGCATGGAATATGAGAAATGAGACTCTATTGGTCCTTAATATTCAGAATGTTCTGCTCCATGTAGCATAGATTACGAGTGTGAGATTATATATCCAAAGGGTTTAATCACACTGCTTGACTTTACAAATATTTCTAAACTCTTAACATTCTGAATGCTATCTACCAGTTTTACATTTTTGGAAACCTAAAACACAACAAGAAAATTTATTATGGTCATAGAACAATAATGCGTAAGTTAGAACCCTTGGCAATTTAGAAGTGATGGGGGTGTGGTGAGGGAGATGAAGAGCAGTGAGGGAATATGGATTTCCACATCTCGCACAGTTGGAATTCAAGGGATACTGGTTTACAATTGGTGTAAGAAATAAAGATTTGGGGCGCCTGGGTGGCACAGCAGTTAGGCGTCTGCCTTCGGCTCAGGGCGTGATCCCGGCGTTCTGGGATCAAGCCCCACATCAGGCTCCTCTGCTATGAGCCTGCTTCTTCCTCTCCCACTCCCCCTGCTTGTGTTCCCTCTCTCGCTGGCTCTAGCTCTGTCGAATAAATAAAATCTTTAAAAAAAAAAAAAAAAAGAAAGAAAGATTTGGTATAGTTTTACAAATAATAAAAGGGACCAATGGGAGAACCAAAAATACAAATTTAACAATATTTGTAAGATATAATGGGTAGTAGAAGGTATTAGATTTTTCATTTTCATGGCAAGAAATCAGCAAATACTGTTTAAAATTGCTAAATAACTGGGGCACCTGGATGGCTCAGTTAAGTGTCTGCCGTTGGCTCAGGTCATGATCCCAGGGTCCTGGGATCCAGCGCCTCATCAGGTTCCTTACTCAGTGGGGAACCTGCTTCTCCCTCTCCCTCTGCCTGCTGCTCCCCCTGCTTGTGCTCTCTCTCTGTGTCAAATAAATAAATAAGATCTTTTAAAAAAATTAATTAAAATTGCTAAATAACAAACTAGATTTATAAGTATATTATCTAGACCTGTGATGTCCAATATGGTGGCCACCAAGCACATGGGACTATTGAACATTTGTAATGTTGCTAGTCTGAATTGATATGTGCTCTAAGTATGAAATACACTTAACATTTAAAAAAAACAGAATTTAAAATAGCTCATTCATAGTTTTTATATTGACTACATGTGAAAGGACAACATTTTGGTTAAATGGGATTAAATAAAATATAACATTAAAATTTTTTTTGTCCTTTCAAATATAGTTACTAAAGTAACTAATTGTGGCTCATATTATATTCCTATTGGATAGCACGGGTCTAGAATTTTAGAGCTAATCACCAGGGGCACCAAAACCAAAAAATGTTGAATTAGATCTCTCTAGAGAGTAGGCAGGTGTGGCGTGAGGGAAAGATTTCATGTTTTCATTTTGTGCCCTTTTGTATGGTCCAAATTTTTATTACCAAGTCCATCTATTATTCTTTAAGTAAACATCTGATAAAATACAGAGAAAATATAATGTGCAGTAAATAAAGATTATGGGCGAACTGGAGGCAAAAATCAAAAGAACAAAGTGAGGACAATAATTTAAATAAAGTTCAAAAACAAAATACCTTTCAGGGCACCTGAGTGGCTCAGTGGGTTAAGCGTCTGGCTTCACCTCAGGTCATGATTCCAGGGCCCTGGGATCGAGCCCAGTGTCAGGTTCCCTGCTCAGCGGGGAGTCTGCTTCTCCTTCTCCCTCTGCCCCTCCCTCTGCTCATGGTCTGTCTCTCACTCTGCTCTCTCTCTCAAATAAATAGATGAACTCTTAAAAAAAAAAACAACAACCCAAAACAAACAAAATAACATACCTTTCCACATATAGGAAAGGAATGACTGGTAATTATAATTGGGAAGGGAGGTTAAAGTTATAAAATGTCTTATAGTGATCAATAGTGCATTTTTTTTAAGCTTAAAACTCAATGTTAGGGAATTGATGGTTTTCTGCAGATGAGATTAAACAATAAATGAAAAATAATTTTTATTTGAATTGTATTGTACAGGTTTATATTGTACAATTACATTGTAACCATGCATTGTGATGGTTAATACAGGTGTTATTAGCTTAAATAATACATACATGCTCCAATTTAACAAAGAGAGAGAACAGGTTGTGTTTACTCACCTTACTGAAGAAGCTTGTCCTTAACTGAAAGAAACAACAACGAACTTCAAAATCAATCGAACTTTAAATATTATCTCATAATTTCGAACTTCTGATTTTACAAAGCTGCTGGAAAAGTAACAGTCAGGGGAAAAAATTCAAATTTTCTATTAAAATTGCAATTAAAGAACAGCTTTTCTTAAAGGAATACTTAATAAAACTAACTTCACATAAGCCATTTGATGAACGTGTATATTCAAAATTTCTCACATTATTTATATAAAATTAAATTAATTTTCATATTAATTAGAAAAAATACAAGTTTAGACTTTCCTTCCTGATAGAGAGTATGTTTTCAGAGGTCATACTAGGGCGGGAACTTCTCTCTTCCCTTAAGAATTTGTTCTATCAAAAATTCCTGTAAATTTTTTGGTCGGGGTGACAGAAATCTAACATCAATACAAATCAATTGTCTTTTGGATCATTGCTTTTAAATTTTCTCCACTGTATGATTTTACAAAAGAGAGAAATATACCCCACTTTCACTTTTAATTGTCTTTAATTTCCCATTAGGACATCATTCCTTTGGCTAACATGTTGGTTTTTTAATTGATAGTTGCATGCCATGGCCAATGCTAACAGATGTAACTTCCTGTCAGTGAGGTATTGAGATCTGCTGGAAAAATTTTAATAAAAATATGGGTTGCCTGGGTGGCTCAGTCTTTAAGCATCTGCCTTCGGCTCAGGGCGTGATCCTGGAGTCCTGGGATTGAGCCCCACATCGGGCTCCTCTGCTGGGAGCCTGCTTCTTCCTCTCCCACTCCCCCTGCTTATCTCTCTCTCACTGGCTGTCTCTCTCACTGGCTGTCTCTGTGTCAAATAAATAAACAAAATCTTTAAAAAAATAAAAATAATTTATTCTAAAGAATAGGTTTTGATAGGAAAAGAGAAAATGAGGCATTAGAGAACACCAAGAGATTTAAACAAAGGAAGCAAGACAGAAATGGTTGGGCTCCGAGAAAACTATAGCAAACACCACCTACTTTGCAGGCTTAAAACTCAAGGTGCCTGGCTAGTGTGAGACCCTGAGGACATAAATTGGGATTGTAGCCTTTCATGTCCCTCGTGTGAAAACTGGGATGATTTTAAATGTAGCCTGATCTCAGGCTCAAGACTAGAGGGATATGGGAAATTCTCTCATCCAACACGAAAATATTGGGTTCTTATCCCAAAGCAGATTTAGGTAAAAATCAGTAGATCTAGGACAAGTTAAGGTGGAGAACAGTGCTTTAAAATATAAAGAGGTTTGCTAACGTACATTTTTATTGATGGATAGGTTTATTTCTTTGCGCAAATGAGATCTTAGTTTGGACCACCAAACATCACACTCAACTCTTCCTCCTAAAGTGCCCCCCCAAATATATTTCCAGTCATTTAAAATACATTTTAAATCAGCAGCAATCAAGGTCTCAGCCGATTTAAAATGACTGCTGTGACTCCTCAAGCAAAATTATACATTTAATATCTCTTGCCTTTCAGATCAGCAAATCCCCAAAGACTCGCTATAAATCTCTGCTTCCATCCCGTAATGACTTGGGCAGAAACATTCTGAATTAAATGATGCTGTGACGTGATTTATGTACATCTGGACTTTCAACCCAATGACTTCCCAGCACTCCATCAATCTTTATAAAGTCCTGGCAATGTACTTGAAAAGAATTGCGATGCTGTGAGTTTAAAGCGAGCTCTGGATTTTTGCCAATGTGACAAGATAAGAAGCTATGTGACCTGGCCCACACTGTGTAGCCGGAGCCGAAGGAGTGATTGCACTTTGGGCTCAGAAGCCCCCTGAGCTCTGCTGCTTGCCCTCTGCATTCAGCTGCCACAGCTTGACATGACTACTGCAGGGAGAGGGTGAGAGGAACTTCAACGCGGGGGCTTCTTTAATATTTCTTTCATGAGGTTAAGTTGAAACTGCTGGAGCATGCTTGCATTTTTACCCTCTTAATTTATTCAGATAGGCACCTCCCTAAACCTATACAATATAATTCAATAAGTCTGAAGATTGTATTATTGTTCCCAGTATTAGGTAACTCTTTCTCCCTATGAGGGGATTAAATCTTCCAGGGCCATGGACATCAGGTTTGGCTATGCAACTTGCTTTGGCCAATGAAATGTGGTCAGAAATGCTAGATGTGAGTCGTGCGTAAGAGCTCTAGGAGCTGTTGTGGGATTTCACCTTCATTCTTTTCCCAGAGCCAGGGGGCTGGCGGGTCCCAGATGGAGACTGCTCATTCAGCCTGAGTGGACTCCAGATGGAAGAGCCAAAGCCAACCTATGATTGGCATATAAAATGAGCAAGAAGAAAATTCTGTTGTTGTGAGATACTAAGGTCTGAGGGTAGAAGGTGTCTTTTGTTATTGTAACATAACTCAGTCTAAGCTGACTGATAAAATCAATATCCTTAATAGAAACTATAAGAACCGTCCAAACATGAGTAAACCAAAAAGATCAGCAAATCTTTGGCCAATAAGAGTGCTGTCTTATTTCTTGAGATTTGGATTTCTGCACTGCTGGCCTATCCTTTTTATTTGTCCTTTGGAAAATATTGGATATTGGGCATGTCGCTTTTAGGAATGCTCCTTGCCTGTACCCGAAGGGATCTCATACTCTTCCCTTTGCTTAACAGAATGGAGGTAGGTCTGGCCTCTCAAAGTGTAGAGATCTCTCTCTTAGCACTTATCCACTGATGACAGCATTAAGCCAGCCACAGTAAACTTCTCAGGTGAGAGATAATATCTGGGAAGATTCCTGGGAGAGCAGAGAAACTCAATTTACTGGTCAAGTGCGGAGAAGTATCTCTGGTAGACCAGTTAGACTGGTACAGTCTAAATGGCACTTATAGTCAAGGGGGGTGTAATTTTTGACACGTCTGGGGTTGTCCAAATCAAAGTGGAATATAATTTGGGGAACACCATCAGGCCATCAATCATTAAGATCTTAGTTCTAAATTCAATACCACCTTTAACAGACTATTATATAAACTTCAGTGCTCTTTTTGTCTTTAAAAATAACAATTGGATGGTTGCACAAGTCAGCTTGCCAGGGTTTTAATTGCAGTGATGCTGATTACTAGTTGTATACCCTTGGGAAGCTACTTAAACTTTTCTGTACCAACGTCTTCTGTTAGGAAAGGAGGATGATAATACGACCTACCTCATATGGCCATTGCAAGGATTATACAAGTTAATAGGGGTAAAATGCTGAAATAGTTCTGTAAGTATTCAATTAATGTAAGCTAACATCATAAGCTATTTTACCTATCTCTAAAGGTTGCAAGGCTATGAGTTGCCTAAAAAGAACTTTATAAAATTTATGAAGCATTCTTTTTGCTGTTTCTTATTTCTCACCTTGCTTTATCACATGACTTATTTTTCTTTGATTGTGATTCTTTCAAGGATAGCAATAATTGAGGATGCTTACTGGATTCATTTGATGAGACCAGTATCTTCTTGTGAGACCACTGGAGTCAAAAATCATTTGTCTCCATAAATCAGTCTTAACATGCATGCCAAATGTGGTAAAATCTCCACGATTTGGTTGATTATTTGTGTCAAATTTTTATCCCAAGGTGACTTCCTTTCTGCACCTGGGCCTCTTTTCAAACCATGAAGACTGATTTTAGGAAACTAACACTAAGATGATGAATCCCATCACGAAGGAAGAAAAGAAAAAATCCATTTTCCTTGCATAACACAATGCTTGAAAGAGTCTTCATGATTTAGTAACTACCTACATTGTCCTCTTTCCCTCCCCACGGCTAATGTTCCTTGTGAGAAGTATTTCAAATTTTACAAAACTTTATTGAAACTTATCTGTCATTTTAGTTTAGGAAGTTAAAGAATTATTTCATCCTAATCCGCCCCCCCCCAATTACTGTGGAATCATTCTACTGAAAGTTGCAGAAATCAGATGTCCTGTCCCCGTCCCCCCACCCCCACCCTGGAGTTTTCCACTGCCTCTATTTTCAAAGACCTCTGTCACGGTGTGTATTTACTTCTGCATGTTGGTTCAGATGTCTTTTCAAGTCAGGTGAGAAATACCAGAGGTCTATTGAAATTGACATCCTTCCTTAACAGCCTGTGTATGAAATGGACATGTTGGCTATGGCATTGGCCTGGGACACAAAAATCGAACGATTCAACTCAGTGAGCTAATGAGGTGATGGTTCAAGCACGGACACGAATTAGGAGGAAATGAGAAGGCACCTCTTGAAGAATTCAGAAGCTGAGGGTGTGTTTTTGTCCTGTGTTTTTTCTGGCAAATATTTTCCCACAGCCTCTTCTTCCTTCCTTGTCTTTTTCGGGGCATTGCACATAGCAATAGCACCACCTATTGGCCTAGTCCGTCCCCTCGCTTGCTGTCCTGCAGATTTTGCTAACTACTCCCCTGACAAGTATGGAGAATGCGGCTTACGGTTTCGCTGTTGTCACCCACCTCTTGTTTTCTACTGAGCAGCGTTGTCATACAGCAGCTTTGCTGTTAGTTCAATAGCTCACGGCTATTAAAAAAAAAATTTAAGATAAGCCATTTCTTAGCTCCTAAACTTTTTCGAAATTGTAAATTGTGGAAGTACCTTAAGTAATAGATGCTTTCGTTCTTCTGTTACAGTCAGTATAGGGTGACTCAATGAGCCATCCTGGGACACACATAAAGTTAACTGCTTAATAACACTGGCATCAGAAACCAGGGATGTACTGTATGGTGACTAACATAATATAATAAAAAAACATTAAAATAAAAAAAAAATAACACTGGCTAATTAGCCCAATTCAGCTTTATGTCCTTAACCTCAAGGATTGTTTCTGCTCGTAAGAACAGGCATAATAAACTTAGAGTTATGAGTTCCTATTAACTTCCTGTTTAAATGGCGCTAGAGAGTGTCCTAAGTGCGCGTACGCAGAGAATCTTAGAAGAGCTTTATGAAGAAATTACTCATAAGGGTAAAGATCCTGCTTGCAGAAAGCATGGAAATTCTCTTTTATTCCTATTTTTGTTGAATTGTGCAATTGATTGACCAGACTACATAGGTAAGTCAAGATTGCTTTAAAGCCGAATGGAAAGATCCCTGACCGAGATTGACTTAGAAAGAAATAACCACAGTGAGTGCTCATAGTCTCCCCACAGCTTCCTGATGTTTGGCTCCATAAAAGCAAAAGACTTGCCCACAATAAGGAGCTAAAATATATTTGAAAAACAAGGGAAGAGAAGAAGGAACAAGTACAAGGCCTATCAAACCATAGTGCGTGTACGTCAAGCCCAAAGCAGAGCCTGAGAAGGGGATCTATTTTCTTCAGGAAAACCCCATGATGAAGGGGGTGCAGCCGGATAGCAAGGATGTGACTGTAAGTAAGGGCTAGTCTCACCCCCATCCCATGGCTGAGCTCTGGAGTAGAAGCCACATCACCACTGTGTATCCAGTATTGGTCAGTCATTGGCTGTAAGTTTGTCCCTGGTTGCATAGGGGTAGACATAACTTCCCTGGCAAGAAATCTCTTACAAGAGCTGAGGGCAATTCTCTGGAGAAGGAGCAGCTGGGAACCATTGGTACCTCAGTATCTAATATTCATAGCAATTGGGAAACTGGCACTCTGGTTCCTCTGGGGCATCTGGGTAAAGGGCTTCTGGGTGGGACTCTAAAATTGTGCTCCCACAGTGCACGTTTTTGGTTTTAGTTTTATGTTTAAACGCATTCAAATTCACCATCAGTCATTTTCTTTAACTTTTCTGTTCCTGGTTTCTTTTTTTTTATTCAACTCTGAGTTGACTGGAATTCATCCTCAAGAATTTCCTTTTCCCAAATAGAATTCATGGGCACGATGGCTTGTATACTTGAAATGTTGGTTTTGTCTTTACACTTGAAGGACAATTTGAGGGGGGTATAAAATTCTTGAGTCCCAACTTTTCTTCTCAGTAGTTATAAATAGTACTTCAGTCTTCTGTTATTATTTCCAGAGAAAAGTATGAGATAAACTAACTTTTCTTTTGTATGTCCTTTACCTTTCCAGCCTGTGATTCCCACATGATTTTTTTTTACCCTTAAACTTCTGAAATTTCACCAGCATATATGTTGATTTCTATGGTAGGCAGAGTAATGCTCCCCACTCCTATGCCAAAAGATGCCCACACCTGAATCCCTGGAACCCTGTCATTTTATATGGGAAAGGACCCTAGTAAATGCAATTAAGGATCTTGAGATCAGTACTTTATCTTTATTGCCAAATAATACTTCATCGTGTGGATATACCACATGTTATTCCTCCACTAATTTTCTGATGGACGTTTGGGTTGTTTCCACCTTTTGGCTGTTATGTGATGCTATGAACTTCGTGTGCAAAATTTTGTATAGACATGTTTTCAGTTTTGTGGGCTACTCTTTTCTCTTGATAGTTGGACTGTTTCTCTCTCTGTTTATTATTCTTTTTCTGGTGTGTTTCAAGAGAGAAGTGAAATAAAAATGCTTTTACTCTTCCATTCTTAATCAGAAATACTCTTGTCTAAACCACAGATATGAAAACTGTAGTCCAAAGAACTTACATAAATTGCTCAGGGGCACCAGATTGTTAACAATATTGCTGAGCATCGAGGTCTCTTTGACTTTCTGAGGGCACTTTATTCCCATTTTCCCTTCTGTTTCCACAACACCTTGATTCCTTTTTTCCCCTAAATTCTTTGGTTAGCTATTGCTGCATAATAACGTACCTCAGTACTTAGTGATATAAAACACCAGCCATTTATCAATTCTCATGAGTCTTCAGGTCAACTGGGTGGTTTTGCCCATTTGAGCTGGGCTCAGTGGGGCTCCCTCATTCATCTTGGTCAGCTGCTGCTCTGCGAGGTACTTTATTGATTGTTGCTGTACTCTTTGACACGTTGGGGATCTTGGCTGGGATGATTTATCGCTGCTTCTCATGGCCTCTCATTCTCCAGGGCACTAGCCTGGACTTGTTCTCATGGCAAAGGCAGGGTTCCAAAAGAGAGAAAAAAGTACATGAGTTTTCTAGAGGCTCAGATCTGGCACACTGTAACTTCCCCTATACTATATTGACCCAAAGAAATTAGAAGGTCAGGCCCAGACTCAAGGGTGGAAGCAATAGCGTCCACCTCCCCCAGGGAAGATTGTAAGCTCGCACTGCAAGGGGTGTGGATTCAGGGGTGGCGGGGGGGAAGGGATCAAGGTCATTTTGCAATCACTCTACCACCATCTTGCACTAAGAATTATTATTTATTTATTTATATTAAAGATTTTATTTATTTATTTGACAGAGAGACAGCCAGCGAGAGAGGGAACACAAGCAGGGGGAGTGGGAGAGGAAGAAGCAGGCTCCCAGTGGAGGAGCCTGATGCGGGGCTCGATCCCAGGGACCCGGGATCACGCCCTGAGCCAAAGGCAGACGCTTAACGACTGAGCCACCCAGGCGCCCCTAAGAATTACCTTTTAATGATTATATAAAAGTTGCCAAGGAAGTGACAGAAAATAGTTCAGAGAAATATAAAATTAACACTGGGAATATACTTCTTACTGGAGTAAGATACCTATGCAGGGCTTTCTATCAACATTCTCTGCTAGACATACCAGTACGCATGCGATCTTCAAATCTAACCCCTTACTCTCCCGATCTCCATCCCTGTTTTGGTGGTGGCTGATCTACGGCATAGACTTTCTGCCTTTCCAAATGTTTCTCGTGCTTCGAGGGCCAGCTTCAGACTCTCATTAGCATCCAGTGTTCCTTTTATAACACATTCATCTAATAAATGTACTTGTCTGCCCACCACATCCTGCCCCAGTGGACTGAAAACTCCTTGAGAACAGAGCTATTGCCTAATGCAACTTCGAAACCTCTAGCCCAGTGCCTAGCACATAGAAGCAGTGTAATAAATATTTGTGGAATTTATAAACGAATGGATGAAGCCCTCACTGACCTCTTCAGCACATTGTGATTTTTCTCCTATGATTTATTTTATGAATTGCTTTATCATTCCCTACATACTTTTCTCTTTGATATGTTGTACCATATATGCAGATGTATACATGTACATACATACATAATAAACACATATGCCTTTGTGTATATATACACATGAATACATATATACACACATATTTTTATGTCTTATGTGGATATTTAATTATTCCATTGCTGTTTAGCTTAATTACCTACCTCATCATAAATAACACTTCTTTATTAAAGTATAGTTGACATGCAATATCTTCTTCATCTTAGGTATACAACCTAGTGATTCACCATTTCCATACATTACAAAATGCTCACCATGATAAGTCTAGTTACTGTCTGTCACCAGATAGTTATTACAATATTACTGACTATATTCCCTAGTGTTGCGGCCTACCGATCAGCAAGGATACATAAGTCTTTGCAAGATGAGTAATTGAGGACCGGAGAGCTTAAGAAACTTGCTCAAACTTTACTACTGCGTAGTGGTGGACCTAGCTTTCAATTCTAGGTCTGTTGAACATGAAGCCATTTTATGTTTTCATTAAAAAACCTTCAAAAGACTCGCCTTATAACTAGAAGTTTGCACCTTCTGATTTCCAGTGATAGGATAAATAAGTTTTGGAAGTGTAATGTACAGCATGATGACTACAGTTAACATTGATGTGTGGTACATTTGAAAATTACTTAGAGACTGGGATGTCTGGGTGGCTCAGTCAGTTAAGTGTCTGCCTTCAGCTCAGGTCATGATCTCAGGGTCCTGGGATTGAGTCCTGCATCGGGCTCCCTGCTCAGTGGGAAGCCCGCTTCTCCCTCTGCCTGCTGCTGTGCTCTCTCATTCTCTCTCTGACAAATAAATAAATACAATCTTAAAAAAAAAAAGAAAAATGCTTTGAGACTAAACCCTGAAAGTTGTTACCACAAGAAAACCTATATAAGGTGGTGTTAACTAAACTTATTGTAATCATTTTGCGATATACGGATGACAAGTCATTACACTGTACCCCTTAAACTTATACTATGATTATGTCAATTATATCTCAAAGAAAATATGAGAAAAAACCCCCAATATTATTGACAGTATTCCCTATGCTGTACTTTACATCCCTGTGATCTATTTAGATTATAACTAACTCTAACTCCTCATTTATATTCAACTTTTTCTAAAAAGAATTTGAGGTGACATATTTTTCAGAGATACAAAATAGGTCATTATGAGTAAATATTGAAAAGAATGGAGGAACAATTTTAGGGTTCTAGAAACCTGATTTTTTGAAGTTGCCTTAGCAATTATGGTAAATAGGAAAGCAAAACTAGAGACCTCATTTTCAGAGAACATTTTAGGAGGACTTTATATAGTTTCTTACATGAGGAATGTCACAGAATATTATAGATGTCATCTATAAATGTAGTTTTGTAGCATAAGCAGAAACATGACTATTTCTCATATTGACCCTCAATTAAACCTCAAGTATTAATCCATAGCTTAATGATGGCTTTTCTGTGGAAAGCTAAGCTAGTTTAGGAGGGTTTCTTTCTGGGGTATACCAACTCAAAGTGATAGCATTTTAAGAATATAAGCTAAGAAGAAATTTCAGATTCCTGAAAAATTTGCCCTCCAGTTTCTGCTATGTTGCCTGCTATTGGAATGTTTCCAAGATCAACATACTTGACACTGAACTCCCTAAAACATGCCAGAAATGCAGGTTTTCAACACTAACTAAAATGTGATCGGCAATAAAGTTTAGATACAGATTACCAGGAGATAATACTGGTATATTTTCATGAAAACAAATTTCATGATACAGGGTCACCATAGAATACAAGAGAGTCAAGAAAATGTTTCCAATGTATATTTAACCAGGTTGTCTTCTCTCATGTCTAAATCACATATTCCTTAAGAGAAATGTTTATTCTTATATTTAAATTTATTTATATTTTCCATAATTTAATAACGCGGTCAATTAATCCATGTTTAACGAATGAATGAAGACATCGTGAAGTAGGATTTTACCAGGATTGAGCCATTGTTGATGGTAGAGATCTATGGTATTAGGAAGATAAATGTGTTGGTTATTTTCTTCCTCCCCATCCTTTCTCAGCTTTCTCCCCTCTGCTCTGTGTCTCAGGAGGCTGATCATTCTAGATTACATCAGCTGCTTCTCTTGTCATATGGTGCTTTTCTGAATTTGACCAATGGGAAGCTCTGCCAGAGATCATGGGGAGAAAAGACCTCAGAGCATTTCTTCCCTACTCTCTGTTGCCTTTAGTTTTTCAGTTCTGGAAATGGCTGAGTCCATCAATAATTACAGGGCTTACCCATCTTCCATGGCTGCATCAGTAACATCATCAATGCCCCACATCCTTTCAAACCTATGGATGATAGCAGCTTCTCATTGTGACCAGTCTCTGCATGCTTCATCCTTCCTTGTTGGTTCTTTTAATGCTGCCCACGCCTCTGTAAATAGTCTTTTTTGTTGAGTCATCTGGCAAAAAGTGCTGTTTCCTCATAGAACTTTGATTAAAATAGTAGGAGATATTATATTATGATCAAACAGGAGTTTGCAATAGATTATTTGTAAGTAAAGGGAAATAGTGATGAAGTTAGATATTATTTTAAGATTATGTAACCTTATTGTCTATCTAGAAAATGAAAGTAGATCTCAGAATATTTGCTTGACCACCATAGAGGTGAAATGTGAGTGGGAGGCAAGATTGAGGTATCACAATGAAAAGATTAGTAGCAATAAAGATGCAAGTCAGCCCCAACATGGGAGTGAGCTGGTGTGTGTGTGTGTGTGTGTGTGTGTGTGTGTGAATCAGATTAGGTGAAGGGGCTAGAAAATCTGGATATTTGTTTCCCCACAGAATATGTTTGAGTATGCCCCTGAATTTTAATGTTTAAATCAGGATAAGAAACCATATGAAACACTTTTTAAACTTCATAATTTGTGACAAGAGATTAAATGGTAAAGACTCAAGGAGAATTAACTGGCAAGATGGTGGCCACAAGGGAGAAGCTTGTTTTTTTCAGCAGCCAGAATGTACCCACTTTTTCCTCTCTCCCAGGACCTGCCACTACCAAAGCTATCAAGGCCATCACTTAGAAGAACTATGAAGTAGACAAATTTTTCCTTATAACTCTGCAACTTCATCTTCAAAGTGTGATTTAATCAACAGATCAAGTTAATTTAGGACTAAAGAAAAGTGTCTTAACCTAAAACCACCAGCAACTCTTTGATAGAGTCCAGACTTTTTCTGGGTGCTCTGCTTCCCCTTTTCATTAATATTCCTTTCTTCCCAAGGTTCTGGTTAAGATTAAATGACATGATGTTACAGGAAAGCCCCCAACACTGTTCTTGGGCCAGAGAGGGCAACCAGTCATTTTATTTTTTTTTTATCTGTTGTGAGGGACCATGGCAGACAGCCTGAGGACACAGAGCTGAGTTTGAATTTAGCCTCTGCCTTATTTGTTATGAGTTCTTGAGAACGTTACTTCACTTCTCAGAGTTTTAGCTCCTCATCAGAAAAATGCAAGATCGTTACACACTAGTGTTAGAGGATATGTAACCTACATGTAATAAACACTGTGCCCCTCTGAGCCTGCTGACCTCATCAGGGTAATTCTGATGCCACTGGATCGTTGACCAGGAATAAGTGAGATAATACATGTGAACTGCCAGGCAATCTCAGTGTACGTTCATCTTAACACTTCCCCCAACCCTTGATTGTGGTCAAGAGTAACAGGAGACCGGCCATAGAGAAGACAGCAGTGGGAGGGGAGCGTCATGCCTAATGAAACTGAGTACAGTAAGCCCACCAGATTAAGTGACATTTCATTTGGCCCTTAAAAAGTAAAAAGTTTTACAAGTGGACGTGGGTCAAAGGATAGGCAGAAAGATGGAGAACATACATGAACATATTTCAAACTGACTACAATCTAGGGTCCTTTTTGAGAAATAGTAGGAGAACTATCTGAGGATGATGGCTGAAGCCAAACTGTGGGTGTTGAACTTGAATAGAAGGCAAAAACAGGATTTTCTTCATTAAAGAAAGAGCCATGGAGAACTCTTGAGAAGTTCAAAGGTACGACTATGTTAGATATGGACAGGAAGTCAGATGTGAAGAAGGATCATACTGACTTGACATTTTGAATGAAGTCACTCAGTTCATTTATTTTTTTTAAAAGATTTTATTTATTTATTTGAGAGAGAGAGAGAGAGAGAAATGGGGGAGCACAAAGGGAAACTGAGAGGAAGGAGCAGACTCCCCACTGAGCAGAAAGCCCGACATGGGACTCAATCCCAGGACCCTGAGATAATGGCTGGAGCCGAAGGCATATGCTTAACCGACCGAGCCACCCAGGCACCCCCACTCAGTTCATTTATTGAAATGGGGGAGTAGTGAGTTGCATCCTTCTGAGTCTCATAAACACAAGTAAGATGAGTGGGGTGGGTGGTGGGGAGAGGCCAGCATGGAAAGGGACATCCGAGTGACTTAACAATATGTCGTAGAAAACATTCTATAGATTGTTTTGCATGTTCTTCTCCATTTGCCTACCTTCTTCTCCAACCAAATCCGTTTTCTTCCTTCTCCACCCTTGCTGTGTGCCCTGAGGGGAGGGGTAATGATTCCTATGGACTTCCTGGCCCAGACTCCATTATTTTCTGGCTTTTGGTTAGATCTTGGAGACAGCAGTAGGACACAGGATGGTAGAACAAAGAGAGACGTCAGCGTATCCTTTCCTCTGGCTCCCTCCCTAATTTTGCTGCATTTATGGCAATGGTTGCCAACAGGCCCATACACTCATTAGGCTCCCTTAAAACCACTTCCAACCTTTGCCCTTTAAGCCTAGATCCAAGGTGGCAACAGCTTCCCACCATGGCTAGTCCTCTGGACACTGTAACCTCCCTGCGGGTTTCCTTGACCCCACCCACACCCCTGGAAGCAGTCTGTTTAAAATCTCTTGAACAATTGGCATTGGGTTCTTTTCCCACCAGGATCTTCAATGATACAGTTGCCAACCCCCGATCTGTAATTTCCCCTGAAATATCACCCTGATTAACAAGATTTGAGAAAGTCTCCGGGGCCCTCTGTATCCCGCCACTGCATTAGTGCCAGGACATACAGCTATTCAAGAGGTTTTGCATTCAGCACAAATGATTCCCATTCATTTTCACTTCCTTTGGTTTTGGCTAGTTTAGTCAATGGTTCCACCATTCACCCAGTTGTTCAAAGCCGAAGGAATCATATTTGATTGTTCTGTTTCTCCCACCTGCTGTCCAGCCTATCATAAAGTCCTGTCACTTTTTTCTCCAAAGTATGTCTGCATCTGTCCATTTCTCCTCATCTCCACGGCTAACAACTTAGCCTGAGCTTCCATCATCTCTAACCTGGATGGTTTCAATGGCCTCTTCACAGTTCTGCCTACTTCTTCCTTCCAAGTCATTTTTCACCCAGCAGCTAGAGTGACATACCTAGCAAATAAATCAGACTACATCACTCCTCTGCACCCTCTAAAGCCTTATATTGCTCTTAGATCTACATCAAAGTCTAAAAGTTCCCGTGACATTTCTTCTCTTCTTGCCTTTTTCTTACTGGGATTCAACCACCCAGGCTTTTATTCCTTCCTTAGGACAGTCTATGCTTGTGTCCTCAGGACATTTGCACTTGCTGCTTTCTCTTCCAAAATCCCCACCCACAGTTTGTGCATGGTTGGTTTGTTGGTTCCTTCTTGTCATTCAAATTTCCACTTACATGTCACCTCCTCAGGGAGTCTCTCCTTGATCGCACACTGTAAAATTACTGCTCCTTTGCTGTGACTATCACACGATGTGTTTATTTTCTTTACTGTCTGGAATCTCATGGATGCATTCCGAAATGTCTTTGTTCTTTTATTAGTTTATTTCCAGTCTCCCCCAGGTCCTCTGGAATAAAAACTCCGAGGGAGCTGAAGTCTTTGTCTTATTCACCGTTGTACTGGCAGTGCCTAGAAGAGGACCTAGACAAAATACATGACCTATAAATATGAGTTGGATGAGGGAATGAGCAAACATTCCATATATTAGGGGGGAAAAGGAAAAAGGCAGAGATACTCTTTTCATTTATCTGATGGGGAAAATTTTTTAAGTTTGCTAAAACCAAGCTTGGCAAAGTATTGAAGAAAGTGGAACTTTCAAGCATTACCCTGAGAATGTCAAATGGTACCCCCATTTTAGAGAGCAATTTTGCAGCATAAAATTGAAAATGTGCTTAACATTTGACTCAAGAATTCCACTTATAAGAAGCCACGTTAACTTGCATATTCACAGAAGCAGATGTTAGGAGAGTAGTTAT
This sequence comes from Ursus maritimus, assembly GCF_017311325.1. Classification (NCBI taxonomy): domain Eukaryota; kingdom Metazoa; phylum Chordata; class Mammalia; order Carnivora; family Ursidae; genus Ursus; species Ursus maritimus. The sequence continues at coordinate 13,650,331 of NW_024424675.1, forward strand.
TGCAATATTTTCATATTCATAGAAAAATTAAGCCCTCTAAATGTCTATTAATGGAGGAATAAATAAAATGTGACACATTTATATACTAATACTACATAGCAGCTGAAAGGATTGCCTGTTATGTGTATGTGTGTAAATGTATGAATATTTAAAAATCAAAAGGCTGTATCTCCAAAATATAATTTAAAGTAAAAAAAGGAAAGATGCATTAACATAAATGTAAATAAAACACACGTATATTCTATTCTAGTTTTTGTTCATGGAGCGAAAAGAAACCCACCATTGACTATTGTTACCTTTGGGGAGGGGTTTAGGGAATGGGAGCTAGGGGATTTCTGATGGAAAGGGACAGTGGAATGTTTTATTTGTTTCTCAAAGTAAACGTATCAAATATTAACAATTGCTAATTCTGGATGATGACCATATGAGTGTTTTGTCCTGTTTTTAAAATCATATTCAGTAACTTTTAATTTGTAAAATCAAAAAAATCAAATAACAAAAGTGAAGTCAATTCTTTGGTAATGGAAGCAGATAGAAAAAAACAAGAAAAAAGCAGAAGCTGAGACAGGCTGCTGACTGGGCATTGACGGGGGGGTGGGAAGGGGGTGCTATTAGGATCTGAGCCCCTCTGCTCTCTGCACCAGTGCACCCATCATCCTCTGCTACAAGAGTTGGCTGCACACAGCTCATGGTTGTCCTCTCCTCTGGACAATTGCCTCATCCTGCAGTCCCTGAGCTATGTTGCCAGAGACCTGAGGTCCAACTTTACTCAGTTGTTCCACTCTTCTCAAGGCCTGAGTGAATGGCTATTGGTATGACAGCCAGTATGTCCATGGGCATTGTTATCTCAAATATTTTACTGTCTTCTAGCAGTTAAGATAATATCTATGCACCTTTTGTGAAAAAGAAAAAAATCTAACCCAGTGAGTTTGGGGTGTGTGTGTGTGTACACAGAATTGGACTAAAAGTTGTCCAAAACGATTAAAAATAAATCCTAAGCCCAAGAAGGTAAAGATTCCCTATTCTTATCCTATGTCGCCATCTCAATTGGCTGAGCTCCTTCATATGAAACAAACACACCATGCCAGATTAGAACAGTAAAAGTACAGAATGCCACGAACCAGGAGATGTCAGCACACTCAATGATGTGAATTTATTCCCCCTAAAATTGGAGAGTAATCCCCTGATGATCCACAGACAGATCTGAAATCTAAAAGGAGCTGGGCCCTGTATGTGAGGGAAGCTGAGTGCACTGCATAGTAGAGAAGGCTGCGTCTGCCAGAGACACGCGCTGCTGCCCAGATCACATTGCCAAGGGCAGGCCCAGCGCACCTGTATCCAAGTAGACAAAAGCTACATCCAAAGGCTCTTCACCTTGCTGCCTGGGAAACCATAGTAAGAAGTCCTTGCCTCTGCTCAGATTTGTGATGATTTTTATATGGTTTAAAAAACTAGACAGAATTGGATGGGATTCCCAGTTCCCCCATTGGCCAGACAATGGGACCGCGAGTAAATTACTGAACCTCTCTGGCCTTCCATTTCCTTGCATGTACAGTGGAGTTACTATAAGGTTTCCATGAAATCATGCATTACGTGAGTCTATATTAAGTACAAAGTCAAGGTTAAAGCTTTTTCCCTGAGCTAACACGGGCTTGGCTTGGCCTTGATGACAGCACTTGTTGCTCATCTGGCCAGGGGCTACCTTAATGCCCCCAAAACTGGGCTGTAGAGAATGCATGGGTTCTCCCCAGCAGAGTGTCCTGTCCTTCCACATCCACAAGGTTTCTAGATGTGTTGCCAATAGCCTTCACTACCCTGAAATGTAACATGGCTTGGAACAGAGGCCGAAGTGGAGATATGGTCTGGTTTTTTGGTGCCATCCTAAAATATTTCATCTCCTAAAAAAATTTTTTTAAAACATATGTGTCCCCCCATTTGAGAGCTTGTAGTTGCCTTTACCCTTTATATATAAAGCAGCACAATCACTATAGCTTATCCCCAGCCAAGGTTGGAAATAATGTCTTGGAAGGAAATCCAATTCCCTTCGCTTTCTCAGCCCATTCCAGGGCAGCTGCATGTTTGCCTGATATAAAACATTTAGTGGCAAACAAACTGGTAGATGTTATCTCATGTCATTTCAGGATATTGCTTCATTAGTGGAGCAAATGGAAATTGACTGCTTCTCTCCTAATATCTCACATACACCCCTACTCCAAGTTTATTCTTTTTCTTCCTGTTTACTGCTTTGCTGGAAATGTTTTGACATTTCAACTTCCTAGCAAAAATGGGTGATTGAATATACATATTTGTTTTCCTTCTCTCCAAAGCCCAATTCATGTGAAAGTAAAGCAATTTTTTTTTTAAAAAAAGAAAAAGACCTACAAAGGACAAGAGAAGCAACTACTTGGATGTTAGAAGCTGGAAAATGGATGAATGAGAGGAACCTGACTTAACAAACTAAAGAAAGCTACATTATACATCTGAACAGGAGACAGAGGAGAAGCAATTGATGATCAGTGTTGGGTACTTCTGGAAATAGGAATGAGGGTGGGGCCAAGATAGGCAATTGGTTGGAAGTCTCAAGGAGGTTTGATTCTAAGATCCTATTTTCTACTCTATATAGCTGTGCCGTTGCCCCTCTGCATCCTGGTAAAATACAAGAAGGTGAGTCATAGGAGTGGGTAATTGAGAGGTCTCTGAATTGGAAGGCTCTAGACATAGTTGGAAGTGGGGTAAATATCACAGTGAAAGCAGTGAGGTTCAGGCCTTTGCCAGGAATTTGCAGAGCCCAAAGTGAGATTGCCCATGGGGTCGATGGCTCCTGTTCTACTTTCCCTTTTCTTCCCATCCTGGTCCCTTGCCTCACTGTCAAGGCCTCCGGTGAGTACCTGTGGAGACCCAGCCCTCCTGTTCAAGCTTTATCAGATCCCCACAAACTCTCACTCCTTATCCATGCTTCCGTTTCAGGAGAACATAGACTGGTGCATGGAATTACTCATCATAAGGAGGATAGATTGAGAGAAGAGGTTCACACAGTCCCTGGAGGCAAGCTTGAGGTCATTTGGGCAGGAATTCTAAAGCATGGTCTAGAAATGAGGTGTGGGTCCCCTTAACCTTGGGGAAAGGCACTCCAGAGAAGGGCCAGAGCAGGGTCCTTTAAAAAATATCTCAAGTGGAGCGCCTGGGTGGCTCAGTTGGTTAAGTGACTGCCTTCAGCTCAGATCATGATCCTCAGGGTCCTGGGATCGAGTCCAGCATCTGGCTCCCTGCTCAGTGGGGAGCCTGCTTCTCCCTCTCCCTCTGACCCCTATTCATGCGTGCTCTCTGTATCTAGTGCTCTCTCTCTCAAATAAGTAAAATCTTTAAAATCTCTCTCAAATACATAAAAAAAAATCTTTAAAAACTTTTTTAAAAGAATATCTAAGGTGATAAACTGTCCCATGCTGATTTTAGCACTGAAATCCCGACATCCCAGGAATTCCTTAGTCCTGGGCAAATCGTGATGTTTGGTCACCTTACCAGGCTTAAGAATAGTACTGTACTTGCATACTTACCTCTGAAACCCCCAGCTCTCTTTTCCCGTTTAGTTCCCAGAATACCAGCAGCAAAGCCCATGTTTTCTAGGCAGGAAATTAGAAATCTTCCTCTGAGGAATCTTATCCATCCAAAAAGAAAGAGCTAAAGACTTTGGCATTAATGATTCCCCCAGAGAACTCCCTTAAATGGTTCTACAGTAAAGCCCAGAGCTGACAAAGCCCATCCATTAGTTCAGAGCATCCCATCAGGTTTTCAGAGGCCCATGCTTATATAAAAGCAGATAGCCAAGGATCACCAGACACTCAGGAAATCCTTAGCATGAAAGATTAAGACCAAAAGAAACAGGGAAAACAAATATTTAGAAGGAAAGATATTATGCCAAGAGAAGAAATATTAAAGCATTCTACATTAATATATTCAGAATCACAGAGGAAGATGTTGTATTCATGGGCAAAAGAACAGGATATTATAAAAAGAAATGCTCAGATAATAAAAAGAGCCCTTAGAAATTGAAGCACGAGAACAGCTATAAAAACTCCATGGAAGCATTGGAAAATAAAGTTGAGAATATCTCCATAAAAGGAAGAATGTAAAGACAGAGATGTAAAGTAAGAGAGAAAAATAAAAAGAAAGCTAGAGTACCAGTCCAGGTCTAAAAGTAAAAAAAAAAAAAAAAAAAAGTAGGAATTTCCAGATAGAGATATCAGGGAAGCAGAGAGGACAAAAACATAATTCAAGAAATTCCCCAGAATGAAGGGACATAAATTTCCAGGTTAAATAAACTCAGCAAGTGCCAAACACAACGGATGGAAATATTCCTATGCCAAGACACTGGAGATAGGTCAAAGGCATGGGACAACAGGAAGGTACTACATGAGAAAAAGAGTCACAATTAAAGTATAAAGATTGAGAAGGGTCTTGAACTTTAATGAGCAATACTAGAAGCTATAGACAATACCTGAAGCCGTAGACAACAGAAAAATGCCTTCGGAATTCCAGAAGAAATTTATTTTCAACCTAGAATTCTATACCCTGGCATCATGCCACTTAATGTGAAGACAGAATGTTTTCAGACATGTAAGATCTCCCAAATTTTTCTTCAAGAAACTCTTGGAGGATGTGTACCACAAAAACTAATAAAGAAGCCGAGAAAAATAGAGACACAGGATTTAAGAAACAGGGAACACAATATAAGAGATAAAGAATCACCAGAAGGATGTTGATTCACCAGGCACAGGTGAATTCTCCCCATGAAAGGTTGCCAGAGGTTTTGGGAGAAATCTATTTGAGATAATGAAATTATCAGATAATGATATATCTGAATATTTATTTATTTATTTATTTCAATTTTTTAAAAGGAGTTTCCATACCCAATGTGGGGCTTGAACTCACAACCTGAAGTTCAAGAGTCACATACTCTACTGGCTGAGCTAGCCAGGTGTTCCAATATACCTGAACATTTAAAGAGGAGATATAAGTAATTGGCAGAGTATTTGGGTTGGTTTGCTAAAAAGAATACATGGAGGATTAAGGAAACAAACAATATCATTATTAATTATAAAAACATAAAGTTTGCAAGAAATGAAAAGTAATTATAGTATATCACATGGATCAGCTGTGGATAGCATTTGTGCAATAAATACATATTGTTCTAACCCAAATTGGGTTATAACTATCCTAAGAGGATGGGGAAGGGGAAAAGGTGCATTTGGTGGGGGATAAGGGAGTGGGATGATACAGGAGAGGTCATGCAAAGTCATCCTTCTCCATAATAGGGAGAAAATAGATAATGCCCAAGACTGAAAATTAAGAGAGAACAATAAATATAGGCATGCAATTTTAAGTAATATAGATGAAATACTCGTGTGTTTCATGAGCACGGTGCCTGCAAGGATTTCGGAAACTGTTGTTTTTGATAAAAAAAACATGGGAAAACTATTTTACTCTTTACACTATGTACATGCATAGTTTCAAAAAATCACCTCCTTCAAAAAAAAAAAAAGACATGTTAGAGAATCCTAAGTTATGAACTAGCTTCCTCTTTATTTTTTTTCTATTTAAAATTTTTTATACAATCATTTAAATATTTTTTGTTTACATGGATTCAATGGTAGGGGTGCCTGGGAGCTGCAATTGGTTAAGCGTTCAACTCTTGGTTTCAGCTCAGGTCATGATCTCGTGGTCATGAGATCAAGCCCCATGTCAGCCTCCACGCTCAGCACGGAGTCTGCTTAACTCTCTCCCTCTCCTTCTGCCCCTCCCCCATGCTCTCGTGCTCTCTTTCTCTTAAAGTAAATAAATAAATCTTTTTTTAAAAAAATGGATTCAATGGTATTGACCAAAAACTGACAGATGACCACAGTGGTACTATTTTAGCTTTAGGTTATATGTAGTTTATTAAATTGAAAAGAATCCAATGAAGTTGTTTTAGTTTTTCATTAGGGAAAGTACAACATTTTTTAATGAAGTGTGAAGTTTAATAAGCTTTGTGTTCATGAGCTGAATAAAGTGAAAATTTTCGTTATTTAGAACTGTAGGAAAATTAGATCTTTTAATTAATTGAACATTCAGATTTTATAAGTGTAGTAGACTGATTTCAAAAATGCCCTAATTCTAGGCCGGTGATGGGTAGTAAGGAGGGCACATATTGCATGGTGCACTGGGTGTTATATGCAAATAATGAATCATGGAATATTGCATCAAAAACTGGGGATGTACTGTACAGTGACTAATATAACAAAATAAAAATTATTTTAAAAAATGCCCTAATTCTTCACCGTTCCTATCTGCACTCTATTGACGAGTGGAGTCTTTTTATGTCCTGGAATCTAGGCTGGTCTCGTGAGTTGCTTGGTTGATGGGATGTTGTGGTAGTGATGGTCTTGTAGTTGTAAGGAGCTATGTGCATGTCCACACTTTCTCTGGGACCCCTACCACTGCCATGAAAACTGCCATGAAAAGCCAGATTATTTGGTTGAAAAATGTAACACGGGTGAGAACTCAGTAGTCTTAGCCAAGGCCGTGTTAAAAGATCGTACAGCCAAGCTATGTTAGGTCAGCAGAGATGTCAACCAACCAACTGTTGACTGTAGAGACCAGAGCGAAACCGGTTGAGATCAGAACTGCCTAGTTTATTTGAGACCTCGTGAACAACAACAAAAAAGTTTGTTTAGCCACCAAATATGAGATACCCTGCATCTTGATTATGCTGGTGGCTACATGACTATATACATTTGTCAAAACTTGTAGAATTTTTTATTTTTTTTATTTTTATTTTTTTAAGATTTTATTTATTTATGTGACAGAGAGACAGCCAGCGAGAGAGGGAACACAGCAGGGGAGTGGGAGAGGAAGAAGCAGGCTCCCAGTGGAGGAGCCCGATGTGGGACTCGATCCCGGAACACCGGGATCACGCCCTGAGCCGAAGGCAGACGCTTTAATGACTGCGCTACCCAGGCGCCCCAAAACTTGTAGAATTTTTTAAAAATCTTGTAGAATTTACACAAAAAAAGGGAGAATTATACCTTAGTTTTTAAAAAAGGAAAAATGTACAAGGATTGGGACATTAGCCTAAAAGTGTCTTCAGTCTACCCTTGGAGACTAGACACTATTGTTATAAAATTATTACTGATAGAAGCATAAATGAGCTAAAATCTCCTTGTAAGCTACAGATATGAATTGATAAAACAGGGATTTTCAGACCACGAAAGCTTAAGGCATCTTAAAAGTTTGGTAGGATTTAAGCTGGCTCTAAATGAAGAATGGGAATTAGGTAAATGGGAAAAAGGAGGAAAGTGAGCAAAAATTCAATTTTATTCTGGCAACAGGAAGGAAGCCAATGGGGCTGCAGTGGGAAATGTGAAACTATGGTAGTTATTACTGTTGATAGAAACCAATGCCACAGGGAACGTGACATCCTCCCTTGCCCAACCTCCTTTGCCTGGAACAATCCTCCAGAATGCTCTCCACAACACAGAGGACCCCCAGCTCACTACTTCTTTTCACATCTATGTGACTCAAGACTAACTTCATTTAAAGACCTCCATGTGCAAAGATCATGTGGGAAATGTGCTTCAAAATCAGGATTCAACACGACATAACTTGAGACTTCGGGAATTAAGATTGTTTTTACATTGAGATGTCCCTCAAAATAATAAAAGGATAAATAAAAGTTAGGGGGGATTAAGAAATGAAATCATAATCATCAAATCAAGATGGATCAAGTTTTCTTTGCCTGAGATGACTATCAATTGCAAAAGAGGAAAAATACGGATTTCAGTTAACATTCATTTCTAGGGAATCTGTTTATTTATATGAAGAATTCCAGGTGACCGAATGAAATTCTATTTGGGAAGAATATGATGTTTTTGTTTTAAACTCCCCTTCATTTGTTATGATAATGATCTGTCTCCAACAGACACGTTTTTGTATTTCCACCTAGTTCAGAGATTAATATATTAAGACCCTAGGCTTATACATATGAGCTGGGAATTATCCAGTATCCAGTATAACTTAGAATCTAAATGGTTTGGACAGCTCTTCTAATCAGCTTCAGAGTAAGGATTGGTACAAAACGGAAGTGGATATTGCTCTTTGAACATATAGTCTCAGTTTGGTTTTGCCACCATGGACTTTGATGAGAGCAGGACATTTGCCTATAATGGTAATGGTCAATGTCATTTCCAGTGACGTCTAGGTTTGGCCACTTAAGGGAGCAAATGCCCCCCCCCCCAAAGTTGCATTGTATGATTTTCTTTCTCATTAAATACTCAGGGCCAAAAAAACCCCAGGGTGAGCTGTAAGGAAATCAGGCAGCTTACTTAAAGCAAAAATAAGTGCAGACTTATTAGCCCTTTTTATTATTAATTTAAAATATCTAGAACAGTTTCAGGTCATGTTTTCCTTTCTTGGGTCAAGAAGTGGCCAAAATAATTGCTTGTGTCACTGGGGGATTTGTATTTTAGCTCTTTTTGGTAAGGTTCTGAGCACAGTTTTATCAGATCAGAATTTAGCAGCAGCATTTACTGCTATTGTCCATTGGAAACCGCATTAAAATGGGCAAAGATTGTGTGCCGTGTGGCCAAGCCCCCGGAAGAGTATCAAAGCTAGTTAATTTAAGTTGAACGTTCTGATAATGATCAGGCAGACAAAGCTCAGAAGATTTCATAGGCAAGTTTTTAGGCCTCCAGGATATTCTATGATGATACTGTTGGAAATCGTTGTTGACAGCGTTTGGAATGAGGGTTTTAAGGAATGGTATAACAGTTTGAGTAACTGTTGACAGCATTTTCCTTGGTGCATCATCCATTTTTTAAGTTACAAGACCATTGAAACTTGTAAAATATTCAAACAATGTAAAAATATGCAAGGTAAAATCTAAAGTCTCCCACTCCCCTGTCCCCTTATCTTGAAGTAATCATTAACTATATAGTGTATATTCTTCCAGAATCTTTCCTCTTTCACACACACACACACACACTCCGCACACACCAGATAGGCAATGTAAATACTACTGAGGTATTTTTGTAGAGAAATAGGGATGAATAGATTACATACATTTTTTTATTTTTTAAGTGTGATCTCTTTCTGTATACAGCTCTGCAACTTGCTTTTATAGTTACTGATTTTTGTGGGTCTTTCCCATGATAGTCCTTATAAATATAGTTCTCAAAAAATCTGTATAAAATTCTATAACCTGATTGTACAATTTAAATATTTCCTTTCTGATGAACATATGGATTATTTTCTAATTGCTTGATATCAAACCATGACACAATAAACTATACATATCTCTTTGTGCAAGTTCAGGTATTTCTAAAAGACAGATTACTGGATGAGGTACTGTTGGGTCAAAAGATTTTAAATATAGGTTGATAATAACAAGTTAGCCTCTAAAAAAGGAAGGAAAAAAACATATATAAACTTACTGTCAACACAGTTCAATAGGTCAATGAGAGTTCCTTCCTGTCAATATTAAATACTATTTATTTCAGCCAATCTGATTTTTTTAAACTAAGTAAAGTCGTTCCCTGATTGCTAGTGAAAAGAAACATTCTTTTATAGTATATAAGTTGTTTTTATTTCTTTTTCTGTGAATTACGTTTAGCAATCAGTTCATCATCCTTTTCTTATTGATTTATAGGAACTCTTTGCATAGTGGAGATTGTGGTAGATACTCTGAGTTGACTCACTTAACTTTCATTCCAACCTACTTCTGGCATGCAAAAATGGAAAAGTCAAAAACAGATTTGCCAGATTTTTCTTAAACTTGGGTACTGAACATACTGTAGGAGCCACCAATCAGATGTACTTACAGAGTAACTTGTTCACAAGAGAGGGAAGAGGCAGGGCCCGGGACACTTATTTTGCAAATGTGACCTGTGGTGGAGGTGATATGGTTTTTAAATCAATGGCTGTAGTGTCAACTTTCTAATCTGTATGCAGCTTTTTGGAAAAGGCTGTCAAAAAGAAGGAAGAGAAGATAATTTATCCGCCAGCCGCTTTCATCTCCTCTTTCTTATTGGTCCACGTGTACCCCCATTGGGCATTAATACCCATGCATTTCTGGATTGTGTTGCACTGTCCTCCTGGCAGGCATCCTAGGAATGCTGAAGCTCATGAAAATAAAAACTAACATAATATAATAAAAAAATATTATTATTAAAAAAAAATAAAGACGAGAGCAGCATATTGACTGCAAAGGTGGCCTTAATACCCTACTTGGTCTTATATCCATACACTTTGCAATGTGACTTTGCAGTTCCTCTCATGAAGTGGTAAGACCCATTTCTCCATGCTTTGAATCTGGGCTGGCCTTTTAACTTGCTTTAGCCTACAGAATGTGACCAAAGTAATTTCTTGCCAGTTCTAAGCTTAGACTGCAAGAGGACTTGCCTGCTTCTGCTCTCTCTCTCCTTAGACCCTTGTCTCTCCATGTAAACAAACCAGGACTATCCTGGTGGCCGATGACCCAGTCCTCCCCATTTTGCGACAGCCGACAGCTGGCCAAATGCAAGAAGTTAAGCCACCTAGTTGACCTCCTGCTGGCTGCGTGTGCCTATGGGTGGGTGCCTAGCCAAGACAAGAATAACCAACCATTCAACTAGGCCTAGCCTAAATTGCTGATCCACTGAATTAAGAGCTAAATATATAACAGTTGTCTTAGGCTACTAAGCTCTGGGATAGGTTTTATGCAGCAATAAATACCTATTTTATGCAGCAATAACTGATAAAGTGAGCTTGTGAGTGAGTAGATCACACTTATGGAATCAAAACTTGAAAAGGTTCATATTTTCAGACTCTAAGCAAGGAACCTTGCTTATGACACTGCATCTTTGGACTGAAAGGTGTTGCTGCAAATCAGTTTTCTAATTAGTCAAGTGCCAACATAATGAGTTTTTAAAAAATTCTTTCTTTTAGAAGTAATATATGATATTGGCAAGCATCCTTGATTGCTTTTTGTACTGAAAAAGTGTTAATAAAATGTTCCCTTGTTTTTCTGTACTGAAAAAGTGTTAATAAAATGTTCTCTTGTTTTTCATTAATTATTACTTAATTTCCTGTGCATTGGGGTGGATTGTTTTTTATAACAATAAAACCTGATGGAAATGTTTGCCTACTTCTGTCATCAAAAACAATGGACATATGTTACTTGTTTTATGGGCAGAGAGGTATTATTCCCCATCTCCAGGAAAAACACTCTTATATAAATAATTATGATTGCTTTTATTAGCCCTAACATAGGTCTAATGGTAGCATAACTAGGAATTTGGATCATAATTGATTCAGTATTTTCAGAAAATGGTCAAAAGTTTTCTTTTTGCTTTAAAACTATGTGGTGAGGTCAGTGCTTTTGACCCCTGGCTAGAGGAAATGAAGACTAAGTGTGTCAAGACCCAACTGAGGGCACTAAGGAGACAAAAGTGTTCTTTCTAATTAGTTCTAGGTAAGTAGTTAAAGGCGGAGGAGAAATGCTGTAAGCAGCTACCCAGAAATGTATCAGAGAGAAGCTATTTTCTCCTCAAAATAAAACAAAATATTTAAATGGATTTTTATTAACTCAGCCTCAAAAATGGAACAAATTACATCTAAGTGTTTGCATCTCTTTAAATCTTGTTCCAGTTCCGGGTCTCTCAATCTCGGCACAACTGGTGTTTGGGGGCCAAGCCCTCTTTGCTGTAGGGCCTGTCCTGTGCGCTGTGGGATGTTCAACAGAGTCCCTGGTCCCTACCTACTAGATGCCAGGGTGACAGAGTGTGACTCACTGTACAGTGGGACGACCAGAAATGTCTCCACACGTTGTTAGATGTCCCCTAGGACGCAAAGTGTCTTCAGACTTACCTCTCCAAGTCAATATTTTTTTTGTGGCCTCTAGGGTTATTTATGGTTCCTTGGGGCTGCTGCAGAAAACAATGGGAAAACCAAATGAGTGAGACTGCAGGTTCCCCAATCCTACTTCAACCAGAAAAGCCCTGGTTTTGTTAAGTTATTGTAAAATGTGTCTGAAAACAAACCGATGCTACATCAAAAGGCTTTTTTAAAACGCTTCTAAATTTGGAATCCTATTAGAACAAAGATTCCGATTTCAGCAATTAAAAGTTACTTTTCTAAAAAGAGTATATGAAAAGCATGCAAAAACCTGATACATTCTAACGCTGTTAGTTATGCCCCTTGTGAGAAACCTTTTGGCCCCTGCACTCATAACCCAGGTTTATAACAGCAGTATCATCTGTAGTCAGCATCTCCGGGGAGAAATAGAGCAGCCTCTTAAGACTTTTGAGACGTGATTCCCATTCCGAAAAGGAATGTCTCAAAATTGGCTAATCGAGAGAGGTTGGAGGGTTAGCAGAACCCACAACCCACCACAACCCACAACCCAGTTACCATGCGTTACTGGAAAAAAACCTCCAACATGCTCTCTTGCATCACTTAGAAGAATTAAAATACTAGTTTTGCAATGAAATTCAGTCTTATTTTAGCCACAAAACCTCTTTACCAAATAAAATTTTATACAGCATCTTCATATATAAAACAGACGAGAGAGAAGTTTTACAGAGTAAAGCAGAAAGGTATGGGTCCAGAAGCGCAGCCAGGCCCTTACCCTGAGCACCTTGGAAGATTAAGTCCCCACCCCAATATAGAAACGAATGGTCTGCATGAACATTTAGGCCCCTGTACGATAGCTGCAGTCATTACAAGGCACCACCTATGGAATGGGCCGGCCAGTCCCCTCCGCTGCAGTCGTACACCCATAATCTCTATACGAGTACGTGACTTTCTACCAAGTTTCACAATTACTTTTTGGTGAATTTTCCTATTTCATTGCATAACACAAAATTAAGCAGCATTCCCAGTAGAGCACACATAATTAGTCGACCACCATTTATTTAGTGCTGTGTGTATTTGGATAATAACTGATCCTTAGTTGGGAATTTTTTTTTTCTGGTTTTAAAATCAACCTTTGTTCTTTATAATCAGAGTAGCGAAACCGAAATTATTCCGGAGTGCCTGATTGTTGTCGTTGTTGTTGAGGTATACTTTACATAAAATGAAACACAGTTCTTCAGTGTTCTGTTCAATGAGCTTTGACAATTGCATAGGGCTGTGTAACCACCACCCAGAACTAGATCTAGGATCTTGTCATTACCCCCAGAAATTTCTCTCGTGCCCCTTTCTAGTTAAATTCCTTCCCGGAAGCAACTTTTTTTTAATTTCATCACCAAAGAATAGTTTTGACTGCTCTAGACTTCATATAAGTGGGATCATACGGTATACAGTTAACCCCTGAAAAGAGTGGCTTCAAACTACATGGGTCCACTTACATGCAGATTTTTTTCAGTATATACAGTATAGTACTATAAATGTATTTTCTCTTCCTTGTGATTTTCTTACCACTTTTTTCTCTACCTTACCTCCTGGTAAAAAAATAGTATATAATACATGTAACATACAAAATATATGTTAATTGACTTATGTTATCACTAAGGCTTCTGGGCAACATAAGCTATTACTAGTAACGGTTTTGGGGAATCAAGTGTTACACATGGATTTTCGACTGTGTGTGGATTGGTGGCCCTAACGTCCCCATTGTTCAAGGGTCAATGGGATATTCTTTTGGGTCCATTTTTTCCCCTTGTTAATGGCTATAAAATTTATCTGTGTTGTTTTGTGTATCAGTAATTGGTTCCTTTCTATTACTAAATATTATTGCAAAGCTCCATGCATCTTTAAAAGATTCTCTTCACATACTGATTTGTGTGTACACAGGATGCATTTTGAGAATGGAAAATCTTCACCAAAGTGGTGTTTTTGAACAATTTTCGTTCAGATAAAGTCTTCGGATGACAAACACCCACTTGAAATTAATCTAGCACTGAGAAAGGGCCTTTGCTTTTTAATTTGCTTTGTTTTTTCTAAAAGCATTTCAAAATTGTGATTTAAAAAAATACAGACAGAAAACCTGTGCTTATGGTTCAGTGGTAAACATCTTAGCAATTTACCCCTGTCCTGCTAGCGTGATCATCGGCTTTTAAGGCAATTAGGCTGTGTAAAAATAATCAACATAAAAGAAAAGAGCTAAATTCACAGCAGTTGGTCTTCAAAAGCATGTCCCTTTTGCATGACACAAATGATGCGGGCTTGATGTGTTGTGCTTAATGAGAAAAATTCTACCTCCTTGAACTTTGGGGGTGAAAATTATTTCGATACATGGCTTGGGACTGCTGTAAAATTCTTAGTGATAAAATGTGACAAAACTGCACAGGTTTATGGGCACATTCTGAATGTTATTTTGGGGATAAGCACTTAATCCAAACATTAATGTTGGCAATGCCCACCTACTTAAATGGGTCTCTAGGCATGTTCATTTTAAGTCATTTGCTCTGCAAAAATTTCTTGGTGACCTGCTATATTCCAGGCCCAAAGCTCACTACAAGTCAATAAAGATCAGTGAGTCATGGTTAGTGGTATATATCTGTAAAATTTTTACATGCTTTTTTATTTACTTTTTTTTCCCTCTGCCCAACTACTGGGACCTTATTGGAGTAATTAAACTAAATAAAAAGCAGAGGTCCCAGAGAAATTTAGCATATGCCCCCTTTCTTTTTTAAAAGTTCTGCTTGCTTGGTTTCCCAAGGAATCTGTGTTGACACAATGTATGGGTGTGTCTACAAAGGAAGCCCACAGCCTTTCTCGGGATAACAAGCATAAAGAGAGATTCCTGGGGACGCGGATGGGAAAATCAAATATTGGTAGAGACCGCACAGATTTTGCAAGTTGGATGAAATTAGAGGAAGTTATTTCTAAAGCTTTCTCTCCCTCTTACAAAATAAGATTTCTCTCCATCTGGAGAGACAGAAGAAACCAGTAAAGGCACGTATGTCTAATTTTAATAACCAGAAAATGAAACCATCAGGTACATTGGCTAAGGTTAACTGGAGTTGAAGGACAAATCTCTGCAGAGTCTGATTCCCATTTTTGTTTTACCCTGAGAGCATATATTTAATTCATTAAATTCTTAATTATAAATTAAAAAGGCACTATTTCACTACATGTCTAAACGTTTGAGGAATTGTCATTTTAGCAAACAAAACAAAACAAAACACCGTCTTCTTCACAAATTCTTAATCTCTATATTGTTTATCTGTCTACCTAGATAGACAGAAGATAGATGATAGTTAGATAAGAGACGCCATTTGTATTGGTTAGTTGCCAAACCATTCCAGAACCTAGTGGTTTGGTAGCAACCATTTATTATTTATCAGGAGTAGCCTGGGTAGTTCTGTGGATTAAGGCTCAGCAGGGCTCACTAGTGAGTCTGCGGTCTGGTGTGGGTCATCTAGGTGGTTTCGGTGATCTTAGCTGGAACTTCTCACATGTCTGGACCTTGGCTGTACTGAGCCAACTCAGCTCTGTTCCACATATTTCTCACCCTTCAGTGTGCTGGCACAGGCATGTTCTCACAGGGAAGGTAGGGAACCATGAGTGAAAGTAGAAATGCACAAATGCTTTTTCAAGCCTCTTCTTGCTCCATGCTTGCTAATGTCCACAAGCAAGTCACATGACCAAGCCTGAGGTCAGTGTGGGAAGGCATTACCAAAGTGGTGGGTATAAGAAAGAGTAAGAAAAGAATCTGTAAACTCTGGAAGGAGCAGAGATGCCGTTTAACAGATGAACGGATAAAGAAGATGGGGTCCGTATATATAATGGAATATTACTCAGCCATCAGAAAGAACGATTACCCAACATTTGCAGCAACATGGACGGGACTGGAGGAGATTATGCTAAGTGAAATAAGTCAAGCAGAGAAAGACAATTTCACTTATTTGTGGAACATAAGGAATAGCAGGGAGATCGGTAGGAGAAGGAAGGGAAGAATGAAGGGGGGGTAAACAGAAGGGGGAATGAACCACAAGAGACTGTGGACTCTGGGAAACAAACTGAGGGCTTCAGAGGGGAGGGGAGTGGGGGACTGGGATAGGCCGGTGATGGGTATTAAGGAGGACATGTATTGCATGGAGCACTGGGTGTTATACGCAAACAATGAATCATGGAACACTATATCAAAAACTAAGGATGTACTGTATGGTGATTAACATAATATAATAAAAAATTTTTAAAAAAAGAAAGAGAAAAGAATCTATGAGCCTCAGTGGAGAAGTTCAGACAGCCTAAAAGAATTCCTATAGAGAGCAAGATGGAGAAATATCCCAAGCAAGGAGTTTTGCTTAGTTATTCCCTTAGCCTAGAAGGCTCCTGTTTGGTTTCTCTCATTCATTCAGTCTCAATTTAAATGTTCTTTCTTGAAGAGGTCTTGACTCACCATTTTATCTAACTAGACACTCTTCCCACTTTATGGTTTTCTGTTGTAGCACTCATTCACGCTTACCACTAGCTACTGGTAATGAAATAATAGTAGCATTTACTTTCCCACTTTACATCCCACCATTGACTTCCCCTGTCTCCCTCAATAGAGTGGCAATTCCAGTGATGCTGGGCCGGCTTTACCAGCTTGTAAGAACCAACTGTTACATTCCCAGGAATTCTGTGAACCAGTTGACATCATGGTGGTAACTTGAAATCAACCACGGCAGGAATATTTACTCCATAGAAATTGGCATAAACTACAAAGCAGATGTTTGATTTGGGGAGAGGCGCATAAGAAACACTGGTCATGCTTTCCATGAAAGCAGTAGCTTGTCTGTCTTTTTCCTCATTTCTTAGCATATAACATATAACCTTTCCATATTAGCCCTCAATAAATATCTGTCGAATAAGAGAATAAATTGATACATTAATGGACAAGTAAGTGAATAAATGAGTGAATGCCACATAGCCAACTGGTAAAAATGGGTCTAGATCACAGGCTTTCTGATTTTTGATCCTCCGAGGGCTCTGATAATCCTGCAACACTGAGAATCTGCACCTACCTGACACTAAAGTGGGGTTCCACTTGCCCCAATGCTGTCCTCCCTGTCTGTAATTACCACCTTCTTTTGCCCAGAACTTGACCTTATAGACCTGGGTGATATAATTTGTATTCACTCAACTACCTACCACTACCCTCCTGGCCCATCCTATGCCATGATATGTGATGATGTGTACCTGGCCCATCCTATGCCATGATATGTGATGATGTGTAGTCTGCTCACCCTGTCACCCTAGCCTGGGTAACTTCTGGATTCCTTCTCGTTTACTCTCATTCTGTTGGGACTATTTAAGTTCACATTTTCACAGGAAACTCAAGACCTCATGATCTCCTAAATACTTCTTGAATTCTTCCATGCTTTCAATCTCCCCAGCCACTGCCCTGGTTCTAGCCACCGTTACCTCTTGCCAGGACTGCTGCAGTACCCTCCTCACTGATCTCACCTCATCGCCTATGGCTCCCTTCCATCCATTCACTTTGGACCCAGAGTAACCATGTCACACTCCTAACTGCTACCCTGACTCCCGCTCACCCCCACCTCACTTAGATTTCTCAGACTTCCTCTTGCCCCTAGCATAAAGTCAGCCGTCTCTAAGACGGCCAGCAAAGCCTGCATCCTTTGACCCCTGCCTCGCTAGCTCGTAGCTTTTGAACTGGGCTCCTTTTGTTCCAGTCCCTGGAGCCTTCTTTTAGGCTCATATATTGCCATTCTCCCTCCCCTCACAGGCTTTTTGTACATGCTATTCTCTCCTTGTCTAACCCTCTTCCTCTTTGGCCTGGATTTTCTTTTCGTGATCTGGATCCTTTCATTCACCTGTTTCCTGGACACTCACTTCTGGCATCTAAAAAATCACCAAATGTCTTCCTGCTCCTCTAGTCCTAACTGTGGCTAATTGTGTACCGCTCACTCCGCTTCCACTTCCACCCACAGCTTGGTTAATGGAACTGTGACTCTGTCTCCTGGGCCAGAAATCTGACAGTCGCTGTAGAGACCTCCTTCAGCATCTCTTCTCAAGGCTAATCAGTTATTAAGACCTGCACATTTTAATTCTTTAAAAGCTTTTAATAGATCCCTTCCACCACCACTGTTACTGTCTTAGTGCAGGTTCTTACGATCTCTCACCTTGACCGCTGCGATGTGCTCCTCATACGACCTCCCTCTCCGCCAACTCAAACTTCATCCAGTCCACGCCCTACTCAGTAGGGAAAGTGATCTTCAGCGGTAAATCCGGTCACCCTATTTCCCTCTTAACATTCTTTCAATGATGTTTGATTGTTGCAGTCATTTTAAAGCTCTGTTTTATTTTGTCAGTTGTAGGGAGGCAGATTTTTCACTTTGAGTAGTTTCTGAACAAAGTGGTAAACAATAGGAATTAACCATTTTTTAAATATTTGGGAGAAAATACTTATAAAACCGATTTAATTCTTACTGCTTCATTTCGTTTCTGTCTACATTGGTCATATTTGCAGTTACTCTCCTAAGAATTTGTTCATTCCATCTAGGTATTCAAATGAATAGACACAGAGCAGTTCATAATATTCTTTGTTATTTTAAATTTCTGTTGCATGTATAGTCTTTCTCCTTTATGCTATGGATTTATTTGCAAATTCCACAACCCACAACACCCCCCACACTCCCAGTCAGTCTTGCCAGAAATCTATCTTTCTTATGAAGCTTTTCAAAGAGCTAGCTTTTGGTTTTGTTTAATTATTGCCATTTACTGCTATTTCTATTGTTCACAAGTTCATAGGTTTCCGACATTATTTTATTTTATTATTTTTTATTTTTTATTTTTTTTAAAGATTTTATTTATTTATTAGACAGAGATAGAGACAGCCAGTGAGAGAGGGAACACAAGCAGGGGGAGTGGGAGAGGAAGAAGCAGGCTCATAGCGGAGGAGCCTGATGTGGGGCTCGATCCCATTACGCTGGGATCATGCCCTGAGCCGAAGGCAGACGCTTAACCGCTGTGCCACCCAGGCGCCCCCTGACATTATTTTAATATTTCCTTTGTCTTTGGTTTATTGGATTTGCTCTCCTGCTATTTTTCATATTCTTTATTTGCATGCTTAGCTCGCTTTTTTTTTTTTTAAACTTCTTTGGTCTCTTAATGTATGTATTAAAGCCAGATATTTTCTTCCAGGTACTGCTTTTAAGTCCTTAGAATTTGACATGTGGTATAAAAGAGAAAACTCAATTTCTCTCTCACCACACACACTTCTGACACCAAATATATGGGGTTTTTTTCCCCACACCAACCAATTCTCCAGTACCACCCTGAGTATTCCATGATTCAATTCAGTTCTGACACTGTCCACCTGCAGACAGCATCAGATCCCACAAGTTAAGGGTTCAGTCCCACAAGAGTGTCCTCCCATCCTCCCCCTCCCCCCATGTTAGATGCCAGTCACAAGTCTAGACTCCCATACTTCTGACTGGTGATAAATCCAGCTTTCCTACAGCACCCTTCTCATGCTTGAGTATTTGCTTGAACAGCTTACAAAACCCATTTGTTATAAAAGAGTACAGCTCAGGAAGAGCCTGACAGAAGGCATGTGTAGGAGAAGGGCATGGAGCAAGGGGTGTAGAGCTTCGGTGCCCTCTCTGGGGGCTTCATTCTCAGCACCTCCACATGTTTACCAATCTAGAAGTTTCCCAAGTCCCTTCCTTGAGGGTTTTTCGGAGGCTTCACTAGATAGGCACGATTGAATAGATCATTGGTCATTGGTGATGAAGTCACTTCCATTCCCAAGTGGGACTGAAAGTCCCAACCCTCTAATCATATGCATGGTTCCCTTGGCAACCAGCTGCAATCCTGAGGTTATCCTGGAGCCTCCAGCCACTGGTAATCTCATTAGATACTTGTGACTTTGGAGATTCCAAGTGTTTTAAGGAAACAGAGTCAGAGACCAAATACATCGCTCTTGCTGTGTCACAGGTGTTTCATTACCATTTGTTTCTAAATGTTTTTTAATTCAGATGTATTATAGAGTAGGGAGGTGGGAGTGTATGACGCGACCTCTTAAATTCCTGAATATTGTCAAAGAAGGAATTCCTCTTGAGGCAAATTCCATGAGAACAAAGCAAAAAGATCAAAAGAAATAAGAAAATCTAAAATGCCAACTTCTTTCATGTGTTTAAATGTAAATCATGTCTATTCTCAATCCTCATCCCTAGAAAAGAGAAGAAAAGAACCTTTGAATGAAGGAAGGATGACATTTCAATGATTCTAATTCATTTAAACATTAGCTAGACAGTTTTCTGGAAATATCACCTTGTTCTGGGTACAAATCAGAGATGAGATGTTGTGAGACTTCTTTTACATTTGTTGTTGTTAAATAAGAGAATTAAAACCTAGTCTATCAAATAATATCATTAGCTATTTATCTTGATTACAGTAACCTTATCTGGTTTCATCTTATAAATGTCACATTGTTTTTCTTGCAATTAAAAAAATTAAATTAAATCATGTGCTGGTTGTCAGATCAATTTGTTTTCAGCAGTTTAGCTCTTCTTTTAAATTAAATACATAGAGATAGTTTGATCATGATACCTAATGAAATTTAAGAAATTTTTTCTAATTTGTAATACCTGAGTCTAATTTCATTATTCTCAAAAACAGAACACCAGAATATAACACACACATGCACACACATGCACCCACACACAAACATGAGTTTCAAAGAAATATTATGCTATCATACTCTTTGCCTCACAATTTATAGTTTAGCTGTGTTCAATAATTACAAATTAAGAAATGAGAAGTAGGCTATTGATTTATTATCTTGTTTTTGTAATTTACCATAAAATTAATAAATTTTATATCATGTTTTCAGTAATATGCTTTACTAGATGTATCGAGTAAGATGGTTATTTCGATATGCATCAGAACATATCTGTTTATTGGGAAAATAGATGGAATATGGAAAAATAATGTCTCACTTTTTTTCTGACTGATAAGATGGGTTTAGCTGATGAATTTAAAAATGAGGCGTGGCTTTGTCAACGTGATTACTCAGTGGACTTTTCCACGATTTGATCTGTAGCTCTGAGATTTTGATAAGAAAGAAAAATGTATTTAAGGAATGTAATACCTTAAGACATTTTATAAAAATGTTTCATTCAAAAATATATAGAGAAGTTGGCAATGTTTTAATTTCCTAAAACTTTTCAGAATATATCTCTAGTTGAAAGAGTAATGAGCCTAGTTAATAGTTTTTGGTTATTCTTGGTAAATCCTTTTTGTTATTCCTCCCAGAAATTGAAATACTGAACAATTCTAGTGATTGGGATAGAAGTCCTTTTGCAAGGGGGTTTCAATCATGAACTTTCAGCAAAAGTGAAGGGGGGTTTGTCAAGTTCATGGCTGATAGCTGATCATTAAAAGATGTCTTATGATAGATCACAATGTGATTTTGCCATATATTTGAAAAGTTCAAATAACTGAATGCCGTTGCCGTAACAAAACTCCTTCCAATCCTGTGTATTTGTTTATGAAAACAAGCTTTCACAGTGCTTGTATTTACAAAAAAGAAGAATAGAAATAGATTCCATGATTAGATGTATGTCCTTGGAGCAATAAAGAAATATTTGCGGTCTTTATAAATATCCACAAATATATAAGTTGAGAAGAAGCCACATTTGCCTCATTAAAGAGATGCACTTGCCAAAAAAAAAATGGTTTTTGTTTAATGCTTACTTATCAAAGTTTATAATAGATAATGCTTAATTATTAATTGTGAATTACCAATAATTGCAATGTTATTAAACACATTTTTAAACATATTAACCTTTATGATCATTGGGAATAGAAAAAAATTTCAACTTATTATACATATTTTTGGTGCTTCGAAGAATATAGAAAGAGCAATACAATTTTTCAAATATACACAAATTACTTTTGGATAAAATCATGCCAGAAGACCATAGTAAAAATTTGATTTCAAGTAGTAAAAAAAATAATGTACATTTTCTATCACTGGAGAATTTCTTCTTTTTAATGGATGATGCTAAGTTTCAAAATGCCATTGGTATTTAGATTCCTTTGGATGACTTAAAATATGCTGTAATGGTATTATTATCTCACTGGATTCAACTTAAAATTTGAGAGGGGAGCTATCATTTTTTACCATTAGTTTTGGGATACGGCAGCAAAACATTTCAAGACCATTGTGTTGGGAGGTCACTTCTAGAGAAGTGGGCTCATGTGTGGGCAACACCAGGGCCATACAGGATCTCAGCCCCCATGTAGGAGGGATGTTTTGAAAGTGGTGTGGGCCATGGTAAAAGTCCAAGCAAATATCTCAGAATAAACCTTTATCATAGCTGCTGCCAGCACAGCTAACCTCTTATCTCAATTTTTAATGCTCTTCCAGTGAAACTCCAAGTTCCTGAAATTCATGGCTCCTGCTATCAAAGACAATTATGCAAAACTTTGCCTTTTTTGTATCATGGCATTCTTTAACAAGCCTGCCTGAGGTTCACCCGATGTACTAGGAAAGTGCATTCAATTGAACGTTCTGTGATGATGGAAGTGGTCTGTATCTGAGTTGTTCAGTATGGTAGCCACTGGCCACATGTGTCTATTGAACATTTGAAATATGTGTAACTAAGGAACGTAATTTCTAACTTTATGTAAGTTTAAGTAATTTCATTTCAAATGTAAATAGCCACCTGAGACTTGGCCGCCATCTTGGAATAGCAACTCTAGCACAAGGTAGCTTTGCTTGATTTACTGCTTACCAATGCTCAGGGCCCAGACTCTCCAAAGTTAAATGTTAACTTCGAAAAGACTGATAAGTGACAAATGATTTCGGTCCTGTCCTGTGAAACAGTTTTATTGCCCTGTAGCACATTAACCAGTTGTGTATTCAATTAACAATCTTGTTTCAACATTTTTTTCTTTTACTGACAACAGGTGCTTCAGCATTTTGAATTCTTCTTTGAACTGGGTTTACCATCATGTGAGCACTGCCGTTAATGAGTTTCTGCATTAATTGACTGATATTCCCTACGTATTTGTGAGAAAGTAGTGCTTTTGAAGTTTTTGAAAATTATATTCCGATGTTGCTTCAGATCTGACTTCATGTACTGTTTGAGATCATCTAGCCTCAGATTTGGCTCTTGGATGTGATCCAAGAATACCCACTAATTACTTCACTCTGTTTCCAAACCCAATTCTTATTTGTATTTGCTAGAAGAAAGAACATGGATTTCAGACAGAGTGGGGTAAGACCCCAGCTCTGCCACTAATATCACTGCATAACCTGGACAAAACTATTGTGGTAAAAATAATAGGAATTACCTAATAAGGTTGCTGTGAGAAACAAATGAAACTTCATAGTAATAAGCTCAGTATAGTGCTGAGCAATAGTTGGTGTTCAATTAAACCTAGTAGGTTCACTTGGTTTGGTGTCTAGCCCTACCGCCTTTTTCCGTATTTATTGGCATTTAGCCCTGCAAGCTCCTCCACTCTGGAGATTTCTGCTGTCCCCACCCTTTGCTGTATGATATTCGCTGAAGTCACTGTTGTGGGTTTAATTGTGTCCCCTCCCCACCTCCAAATTCTTATGTTAAAGTCTTCCCTCCCCCCAGTACTTCCAAAAGTGACTATAGTTGGAGACAGGGACTTTAAGAAGGTAATTAAGTTAAAATGAGGCCATGAGGGTGGGCCCTAATTTGACGTGAGTGGTATCATAAGAAGAGATTAGGACATAGACATGTACAGAGAGGGAAGACCATGTGAAGACACAGAGAGAAGACAGCCATCTACAAGCCAAGGAGAGAGACCTCAGAAGAAACCAATTCTGTTGACACCTTGATCATGGACTTTCAGCTTTCAGAACTATGAGAAAGTAAATTTCTGTTCCTTAAGCCACCCAGCCTGTGATACTGCAGTATAGCTGCCCTAGCGAACAAATAGAGCCATCTTAAAAATTAAGCATCTATGATCTCACTTAAAGTCCAGAAGTCCCTTAAGAAGAAAATTACTTTAATCTTCAGTTAGGCATTAACACTTTAGCATGTATGAAGGCCAAGCACTGAAGTGATAAACTGGGGACACTAGACTGGGGCCTTTGATATCTAGAGAGTTAATGAGGAACTGCCATTTGGTTAGAGGAAGAGTCAAAGAAAGGGAGAAGGGATGTGAACACCAAGTATATACATTTGTAATAAATATGGGCTGGCCCAGCCTATCAACTCAACAACCGATGGATTTTTATAGGAAACTATTACATTAGTTAACTGTGGCTAAGTAACAACTCTCAAAATTTGGTAGCTTATGCAACAGATTAGCTAGTTGGTTCTGATGATCTGGGTTGGGTTCTTCCTGACAACCTGATCCACTGTTTGGTCAGTGTGAGGCTGATTGATCTAGAATGGCTTTGGCCTAGAAAATTCAGCTCTCTTTCTTATGTTTTCTCATCTTTTGGCAAGCTAGCTCAGTCTTGCTCTCTTGGTGGCAGCCAGGATCTAAGAGTAAGGATGGAATAAAGCAAAGCCTCTTGAGACCCATGCTCAGAACTGGTACAATATTTGGTCTCATTCTACTGGCCAAAGTCAATCCCAACGCCAGCCCAGAGTCATTAGGTGGGGAAATCTCTTGGTGGGAGGTGTGGCAAAATTGCCTTAGAAAGGAAGTAGATTTAGGAAGGGACAGAGAATGAACCATTTCTATACAGTAGTCGCCATTATCAAGTTCCATTGTTCGTGGTTTCAGTCACCCATGGTCAACCAGGGGCCAGAAGTAGACGATCCTGTTGTTAATGGTATTATGTCACAATGTCAGCAACATTCACCTTACTTCAACTCATCACGTAGGCATTTTATCACTGAGTATCATCACAAGAAGAAGGGTGAGTAGAGTACAATAAGATATTTTGAAAGAGGCCACATTCACATAACTTTTATTACAGTATATTGTTATAATTGTTCTATTGTATTAGTTATTGCTGTTAATCTCTTACTCTGCAAAATTTATAATTGAAACTTTATCTTAGGTATGTATGTAAAGGAAGAAATATAGTCTATATAGGGTTCAGTACTATCTGTGGTTTCAAGCATCCACAAGGGGTCTTAGAATGTACCCCCCCAGGTAAGTGGGGACTGCTATAATATGCTAAACTGTAAGCCTAGTATATATTCCATGTTGGTGTTTCTGGAATTTTTGCACTTCACATTTTGCATCGGTGCCTTCTCAGAATATCTTTACATATCCTCAGAGCAAAAAGTGCATCAAATGATGCAGAATGTGGAACATTAACAATTACATGGGTTGAATTCTCATTCTTTTTGGTGTTCACCTAATGCAAACAGTTCTTTTAAGTGGAAAATAATCACACGAGGCAGTTTCTGCTCTCAGAGCTCCTCAGATATTAACAAATGGGCCATCCAGATTTCCCAACATATGGTCCCCACAGGGAATCTATTGGTGCCTTGCCCCCTCCTACATGCTGCACAGGCACTATTGTTTCCCGTCACTGTCCCTCCTTCCTCTTCCCTCAGAGGTGGCCTCCCTTTTCCAGGATACTACCTGTTCCTTTTGGGCAGCACACTCAGATCATCTCTGCAGCTTTGCACCCTCTGTTCCTTAACAATGATCAAATTGTTATATGTGTCGATCAGCGGTTACAGAATAAAAGGTACAAATATTCAAAATCGGAAATATTCAAAATTCATGCAACTGTTTTCAAACGATATGACTTCATGCCTGCAACAAATAAGAAACTCAGCTAATGGCCTTATTCAGGAAGCTCAGTAAAACAGCTAGATACATGATAAACATGTATAAAATGGATGTGCTGCGTGTGTATTCATTCCACTTCTGGTTGGACACTCTTATCCATCAAATTTTCATAGACATTGGAAACAATTATTTATCAATTTAGTCAATACTATTTGGTATTCAATGGTTACATTTCATGATTTACTTTTGGCCTCTTAGTGCATCCCAGACTATGAGAATTTCGTTAAGCGTCTTGTTACACATGAGGTCTTGTCAATATTTCTAATATTGTCTTAGGACTGATAGTTCACATACGTGTATTCGTGACTATTGTGAGTTTAGTGCAAAATAACATTGTTTCATTCTATAATTTTTACCATGAATTCTACTTTCCAGATATTAAAATTACATTGTTAGCTTTTGTCAATATATATTTATTCACCTATTTGCATCCATTAACACGAGGATGAAACATCACCATCCTTAGTAAATATCTTAATTTTTAGATTAAAGGGGAAAAAATCACCTCCTCGATAGATATTACATTTTGATAAAATATAGTACCCATTTCCCCCCACCCATGTCTTTCTCTCCATCTTCTCTTCCTTCCTTTCTCTCTCTCTCTCTCTCTCTCTCACACACACACACACAATTAGCCAACTAGAAGTAGAGGACATTGTCCGAATTTGATAAAAGGTACTTCCAGAAATATGTAATAATCATTACACGCTAGCTTTAAAATTTATTCTGTAGAATAAATTCTTACAGTCTTAGTGATCTTTATAAACCTATAGTTTTATAGTTTTATTGAGCTTTCCAGTTATCTCAAAACATATGATAGAGGAGTGACCCCTGGTTCCAGTCCTAAAAGCAGGGCTGGATTGCATCCAAAAGGAAGGGAGCTCAAAACTGGATGCCACTGGCTGGAATTCCTTAGGTTTGATCTCATTATCCTTTCAATAAGGAAACTGCTTTGGGAAACCCAGGTGGTTTCTACTCCCGTGTAAATGGAGGGTCCAGGCTTGTCAGGCCTGAAGACTTCATAAAAATCCCTTTGCTAGAGCCAGAAAGGATCCACTCTTCTCCTGGATCCCGTCCCACTAGCTTTGCCTAGTTCCCCCAACCTTTCCTCCAAGTCGTCCCCATCTCCATCCTTCCTCCCAACCTTGATTCCAGGATCTCTAAATTAGCTGTTCCTCAGTATTGCTGTTCTAACTGCCAGGTAGTTACTAAGTGAGGCAGCATGGGATTGGGCATTTCTGGGCTGAAACAATGTTCCACTGAGAAATTCAGCGTGGAACATGTAAGGGTAAAGCCCGACAGGATTTCACCAACCCTGATTATAGTTTAAAAATGTAAAAGCATGGGGCGCCTGGGTGACACAGTGGTTAAAGCGTCTGCCTTCGGCTCAGGGCGTGATCCCGGCGTTGTGGGATTGAGCCCCACATCAGGCTCCTCCGCTGTGAGCCTGCTTCTTCCTCTCCCACTCCCCTGCTTGTGTTCCCTCTCTCACTGGCTGTCTCTCTGTCGAATAAATAAATAAAATCTTTAAAAAAAAATGTAAAAGCAGGGAACAGCATGTGTATTACATGCTAGGGGAGGTAATTTCTAAATGATTTAATCCAACTAAAGATGCAGTAGGAGAGAGAGAGAGAGGGAAGGACAGGAAGAGAGATGATGAGATTTCACGCCAGTGTTATCAACAGGTAAAGACTGTCCTCAGAGAGGACATGAAGCTTTGTTACTTTACAGGAAGAGAAACAGGATTTAGGTGAGAATGAGGGCAGGATGGACCATGCCTCAGTGGAACCTATTGAAAAAGCCCACGGCTGAAACTAAGAAAGAAAGAAACGAACCTGTTGAAAACCTAAGATGAGGTCCATGAGACCAAGCCCAGAGAGCCGTACAGGAAATTAGAGAATGACCTAGCCTGGCCAGGCACCAAACCCTCTTCATTGGAGCAAAGAGTTGCCCTTGCTATCGTTAAAGCTCTAGAACAGGAGTCTGCAAAACGTCTCTGTCCAAAGACAGAGCGTGAATATTTTTGGCTTTGCAGGCCACATGGTCTCTGTTACAACTACTCAACTCTGTCCTTACAGCATGAAAGCAGTCATAGATAATACAGAAACAAGCGTGTGTAACTGAATTCCAATAGAACTTTATTTATAAAAACGGGCAGTGTCCAGATTTGACCCGTGGGCTGTGGATTGCCAACTATAGAAATTGAGCTAGGAAATCCTTGCAAGGTGATTCAGAACTACTAAAAGAGGCTTTTGTGGCTACGTGAACTAAGAGACAAAACATACAGAAGCGAATCCAGAAGAACCATGGCATATTTCAGGTGTGGAGAATGGTTTTTTCAGCCAAGATTGGCCTGAAACAATGGATTCGGAGCTGCTACAAGTTCTGCATTCCCTGGAGACCATGAGCCGGGTCTGATTTTCATGAAAGGCCCCATGAATCAAGAATTAATAGTGGGGAATCGTTCATTGACCATTTTCTTCAGGAGAGTATTCCTTCCCATGAAGAGAGGAGGATAACAAATGATAGCGCAACAGATTTACAGGACTTTAAAGATAGCTTAAAATAAAAAAATTGTCAAATATAAACAGAAAATTAAAGCAGCAAGTACTTTTTTGGGGGGAGGTAAAAATCAGGGTGGGATAAAGAAATGGGGTAATCAGAAAGGGGAATGAAGCATGAGAGACTATGGACTCTGGGAAACAAACTGAGGGCTTCAGAGGGGAGGGGGGTGGGGGAATGGGATAGACCGGTGATGGGTAGTAAGGAGGGCACGTATTGCATGGTGCACTGGGTGTTATACGCAACTAATGAATCATCGAGCTTTACATCGGAAACCAGGGATGTACTGTATGGTGACTCACATAATATAATAAAAAAACATTAAAATAAAAAAAAAATCAGGGTGGGAAATAAACATTTCTCTGAGGAAGGAAGCACATAAAGGTTCTGACCAGAATCTTTTAAAAATGTATCAAGTAAGTGGAATGTTGCTAGAAAGTGTACTTGTTTTGGGAAACTTAGTAGGTATGAAACATAAAAGCAAACACATAAAGGAAACAAAATCAAACAGACAAGGCATTGGAAATATACAACAAATACTTTCAAGGGATTTTATAAAACTTTCAAAGGGGAAAAAAAAGCCTTAATGAACAGAAAGAGGAGAGGAAGTCTGACTTCTGGCAGGTTCAAGAGAAAGAAAAAATCAAGACCTGAGGAGAGCATGGAGTAGTTACTCCAAAAAGCAGAAAATCAGAATGAAACTTAGCTGAGAGAACCAATCAAATTAGTTTGCTACAAAATTCGGAGACCTCAAGAAAACTCTTGTTTACAAAATAAAAACCAATGGGGTGCCTGGGTGGCATAGCGGTTAAGCGTCTGCCTTCGGC
Organism: Ursus maritimus; assembly: GCF_017311325.1. Taxonomy (NCBI): domain Eukaryota; kingdom Metazoa; phylum Chordata; class Mammalia; order Carnivora; family Ursidae; genus Ursus; species Ursus maritimus. The sequence continues at coordinate 13,679,430 of NW_024424675.1, forward strand.
TCAGGGCGTGATCCTGGCGTTACGGGATCGAGCCCCACATCGGGCTCCTCCGCTATGAGCCTGCTTCTTCCTCTCCCACTCCCCCTGCTTGTGTTCCCTCTCTCGCTGGCTGTCTCTATCTCTGTTAAATAAATAAATAAAATCTTTTAAAAAACAACAACAACAACAAAAAATAAATAAATAAAAACCAAAAAAACACCAGACACGAATTTGAAGTTTTAAATAATTGCACCAGGCAGCTGAAATAATGGGTAAATCACCAGAGTGAGAAGATAAAATAAATCAGAGATGACAGATGATATATATCTCCTGGATATAATCTTTGTTAACAATAGCTGGAAAAGATTGAGGCCATTTCCTATCCAAACTGAGTGATGAGGTGTCAACCAGGCCTGGGCTGGAAGCACAAATAAAGAACATGAGATTTGTTCACTGAGTTGAGCAAAGTTCTACTGGACAATGAACGCAAAACCTTGCAGCACAGTGTCGCGATCCTGAAAACACATAAAGAGAGGGCTCTGTAAAAGAAGCTGATTTACAAAGAGAATAAATGGGACAAGAAAGAGCAAAAGCCATCAGCTGCAGGGGAGGTGAAAAACTACAGGCAGAGAATTCAAGAAATGGAGGAAGAATTACAGAAAACAGAAATATGCATATGGAACTCATGATAAGAAAGCCATCACTGCTTAAGATCGAAATTAGGGGCTGCCTGGCTGGCTCGATTGGTAGAGTGTGCAACTCTTGATCTCAGGGTCGTGAGTTCGAGACCTACACTGAGTACATAGCCTACATCTAAAAAATTGAAATTAATACTACCATGTAAAAAGCCTCCCTGCTGAGTGCAGAGCCAGGTGCAGGGCTCCATCCCAGGACCCTGAGACCACGACCTGAAACAAAACCAAGAGATGTTTGACCGACTGAGCCACCCAGGCACCTCATAAGTGTTTAACTTTATAAAAGACTTTTTTTGAAGATAATTATGCCATTTAACACTCCAAACGGCAATGCGCGAACGTTCCAGTAGCTCTGTATCCTCAGCAGCATGGGCCAGTTCTTTTCATTTTAAACATACTAGTGGGCTTGAGTGATAACATTTACTATTTTTGCAGAATTTTTTTTCGCAGTATGGCGACATGACATTGTCCACATTTGAGCCAAGTTATTTAATTCTGACGTTTTTATGTAAAGTTTTTAAAGTTTACTATAGGTGGGAATCATCTTTTGAGCTTCAGTCTCCTATAATATGATTGGACTAGTTTATTTCTAATTATTTAGATCATGTAATTTTAAATGAGTTACAATGTTAACTGTTAATTTAAATAAAATTTAATTTAAATAAAAATTATTGAAATCAGTGAAAAGTAAATATGGGCTGGGAGAAAAAATTGGAATATGGAGTGTGGGTGGCCTTGCTTTAAGGTTAGAACTTAGGAAACCAAAAGAAAACTGAATAAGGGAAGGTTATGATATTCTCAATCAGTATTTAATAAACCACTATTCTGTAAATAATTTGCAGATTTTCCATGAGCATTTAGCACACGATTCAAATACAGCTTCTTTTGCATCAAAACAAAATGAAATATTCTGAAGTAGACTAATACTTATATTGTTTCCATTTGATTTTGCAATATATTCTTTTGATTTTCTTTAATTATTGTGTTTTTGATTAAGTTTTTCGGAGTGATGTAAATTTAAAGACTTTTTTCCAGAGGTGTTTTCCAGAGGTGTTTTGCTCAAAATATTTGAGAAAAACTTGTGTGTAAAATCTGCAGCAGTGATTCTCAAATTCAAAGGATATGAAAGCTTGGAAAAAACACAAAGCCCCAACCCCCTGTCCTCTTCAGGAAGCTTAGTCATGTGTGTTCTCCAGGTGATTCTGAGACCCACCAAAGTTTAACAACCACTGCTCTACAGCACAGGAGAGAGGCCAGGTGGAAAGAAAAAAAAAAGTGACTTAATTTTGGTGTAGTTGTCAGTAGTGACCAAAAGGTGGCTCACTGGATCACAACACTGGTTAGGGAACAGTTTATTTGCATATCAAGGCGTTTCCAGAGAAATCAGTAGTAAGTGGAAGGAAATACTATGCTTATATCTCTAGAATAATTCAAATGCCCTTCTTCTTTAATGTCCTTGAATGTGTGATGCTTCCAGACAAATATGTAGGAACTTCCATTCTTGAATCTGAAAATAGTTAGGCTTCATATTAAGCTGCATTTCTTCTCAAGAAACTCAGTTCTGCCAAGACAAAGTCATCAAAAAAAGGCTCCCTCCGTGATACTGCGCTTGACTTCACCAAAAGGTCAGGAGGCGGTGGTTCATTCTGCTCTGGATTGGGCTGACTAGGGCCGAAAGCTTTACAGCTTCACGTTGGGAATTACTTCAAAGATGAAAAGTCTGCCTCTTCGGCCTAGTGTTAATTACTGCGGATCAATTGCAGGGATTCCGGCTGCAAAGCTGGCTTGCTTTGAGTATGGGGTGGGGGGAACCCATGCTGGGTGGAATTGTGCAGTGTTCCTCCTGGGTGACAGCTAGTCAGGATTGCTACTTTGCTTGAATGCCCCCGGTCAAGGTGACACATTCCAAAGCAGGCAGTGATTTCCCAGATCGGTGCTTATCAGTAGAGTTTAAATGCCCAATCCAGGGGCGCCTGGGTGGCTCAGTCGTTAAGCGTCTGCCTTTGGCTCAGGGCGTGATCCTGCAGTCCTGGGATCGAGCCCCACATCGGGCTTCTCCCCTGGGAGCCTGCTTCTTCCTCTCCCACTCCCCCTGCCTGTGTTCCCTCTCTCGCTGGCTGTCTCTCTCTGTCAAACGAATAAATAAAATCTTTAAAAAAAATTTTTTTTAAATAAAAAATAAATGCCCAATTCAACTTGGAATTGTTCTTCGTGCTCACAATCTTCAAGTAAAGGGCTCCAAATAAGCCTAAGGAATATACTTCATTTATTCGCTAATCATTGGTAAACATTTATTAAATGCCCGCTCTGTGGCAGGTAATGAGTAAGGCCTGAAAATTAAGACATAAAAGATACTGTTTAGACTTGGAGGCAGACAAGCGGTTAACTTTCTACGGTGGTGTGATGCTCGTACACCTGCAATTGATGGGTGGAAGCCTGCTGTTTTCATTGTCACACCCTTGTTGCCCAGCACAATGACCGGCCCATGGCATCTACTTAATAAATATTTTCTCAGTGGTGTAGCTAATATGTTGATCGAAGTTATCACAGCTACTAAGAGAGCACAATGGATAGTTACTTAACTCAAAGAGGGGAGAAAACCTTTGGAAAACTTCCTTCTGGGTTGTTTTCCTTTGATTGGGTATGTTTACCATGAATTCGTACATTTGGGATTGTATAGTGAAACTGGCATTACCTTGCCCGCCTTCCCTCAGCACTTCTGTGCAATTCAGGCAATTTCCCTGGAACACCTAAGACTCACCACCTGAAGGCTTTTCCCTTGAAACATACCCCATTGCTGCCAGAAGTCACCCCCAAGAACAGCCTTCAAGCAGGGATTTCCAGGAGTCGGTGGATAAACCCCCAGCTTCCTGGCTTTATAGATAAGATAACTGAAGGTTTTTTTTTAAAAAGATGTATTTATTTATTTGTGAGAGAGAGAGTGAGAACCATGGGGTAAGAGGCAGAGAGGGAGAGAGGGAGAGGGAATCTCAAGCAGACTCCCCGCTGAGTGCGGAGACATGGGGCCCCATCTCACGACCCTGAGATCCCGACCTGAGCTGAAATCGAGAGTCAGACGTTCAACTGAATGAGCCACCCAGGCACCCCATGAAGTTTTTCTACACTGTCAGGGTTCCTCAGCGGATTGGAGTCTCTCTAATTGCCCACAGCAGTAACTGGCTTCCCATTCTCTCACTTTTCTTTCCCCTATTGCTGGTTCTTGGCATCAACTCCCAAATAAAACACACTCAAGTCCTTGTCTTAGGGTCTGCTTCTGGAAGAACTCAACCCAAGGCTAAACACGAGCCGTCCGTGTGCACATGGGTGAGAGGTGGGGCAGAAGTGTGGGTGACACGTGCGCAAACACGGAAGCATGAGGAGAACTGAGACTGAAGAGTTACGACTGATGGAACATAGGGTCCGATCTGGAAGTGATGAGAACAGATCTTGTGCGCTCATCAAAAAAATCTCCGTTTTTTGGAAGGCAGTGGGGATCCACTAAAATATTTTTAAAGGAGGGGAAGGGAACATGCTATGGCCTAGCCGTGAGAGACTAGGGTATCTGCAAGCGTGGATGAGGCTTCAGGCGTGAATGAAATAAGCCGGGACAAGGGGGTACGACTTTTAGAAGCTGATAAAAATTACAAAGTCCTTCACATACAAATGCACATCAACACGCACATAAAATTGTGCTGAGGAATCTCCAGGTGTTCACTGACCCCCTTTGAGGCACAACCATGGAAGTCCTCCGGGTTTCCAAAACAGTGGTTAGGAAATCCAGGTATTAAGCGAGAAGACAAGAGGGTTAAGGAATTGAGGCCTTAAGAACAGTAACATTAAATAAAGACAGGAATAAAGAAAGTAGAAAAAGAAGGTGTCACTGGGATGGGAAATAACTCAAAGCAGAGCTGTATAGGGAAAAAAAAAACCCAAAAGATACTCTTGGTTGAGCTGCTTTTGAACGGAGAGTATCACTCTCTAGTTCTTCCTTTTGTTGTTGTTGCGGTTCACTCAAACAGGGAGAAATGGTAATCGTCAGGCAGGGAATACTCCATGGCAGTGGGTACAAATCAAAGTCTCCCAGGTGGAATTCAGCTAATAAATGCAGTGCATGGTTCTGACAGTGTTAGTTGTTTGGCTTTCTTTCAGTTAGTCATCAACATTTAAAAATAAAGAAATTTCTAGATTTTCTTGAAAAACAGTCAAAACATCTAGGCCAGCATATAAATTTATATATATGTATGAAAATCCTTGTTGTCAGGTGACAACACCAAAAGGGTCCCAGGGCACTATCTTTAAATTATTGTGCTTTGATCACAAAATTCAGAGGTGTATTCTCTCCTGATAAGCCATTACTCATTCATGGGTTGGGTCAATTATTCAAGGAATAATGCAATCATTCATATCTTTCAGGAATGGAACAAAGAAAGGCTTGCACACTAAAGGAAAATGAGAAGGGAATTGTGAGAGAATACTACAATAGAAGGCAAGCAGGGAGTTTTCCTGGATGAAAGAAAGAAAGAAAGAAAGAAAGAAAGAAAGAAAAAGAAAGAAAGAAAGAAAGAGGAAGGAAGGAAGGAAGGAAGGAAGGAAGGAAGGAAGGAAGGAAGGAAGGAGAATGTGGATGCTTTTAGATGGCCACTACCAGTCCGGTATACTCATGGGCCAGAGCACCCATATCCCATCTTCTCTAACCATCAGTTGCTTATGGCTCACAGCTGCATAGAATTGCCCTTAGACAGAGCTGCCTTCTACTGCAGGTTATAAACCTTTCTCGAGGGGGGAGAAAGACATCCTACAGCCAACAACTGATAGACATGGGGGTACCAAAGACAAGAGGCACAGATACAACTCATGTTCCTGAACTCCTTGTGAGATGATACTGATTCTTGATTCCAGCTAAAACCATGGCTTTGCTTACTCCCCCTCCCCGTTCTAATCTTTTTCTCCCAAGAAATCTTCCTTAATCACCTACTCCTGAATCTATGTCTCAGGCTCACAGTTCTAGGGACTTCTGACCAACATAAAACACATAGCCCTACAAACCATGTATTACTAATTGTCTCCTCAACAGAGAATAGCAAAATATCAGCCTGGGAGGGTGCAATCAGATTTTGCAAAACTAGATCTGATATGGAAAACTAGACTAATCTGGAAATGGCCCTTCATGATTTGTATACTACAATTAAACTCAGAATTCAATTTGTAGTTCTCTTTAGAGACAACAGTATACTATCCAAGAAGTATGCACATTACCATATTGCAGGTGAGAAGTTATTAAGTTTAATTCCAACGTAAACATTGCCAGTCATCACAGGCTTTTGAGGGGATTTTTGTGAATGATGACAGGAAAGTGGGTTTCTGTTGGTTTATAGTGGGCAGATGGATTTTACTGCTAGGACAAAGTCAAGGACTGTTAACTTCTTATTTCTAGAAAATGCTTGACCTACAGATCATCTGGATTCTCATTTATTCAGCAGATGAGAAAAATGAAATCGAGATGGAAAAAGCTACAAGATCATGTCTTTAAACAAGAAGGACAGTCTTCCTGCTCTTTTGCAAAAACGTTAGCAGCTGCCTCATTATCTTTCCTTCTGCTTTCAAATCTCCTTCTACTTCTCTTTCCATGTCCGCTTATTTTCGGACTGCACAACACTGAGAGCAATGCTATGCCTCGCATTTAAGGGGGCATGAGATGAATTAGGGTTGGAAATATAGGAGTATCAATCTTTCGACCAAATAAGTACCAGGATTACCTTCTGTTCCAGCTTTTTTGATATGCGTGCACATCTGGGTGGGCACCCATGCTCCCATGCCCACTCATTATTCACTATTCGGTTCTCTTCTCCAAGTTGGTTTCATAAGGTACAATCCCATGTGAGGAAGAAAGGGGTTGTGCTCCTCATGGAATGACATCACATTCACAGCAGAAGGAAAAGAAAAGAAAAAGCAAGCCAGTTATCGATCAATTGGGGTTGCTGGACAACAAATGCTCAGGCAAGTTCAAAGAAAGTTTTTCAAGTTGTCAAGAATAATGTAGAACCTTTTCAGAAACACATCAATATTTTGTCACAAGGATATATGTTCATTCTCAAACTAAAAACATAGGTGGACAGCCAGACATGGAAAAAAAACATTCATTGATTTGCTCTCTTATCCATTTCAAGTAGCTACCCCAATCCTGGCAACACTATCCCCTTTACCTATCTGACATATGATTTGTTTGTTTATTGTCTGCCCTCTCCCCATATCCTCCTCCACCCCATGAGATTACAAACACCATAATATCAGGGGTATTACCATTTTTTTCACCCTTCTGTCCCCAGCAACTAACTAATTCCTGGCATATTATGGACGCTTAATAAATACTTGCTAAAGCATATTCACAGGATAATGGCAACTTCAGATGTATGAATTGCAAATGGGAAAAATGTGGAGTGCAAAAATACCCATAAATAAAGATCTTGACAAGTAGTTCCGATATTGAAGAAATACCTTTATGGCATTTTCTAATTGTTTAGGTGATGCCTTCTATCTGCTGGATCTTCAAGGAACTCCTGTGAAAGGTTATTTTAGCACAGAAAACACTCAGGTTTTTTTTTTCTTAGTAAGTTGTTCAGTCTTGTAACCAAACTAAGCAGAACATATAAAGTACATATCATGCAGTTAGGCACAGAGGGTAGGAAGAAAATACGAAATGCGTGACATGAGTAAATATTTCATTGTTAACTGGTGCAGTTGTTCTCGTTACTGTCTTTGACCCCCCCTCAAGAGTTTAATATTTTCTAGAGGAGACAAGTCAAGCATGAGGAATGTGTAAATGATGGTGAAATCCAGTAGTGGATAATATCTCTAAATCAGTAGGGCTGATGAGTATGACAGGGACAAGCGGAGACTGTAGAGTAGGAGAGGACTTTAGCTGTGCCATGTGAAGTTAGTGGGGTATAAAAAAAAGAAATTAGGTGCCCTGAAATTTCTTCAAAAGCACTTTTCTACAAAAGCATTTTTAGGCTTGTCATTTAGTTTGCTGAGGACAATTCACTAACACATTGCCATTGATGGGTGTCGTATTTTCATTTCAAGGTAGCTAGCAGCCACTTTGTAGTGGGCAGGAGGTAAGTGTTGCTTTGCTCCCTGGGTCTCTTTCTGCTCTTCAGAAGGAAGAAAAAAGACAGTGAAGGGGCTTCCCAAATGGAGAATTTCTTTTTTTTTTTTTTTAAAGATTTTATTTATTTATTTGACAGAGATAGAGACAGCCAGCTAGAGAGGGAACACAAGCAGGGGGAGTGGGAGAGGAAGAAGCAGGCTCATAGCGGAGGAGCCTGATGTGGGGCTCGATCCCAGAACGCCGGGACCACGCCCTGAGCTGAAGGCAGACGCTTAACCGCTGTGCCACCCAGGCGCCCCCAAATGGAGAATTTCTTAATGGAAGATAGTCGTTGGAATAATTCCTACAACTAAGAACCACAATAAACAGCTGGGAGATACCCTTACTCTTCTATATGACCTACCTAGAGCTAGACTGTGGTTACTCATGTGGTCCATGGGCCAGCAGCATCAGGAACACCAGATAGGTTGTTAGAAATGCAGAGTCTCAGGCTCCACCCCAGACTTGCTGAGTCAGACTCTGCGTTTTATCAGGATCCCCTGGTGATTTGTACGCTCTCAGTTTGAAATTACTGTTGTACAACACACTTCTGCTCTCCAGAAGTCACTATTTGGAGAGAAATAAAGCATAAACCCAGTTAAATGAGCAAAACGACGAACACACACATTTCAAGTGATTCCAGAATAACGAGGGATTTGACATCAAACCTATCTGGACATTAAAACTGTGTGCCAACCTTGAGAGAATTTCATGAAGATGGCCATTGTTTGTTTGCCTAATATCCCCTACTTTTTGTGAGAAGTGCACCTTCTCCTTCCGGCAGCTTCTAGCACTCACTATCCACACTGTCCTCATGTTGTTTTAAAGAAAGTCTTTTTATCTTACATAAGTCAGCCCCTAGCCTTGTTCATTATTCTCAGGGAGGAGACTGTCTTCAGGCTCAAACATTCATGGATCGACAGAAGTGCCAGGTCCCTGTTGGTGGCTTCTGCTTCTTTTATTAGCATTGTCCTCAATCTGAGTTACCATGTCCTGTCCTTGCCCCAGCATTTGAGCAAAAAGGGTTGAGTTGTCAAAGGAGACTCAAAGTCATAGATCCTACCCAATACCAAAACTTAGAATAAGTCAAAGGAAGCAGGAAGTCATCAGTCACTGGTGACACGTTCATTTCTTGGAGGAATCTGACACACTGAGGTGCAGATCCCAAAAAACTATTTTGTCCCTCATGTCACTGAATTTTGGTTCATATTTAAGAGAGAAGAGTCTTCTGAGCAATGTCTGTGGAGATACTACTCACACAAAGAGACCCATTTCCATTTTAGAAAAGCCCATTTTTTAAAAAAGATTTTATTTGTCAGAGAAAGAGAGAGAGAGCTCAAGCAAGGGGAGCAGCAGAGGGAGACGCAGACTCCCCACTGAGCAAGGAGGCCAATGTGGGACTCGATCCCAGGATCCTGGGATCATGACCTGAGCCAAAGGCAGACGCTTAACCAACTTAGCCACTCAGGCATCCCTAGAAAAGCCCATTTTATCCTCTATTAATTACAGTCTAGTACAACTTTCCATTCTTCAATTATTCATGACCTATAAATCCACAAATTCCAGGTTTGAGAATAATAAGTAATCAAGAGAGACCATGTATATCTCATGGGAAAAAATCATAGGTAAGAGGTCCCTGGTATTGTTCCACCAATAAACATTAGTATGTTTACCAGATCTCGTCTTCAAGTCCTTACCACGTTTACACGGAGAGTTGACTGAATTCATTACTTCTAGGTATCTCTGCTAAGAAGGAAATGGGTCACTGGCCTCCTGTGGTTTCCTATCCGTTAACAAAGCTGCCTGAACTCCTGTATATTTCATTTATCACAGTCAGATTTGTCAGAAATCTAACCTAGAAATCAGCAAGCTATCCTCGACTCATCCTCTCCTTCTTCATTCACATCCAATAAAAAACTATGACCTACATCCTGTATCACTCTTGAAACTGTTTCTCTTTTTCTCACCGTCACTGTCGTTCAAGCGTTTGTAATTTCTTTTTTTTTAATGATTTTTTATCATATTATGTTAGTCACCATACAGTACATTCCCGGTTTCCGATGTAAAGTTCGATGATTCATTAGTTGCGTATAACACCCAGTGCACCATGCAATACGTGCCGTCCTTACTACCCATCACCGGTCTATCCCATAAGCCTTTGTAATTTCTTTTTTTTTTTTAATGATTTTTTATTATATTATGTTAGTCACCGTACAGTACATCCCCGGTTTCCGATGTAAAGTTCGATGATTCATTAGTTGCGTATAACACCCAGTGCACCATGCAATACGTGCCCTCCTTACTACCCATCACCGGTCTATCCCATAAGCCTTTGTAATTTCTTAGCTAAATATTATAATTTTGGCTTGTATGTTGACCTCTAGTCTCCTCCCCTTCAAATTTACTGGTTTTTCCAAGTGGTCCTTCTAAAATATACATGTGGTAAACTGTTCAACAGCTTCAATGATTCCTGAGTGGCCAACTATTGCTTCATAAGAAACCACCAAAAACTCAGGGGTTGAACGCAACAATAATTTGTTTTTATGGATCATGAGGTCAATGACGAGCTGACATCAGCTGGGCTCTCTCATGGATCTGTGTGTCAGGTGGGGGTGCTGTCGTAGACTAGCTTGGCGGAGGTAGCTTAGCTGGACCACCTTCATCCCACTTGCCTCTCAATCTCTTCCTTGGATCCGTAGACTGACCTGAGCATCTCTTTATGGCAATGGTGGCAGCACAAATTCCATTATGCAAATCCATTCCACCGCCCTGCTTGCATTATGTCCACTAATGTCTCAGAATTAAAGGATGTGACAGGTGACTGCCCCATGAAATCATGTCAAAAAGTATATACATATAGGAAATGTATATACTGGGGCCAATAATGTAATCTACCATATTTTCTACTTGCCAAAGGATAAAACCCAGTACTATGTAGTCACTACACATGAAAACTGTGTCATTTCCATATTTTCCTATCAGATGGTTAGCTACTCCTTCCTTCGAGCTGCTTCTCCCTCTAAGTATGTATGTCTAACTCTTAATACACACGTGCGTAGTGTATTTGCATTGCAGTCTCTTCAACAAGACCAGGAACTTTTTGAGAACATTATTATGTTTCTTTAACTTTATATCCCCAGACTGTAGTACGGGCCTAGCCTGTGAAGTTGCTTAATGAATCTTTGTTCAGTTGAACTGAGTAGAAGTCAAAGTACATCACCGAGAGTCTGAACACAGTTTGTGTTTCACACAGTGTTTCTGGCAGTTCTGAAAAATGCAGCCAGGTGCCTGAGTTAGTTGCTGATAAGATTCCTGAGGAGCGATCCCCGGACTCTGGAAATCAGACAGTTTGCAATAATAAAGAACAACATGAGATTCAACAGTAGGCAACAGGGGTGGAAATTGGAAATCTGACCCCAAGAAAATGTTACAGAGGCCCAGCATCATTCAGAGTTGAAGCAGGAAGGTTTCAGGTCTAAGTGCCAGAGAGTTGTGAACACTTGAAATCTCTCTTTCTGACATCAAAATTGGTTCTAAAGGACTGACAGTGAGGTCAAACGATCCCATTCCTGAGAAGAAAAGGCAAGTGGGGAAGACAAACGGATCGTTTTCTGGCCATTCTTAGAGCTGTGATATTTATTAACCTTGTCATCAACAATAACATATGGTCTAGTGCCAGGAAATAAGATGAGAATCACAAAGTAATAAAGACGTTTGACTGGATGCTGAATGAATGTCGTGTTGGCCTAGGGGTGAAATATGATCTACGTGACATCGTGTGCCAGTTCAGTGATAGAGAAAAGGAAAAGTAGAACTTTCAATAAAAGAGTTTTTCTACACACACATACCCACAACACACCCCTCAAAAGAATTTTGATAAGATACCATATGGTAATATGACCAGTTGGGCTTCTTAAATAGTATGTGCAAAAGCAGAAAAGAAATCAAAGGGCTTATCAAGCGTTCTTTAAGGAGTCTAACTTAATCAGTATCCTAAAAATATAAAAATGGAGGAAAATAAGTCTCAATCGGAGGAAAGTACCAAAGTTGATCATTTCTCTTAATTAAAATAACAAAACAAACATTACAGTCTTATTTATAAAATATATCTGTTACAATATTTAACCAGTTCTGTCCCATTTCTAGTGGCGTTTTTTTGGTTCCTTAGAAATAATAAGGGATAAGAAGCTAGCTGCTTTCTTAGAATAGATTAATGTATTTAGATTATTGGAAGATCATTAAAACCTCCCTGTGAGAAAGTAGTTTTATAAGGGACAAGGGAAATAATTCACATGTATATTATAACGATAATTTTGTAAGCATTGTTCTACATGCTTCACTAATTTTGTTTCCTCTTAAACAGCCTTATTTTATAGAGAAAATCTAAAATGCTTTTTGAAATTCACTTCTATAAATAAAATAATTGCCTGTTTCAAAATGTTGAGCTCCCCAGAAAAGAGGGTTCTATTGTTTATTCTATATACAAAAAACTATAAAATGTCCTATACAAAATTGGGTCATTCTTTGAGAGCCCTTATGGTCTAATATCAACTATAATGCAGAATTAACATAATCCATGGGGAAAAGCAATATGTGATTCAGATTAAGATCTATGCAATTTCAGAAAAGTTAAATACTTCTAGCCTTGGTGTCAAGGTTGATGTCATAAGATGAAGGAAAATTACACTGACACTTAAAGAATGGGTTAGATATGGACATGGAGCAAACACTTCATTCAAAGCTAAGGGAAATATATATGTAGTCCTGTCCACTGAAAGGAGATAGAGGCAATGACGACCTAGTAGCAATAAGCACACCCAATGCCCAGATCTTGGTTTCTAAACACCATTCTTCAATAAAAGGAATCAGCACTCCTTATAAAAGTAGTTGATTCCACTTATATGAGGCAGGGAAAATATAAGATTTCTGGGGAGCAAGCCCAAGTCCATGGAATATATTTAGTGTATAAAAATAAGAAAGTGCTTGAAAAAGGATAAGTCATCTTAGAAGGGCTAGGAGCCACCTGGATGAGCAACCAATCGTCAAAGCCAAAACTAGCTGATATGATAATATTTCATGACAACTCTTAAAATAAAGTAAATATCCATGAGTCCGTCCTAAATAAATATTTTAATATATAAATAAATGGGGGAGCACAGATAGCTCTTCCTTATAATTATAATTGATACCATGATAGTATCCCAATATTAATACATATTACATATTGCTATTAATACATAACATTTATATATGCTATCATTAAATATATTAACATAATTTAATAATGTTATAATTAACAAATGTAGAAGACATGAAGGAAATACAAAGTTATCATTAGGCAAACATCATAGTAATAATTGCTGCAGGCATAACCCACCAATGGATGCTAAAATTAACGGGTGAATGTTTGAGGAGAAACAGGATTTTTACATAGTCTCAAAGTATCTCCTGCAAGACAGTCATTAATTAAAGAGGAGAAAATAGTAACTACACAGTAGAGAACAATTTGAACAGACACATCTTGTACACAAAGATTTACAGCAACATTGCTTAGTAATACAACATGTGGGGGGAAACACTCCAAATGCCCAAAGACAGAGAAGGTATAAATAGAGATAAATCAACCTCCCAAAATATTATACAGCAATCCCATGGATGAATCTTAGGGACCCAGTAGTGAGTGAAAAAGTAAGTCTCAGAACACCACACAGAACACAATACTCTTAAAAGTCTAAGAACAATTTTTTAAAAATCAATATGTTGTTTAAACATATCCATTTTTGATAAATCCATATAAATGTTTAAAATTTATATAAGTTATCAATGCAGAATTCAGGATGGGGGTTCCTTTTGGGGAGGAGAAGGATGGGAGAGGGAAGAAGCACATAGTTTATTAATTTCTAGTTCTTGAGTTGAGTGAAGGAGCCAAGATTATCCGTTACCTCTTCTGAAAGTAAGGGAATGGGGAATAGACAGATGAGTAAATAAAAGAGGACTGTGTATGATTGGTGATAGCATATCAAAAATTATGATTGGGGCACCTGGGTGGCAGAAGCTGTTGGGCATCTGATTCTCGGTTTCGGCTTGGGTTGTGATCTCAGGGTCGTGAGATTGAGCCCCGTGTTAGACTCCCCGCTCAGCACAGAGTCTGCTTGAGACTTTCTCTCCCTCTCCCTGCTCCTCCCCCATGTGCTTACATGCTCTCTCTCTAAAATAATTAATTTTTTAAAAAATAATTATGACTATGCTAAATCCCACCCTGAGCACCTGAGGTTGAATTAAAATAAAAATCCAATGAGTATACACAGTGGGAAAATATTCTCAAGTTTATCATTAATAACACACATTATACGCATTTACTGGAATCCATCGGCAAATGCCTCTTTCCTCAATCTTTATTTAAACATTCCTGACAGACTAGCCTTAAGCATTGAATTAAGTAATAGAGAGGCTCTGAAACTTAGTATATTTGTTGTTTTTTTTTTTTTTTTAGCTTTTAGATGATATTATCATGGCTTTCCACTAAATTGCTACTGCCGATAGATAGATGATAGATGATAGATAGATGGATAGATGATAGATAGATAGATAGATAGATAGATAGATAGATGATAGATGATAGATAGATAGATAGAGAGATAGATAGAGAGATAGATAGATAGATAGATAGATGATAGATGATAGATAGTTAGATCTTATTCTGTTTTGCTTGACAGGCTTTTTTTCCCTTTTATTCTGCATCCTAGTAAGTGGGCTTGGGCTCACCATGTGTCCACTTCCTGCCTCTCCTCCATCTCTTGATGATCATGAATTGTTGATATTTGAACTACTTTATTTTCTAAAATATTTTATTTATTTATTTATTTGAGAGAGCAAGAGAGTGAGAGAGCACGCGCATGAGCAAGGGGAGGGGCAGAAGGAGAAGCAGGCTCTCCGTTGAGCAGGGAGCCAGACAAGGGGCTCCATCCCAGGACCTTGGGATCATGACCTGAGCATAAGGCAGATGCTTAACTGACTGAGCCACCCAGGCGCCCCGATATGTGAAATATCTTAAAGAGAAAAATAAGCAGCTCCTCTATGAAAAGAAGAGCTACAGCCACAGCGTCTTTAAACTGAAAGAAACCCTGGGATCGAGCCTCTAGTCCAGTCTTCTCATTTCACAGGCGAGAAGGCGGAGGTCCCCTCGGGGTTTCATGATTTATCTGTGCACACGTAGCTGTTGTCGGTGGAGCCAAGATTAGAAACATATTCACAGGGGCGCCTGGGTAGCGCAGTCGTTAAAGCGTCTGCTTTCGGCTCAGGGCGTGATCCTGGCGTTCTGCGATCGAGCCCCACATCGGGCTCCTCCACTGGAAGCCTGCTTCTTCCTCTCCCGCTCCCCCTGCTGTGTTCCCTCTCTCGCTGGCTGTCTCTCTGTCACATAAATAAATAAAAATCTTAAAAAAAAAAAAAAAGAAACATATTCCCAGAAATCTTTCCTTGGCCCCATTCTGAGAAAAATGCAGAATTCATTCCTGGATGAAATTGGAAACCTTATCCAGAGCATTCCCAATGATGGGAATACAATTTCAGAGGAAGCGCCTCTCCCAACGCCCAGTGGTTAGCTAGTAGAGGCTCTGGGAACATAGTTCTCTGGGCTGGACAGTAACCATTACCTTTATCTTCCACTCTTTAGGAATGTTTCAATGGCACTGAGATCCTCTCATGGTGCATACCCTCTGTTTCGTTTGCGTCCCATTTGAATTTGCAATGTAGTTTCTCAACCAATCATCATTCTGTATCACTCAGCTTCTCTCCTTCCGACTTCTTCCTTTTCAATCAAAACCGATTTTATGGCCCTGGTCCCTGTGTTTTATGAAACCCAGAGTAAAGTAAAAAAGGAAAGGCGGGAGTGGGGGGAGAAAAGGAAAGAAGAGGGAAGAAATAATCAATCTCTCTGGCAAAAATGTGGCCTTTGGAGAAGCTAGACCAGAGGCAGGAGGACTGGTTTGGTAGGTACTGTTTTAATCCATGCAAGAAGGGACTCCAGCCTGGCCTTCATCAGTGGTGTAGATAGAAACTACAGAATTTAATACCTCATAGCTGGAGGGGATGAGGGAATGCTGATGCCTAGGTCCTGCTGCTCGAACTGTGGCTCTTGGATCAGCAGCCATAGGTCTCACCTGGTAGCTTGGTAGAGATGTAAACTCTTGGACCCAGCTCAGACCTCCTGAATCAGGAAGCTGCATTTTCACAATATTAAGGTTAGAGAAGCACAGAGCTGGAATGACTCTCAAGGCTCTGGTTTGGGTGACCTGATGGATGGTGGGGTCATTTGCAAGATAGGGGCAGGTCTGAGACAGGAGGATGGGCTGGAGGAACGAGCATGGCTAGCGCTGAAATGAGAGTATGATATGGCAGGAAAGGCTTCTATGAGCCGAGGACAATAGGAATGTGAAGCTTAGTGGAATTACCAATCCACATTTTCACCTGGAACACTGATACAACATGTGCACCTGTCTTTACATTCATAGTAATCACAGGGTGAACGGTGCGGATGCTCCCATTCTTCACCAGCAGTCTTTGTTAAGAGTTTCAAGAACTGAAGGGGATTATGCTAAGTAAAATAAGTCGAGCAGAGAAAGACAATTATCACATGGTTTCACTTATTTGTGGAACATAAGGAATAGCAGGGAGGACATTAGGAAAAGGAAGGGGAAAATGAAGAGGGGGAAACAGAGGGGGAGTCGAACCATGAGAGACTATGGACTCGGGGAAACAAACTCAGGGATTTAGAGGGGAAGGGGGTGGGGGATGGGTTAGCCCTGGTGATGGGTACGTATTCCACGGAGCACTGGGCATTATGCGCAAACAATGAATCATGGAACACTACATCCAAAACTAATGATGTACTGTATGTACATAACATGTCATAATTTTTTTTAAAAAAGGCTTTCAAGAATAACACTGGGGGCACCTGGGTGGCTCAGTCGTTAAGCGTCTGCCTTCGGCTCAGGGCGTGATCCCGGGGTTCTGGGATCGAGACCCACATCAGGCTCCTCCACTGGGAGCCTGCTTCTTCCTCTCCCCCTCCCCCTGCTTGTGTTCCCTCTCTCGCTGGCTGTCTCTCTCTCTGTCAAATAAATAAATAAAATCTTAAAAAAAAAAAAAAGAATAACACTGGATATTGTTTTCTATCTCAGCCACAGCTCCCCCTGGTGGACGATGGCCTGAGTATTGTCGAAAGGAAGCCTAAGTGAAAATGGCAAAGCCCATGGTTATGAAAAGTCTTCAGGCTTTAGCAGAGCTAAGCCAAGGTGAAGGATGTGAGGACCCGCAGGCTCTGAATGTCACAGGTGAGGTCTCAGGTTAGTAACTTGGAGCCCTGACCACACCAGAGAGTCAAGGTTATTGTTCTGTTTTGTTTCTCTGAACACATGAGATCCTATCATCCATACGACTGTATTAATTTGAAACATGTTCTTTGCCTGGATGGCTCAGTCAGTTAAGTGTCCGACTCTTGATTTTGGCTCAGGTCATGATCTCAAGGTCATGAGATTGAGCCCTTTGTCGGGCTCTGTGCTGAGCATGGAGCCTGCTTGGGATTCTCTCTCTCCCTCTCAACAAACAAACAAAAAATAAAACAATTTAGCATTAGCTAACTTTCCTTTCTACTTTCTATTTTTATTTTTGTTTTTCTTTTTGGTCACCTTTCTGGGAGATTTTCCAACTTTCCAGGATGTTTTTATATTTTGGCATTCATAATTTTTTAAAACCTCAAGATTTTTTTTTTTTGCCCTGTTTTTTTCTTTTTCATAGTATTTGTTTCCTCTGCCACAAATGTACATTTTCTTCTTCATCTGAGGGTATAACAGTTTTCATTTTTAAGTTTTTTTTTTTTTTTTAATTTGCTTTGCTTTTTTCTATTTCCCTCCCTGGATCTTTCTACTCCAGGTTCCTTTTTTCTATATATCTGTTCAACTGTTTTCCCCCACTATTTTCCCTTTCATCTATGAGTGTTTCTTCAAATATCAGTTATTTTTTATTGAAGAGAGGCATTAAGAAGTAGTGTGGGAGTGGGGTTTTTGAGATGCACCATATGCAGGTCCTGAAATATAATACTCTGTTTCTCAACCCCAGCCTTTCACCTGTCCCTCTGATGTACTGATGCCTCCAAACCTGGAAGCTTCAGTGTTCCAGAGTGGATCAGCTCTCTTGTTGCTGCTCTGCTCTCCTGCCTAGCTGAGTCAGCTGTCCCTTCATTGACCTTCTGTCCTCTAAATAGCAGGGAACATTACTCACCTAGGAATGTCTCCTCTCCTGGTCTCTCTTCTTAAGGATTTTGGTTAAAAAAAAAAAAAATTACCTGTACTTTATCTTACAACGTTTCAGGAAGTAGAGGAGAGAAATGCTTATGGTCCTGTTAAAATCAGAAGTTCCTGACTTCAACATTTAAAAAAAGCAAATGTAGGGGCGCCTGGGTGGCACAGCGGTTGGGCGTCTGCCTTTGGCTCAGGGCGTGATCCCGGCGATCTGAGATCGAGCCCCACATCAGGCTCTTCCACTATGAGCCTGCTTCTTCCTCTCCCACTCCCCCTGCTTGTGTTCCCTCTCTCGCTGGCTGTCTCTATCTCTGTCAAATAAATAAATAAAATCTTTAAAAAAAAATTAAAAAAAAATTAAAAAGCAAATGTAGAGAAGACATTGAAACAAATGAGGCTTATTGCCCCAGAAGGGACGAGAAGAATGTGACCAGTCTTACCCTGGGGCTAATAAAATCCCATTTAGGATGTAATTGCCTATGTCTGTCTATTACAAGTCAGATTTCTGTTTTAAACCTGTTTGTACGTATTTGTATAATTTTTATTATGAAATTAAAAGTCATAGTTAAAAAATTAAAAAATTGAAAGTCATAGTTCTGATAGATATTTAAAAATATTTAAGGAACCTTGGCATTGTGGCGGCACAGTTGCAAGAGAGGGATAGGAGAAGTGGGGATCCAAGTTTCCGGCATCACCAAGTTCAAGAGTGTTTCAAGCCACCATTTCCATCTGGAGGACTTGACGTAGGTGGGTGGGGCACTGCGTTGTGAGACATTCAGCAAAGAGCATTATCCGTAGTCTGCAGACTAGTAAGGGCCTTTGGTTCTAGGGATCAAGCCTCTCATCACCAGACATTAATCCAAGAGCAGGTCACTGCCGAGCCGTTCAGGCTGGGATGGAAGGAGGGAGGCACAAGACACAAATGGTAGACTGAGGTTTGGGGAAATTGGCTAGAAGAACCTAGTGCCGTGGGCTGGGACACATAGAATGGGTGGTGGTTGAATTGGGGTGGGGACATTGGAGCGCTTCACTTTCCCCAGTGCTTCCTCAGTTCCAATCTCTCCCCAGAGTTCTTCTCTTAACAAGTGTATCACTTTTCTCACTTCCATCAAGGGGGGAGGTATGATACGCTTTAAGTTTCTTTCCTGAATCTTTCTTTTATTTATAAGACATCAATGACTCTTCAGGGGTCCAAAGAGAAGACTTTTTTAATTGAGTAGATGGGGTGCTAGAAGCGAGCTCTCAAAATGTGAGGACGTTTGAGACATGTAGAGAGATTATCCCAGCTTGATGTTAAGGAAAACACAAGTCTAACCACACAGCTAAAGCTCTAGCTTATTCCTATGGTCGTATCGCCAGCCGATCTAAATCATCTGACGCTTTCAAATGATGGTCAGGCTTGAGTCAGAGACTAATTACCTCGTGATGTAAAATCTGAAATGAGTTTCTGTATCTCCAAAAAGCTAATGGCCAGTCCTTGCAAAACATCATAGTGTTTTCCATGGCTTTCTGCTGACATCTCTGTCATGTCTGACATTTTAACTACTCACATCCCACACTTGATCGTTTAAATTGGCTCCCTGTCCAAGTGATCCCCATACAAAATTTCACTGAGGAAATTTTATTTCAGTAAATTAGTGGATTTTTTTTAATGTTTAGATTTTTTTCAAGTTATGCAAATAAGTTAGGGTGAACCTAATGTAAAGCATGTGGCATGATGGCCATTTTATTATTATTATTATTATTATTTTTTTTTTTTTTAAGAAAGAGAGAAAGCAAGAGAGCACGAATGGTAGGGGAGAGGCAGAGGGAGAGGGAGAGAAAGAATCTTAAGCAGACTCCACACTCAGTGCAGAGCTGGATGCAGGGCTGGATCTCACAACCCTGAGATCATGACCTGAGCCAAAATCAAGAGTTGGACACTTAACTGACTGAGCCACCCAGGCGCCCCCGCAGGATGGTCATTTAGACACCATACGCTATAGAGGCGTGAGGTCACACAGGCTCAATCGAGAGTATCACATACTGCACCAAGAGGAGACTTTGTGTCCTGGGGATGGAGGGAAGCCGCAGGGACAGGGCATAATAAAGTTCCTCTCTCCATCACATCATAGTTACTCCAGAGCAGCAAGTCCCGCTTGTGAGTTTCTATTAAAGAAGGAAAAAATCAATATAATCAAGGAAAGTGGTAACATATGCCCCTGGTAAAAAGCCAATTGCTTTGAATATGGTCTCTACAAAAAGTACGTCCTGAGAATCATGATTATTACCACGTATTGGTTCTGTGTTGAGCACTTTATATTTGCCATTTATAATCCTCAAATCACACCAGAGCATATGGACCACATTATCCTTTTAATATAAATGAAAATAAATATTTACTAAAAGCTAAGTAAACTGCCCAAGGGCATCCACATAGTAAGTAGTCGAGTCAGAATTTGACCTCAAATTCTGACTCTCACTCCAAAGGTTCCTTTCTAGCCATGGGCCACATTGCCTCCTTGAAAGATAACATGATGGTAGTTAATTGCATAAGCAACGGTCCACCATCAACTCTTCTCTCAAAGATGACTAAGATTTGCTTTCCTTTGCATAAGAACTAGGAAGATCGGTAGGGGAAGAAAGGGATAAAGAAAGGGGGGCTAATCAGAAGGGGGAATGAAGCATGAGAGACTATGGACTCTGAGAAACAAACTGAGGGCCTCAGAGGGGAGGGGGGTGGGGGAATGGGATAGGCTGGTGATGGGTAGTAAGGAGGGCACGTATTGCATGGTGCACTGGGTGTTATACGCAACTAATGAATCACCGAGCCTTACATCGGAAACCGGGGATGTACTGTATGGTGACTAACATAATATAATAAAAAATCATTAAAAAAAAGATTTGCTTTCCTTTGAACTTGTTACTGCTCATTTATATGACTATCAAACCCCGCCCTGTTCAAATCAGGACATCTATGAGTGTCACCCTAAAGTATTAGGAGTGTTTGCTATGACTTGCCCTAAACAGAAAAAAAAAGGAAGAAGAAAGAAAAAAAAAAATCCCATCTAAGTCAGCACTACATTTGTTGCCTTTCAATTAAATTGAGTTAGCGTTTTCCCCCTCCCAACATGCTGGGAGGAAGTGTCGTATATAAGATAGAACTAGACAGTTCTGGCACCTAATCCCAGCTCAGACAATTACTAGCTAAACTGGCCTTAGCAAACCTCTTAACTCCTCTGAGTTTTTATTTCCTCATCTGTAAAAATATTATAATAATACCTTAATGATGTCATGGGAATCAATGAGCTTTACAACAGTAAAGGACTAAGAAGAAATGGTACATGCTGTGTGCATAATAAATTGCTATTATTGGCCATTGTTACTTTTTAGTAAACTGAATTTTTTAATTCTGCTTTTTACCAGGCAAAGGGAAAGTGATCTTTTACCATTAGTGGGCCTCAGTCTAGTATGTTGACATTTCCATTGAATTCTACATTTAAGCAAAGCTAAATTAAATTTTAGTAAATTGTGGCTTTCCACAATTTGTGACATCCTGTAGTAACCCTGTAACATAGGCCAAAATAATAACATATTGTCAATATAACATATACTCAAGTACTGATGACGGGTTGTGCTAAAACATTTCAATTCTCTGTCTTCTACTTAAAACCAATGGTTTTCAATCTCACAGGTATTTGTTGACTACTTACCATGTGAAAAGTCTCAGGCTACCTATTGTGAAGAACACAATAGTGGACAAGATGGGGGGAGGGGTGTCCCTATTCTCAAGATGCTTGAAATCCAGTGAGAGAACAACACGAGGCTTGTATGATAAGTTACAGACATGATGTCCAATGTAGTAAAGCTGTGTATTGACAGAAGCGCTAGGAACGCAGAAAAGACGTCGACTCACTCCGAAGGAAGATGATCATAAAGTCTTTTATAGATTGGATTGTGTTGGGTCTGGGCCTTACAAAATGGGTGGAGATTGCCCAGGCTGGGTATTTAAGAAACAATTAGAATAGGGCTGATATTTGGTACAAACTAGTAAGCTGTTCACAACCAATTCAGATTTATTTGCTTGGCTGTTTTATGGAGTTGCTATCCACTTCAGGTTTAAATAGCTCAAAGAGTGTGTCAGAGGTACAGGGAACCAGTCTTTATTCATGGTTATGGCTACAGTACCAAGGCACACAGTAAATGCTTGGAAGGGATGCCTGTAGCTAAGAGTGTGCTTCGTAATCTTGAGTGCCCTTGAGAACCAGCATCTAAGGTATCTATGTGAACTAGAGAGTGTTGAAACATGGGCAGGATTATTTGGCACCAGATCACAGAGATATTCCAATTCCACCCTGGAAAGTTTTTACTTTATTTCATAGCATAGGGTTGTGTTGAAGTGGTTTTTGGAGGAAGAAATTCCCTGGTTATTGCTTATACTTCATGAAGTTTACTCTGGAAGCTATGAGAGGGTAAATTGGAGGCACAGCATCATGATTTGGGGGACCAGAGAGCAAGTAGCTAATAATAGGTCATTCCCACTTCCTAGAACAGAAATAATGAAAGGACGAATAGCACCATGGGAATAGAAAGAAGGTGTAAGATGCAGTATAGAAATATTCTTTCCAGAATTCAGTACCAGAATTAAGGGCCTGAAGCCATCAATGCCATCCATCTACCATTATGGTCATTAATTGTTGTGGTTATTAGCAAGCAAATACCCTTCCAGTTTAGAGAATAACCATTCCCAAACAAGTATAATACAGAGCTTATTCCCACCATGGAAGATAAAGGGGCAAGCATTCTCTTTCCTCATTCTCTGGCACCTAGGACAATAAGGCAGCCCACACTGTCCTGCCCTGTCAAACCGTCCGTGATGCATCTGCAAGCTCTTGGGTAAAACAGCTATTTCTCCAGACCAGCTGATGTCAGCTAGGCAAGAAGCATCATCATCGTATAATTAACGGAACGTCCATTTACATATTTACCTTAGTCAATTTTCATTTTCAGATCAGGCTTACTAATTGTGAAAATTAATAAGGGAAACTTCATGGAGTCTGGAGGCCAGAAGGGGGAGCTCTCGTGCCGTACCGCCAGAGATCAATCACAGGAAAAACTGTCAATTACAGACCACAACGGAAGAATCCTCAACAGGAATCAATGAGAGGCCCCAACAGCGCAAAATGCACATTGCATCTCCTACAAGAAACAAACTACCTCAGCAACTCAGCCAAATGAGAAACCATCATTACCCTGAACTCCTGCTTTTTTCCAACGGACTTTGGTTCAAAATAACCCCTCCCAATTTCCTTCTTCTTCGTCTTCATAAAATCACATTTCTCTCCTTTGTTCTTTGAACTTGCCTGTGGTTTTGCGGTAGGTTGTATGTCCCGAATTTCAATGCTTTGCTGTCCAAGTAAACCCATTTTTGATGGTAAAATAAGTTTTATTTTAAATTTCACATTAACACAAAGGAATCTTCTAAAGGAGGATTACATAGATTAATTGTTCATTCAGCAAACATTTACTGAGTTCTTACTATGGACTAAATTGCTTAGGTCCTGTGAATAAAAAAGACAAGATATCCTCCCTTCTTTTCAGGAGCTCAGAACCTCCATAAGAAACTTAGATATGAACAGGTAATAGTGGGAACTTCTCCAGGTGCCAAGATGGCGCTACCCTCAGAGAATTCAGAATGTCACAGGACAGCTAACCTTTTCACAGGGTCTGCAAGAATGAATCAGAAATTTTCAGATGTTAGTACACTTACCATGATGAACACTGACTAATGTACAGAATTATTGAATCACTATATTAGGTACCTGAAAATAATACTGTATGTTAACTAAACAGGAATTAAATAATTTTTTTCAGATAAATAAGAAGTAATGTAAATATTCATAAGTTGAAGGAAGTACTGTAGAAGAAATAGGCTTTTGAGTCATACGTGTGGCCATCCACTCACTATTTGCTCATTGATTTTAAATTTCATTTTCCTGACCTCTAAGCTGGTGATTCCTGGAGGAATTCTTCATTTAACGAGGATTCAATGAGAAAGCATGGAGGAGGAACCCAAGATGATGGAGACATTCACCAAATATTAGTTCCTTTCCTTTGTTATTGATATGTTTATTTTAAGAACATTTTTTCACCAGGGTGGTCCTGTCAGATTCATGAAGCCCACTGCTGTTAAAGAAAATCTTTTTTTCCTGTTAAATCAATTTAATGCATTACCTTAAAATAAAAATGATTGTTTATATAGGAGGGCACATAGTAGAACTAGTAACTGAAAAATAATTGAAGTTGCTTGTTTAAGCGGAGGACAAGAAAATGCTGGAAAGGTCCTTCTCACAGTTGCCAAAGACAGAAATGACGCGTCATCCACGCTCGGGGATTCAGTTACTGTACATTTCGACCAGAATTTCCATTCGATTCTTTATCTTAGTTGATTTTTTCTGTTTGAGGCAACATTGTCGTTGTACCTTCCTTTGCTGTTTAATCATGGCTTCCGTTCGTTCTTTGAGCGTATTTATAATGGCTATTTTGAGGTCTTTGTTACATTCGACATCTGGTTGCTCCCCAAAGTACTTTCAGTTTCTTGTTCTTTTTCCAGTGCATGGGTCATACGCTCCTTTTTCTTTGCATGTCTTGGGATATTCTGCTGGAAGATGGATGGTTTTGATAATACACTGTAGTCACTCCGGTACTTTTCCCCACCTCCAACTTACAGGGCTTGTTACTATTATTTGCCTGTTTATTTGTTTAGTGACTGGATGGAGTGTTTTAGTAGAGCCCATTTGTCCCACACAGTGTGAAGCCTCTGATGATGCTCCTGTTGGTAGGGTTGGGGGCAGGGTGTGCCGTCTTGGATAAGCCAAAAGTCACCCTGAAAGCATAGTGATATTCTCTTTGGCTGTCTCTTTCCCTGACCACACCCAGTGGTTAAGAGCCACTGATTCAGTGGCCAATTGCTCCACTGTTTGCAACAATGTCCGAGGCTCTACATACTAATACCCTCGAATTGAGGCTCCTTTGAAAAGACAGTTACTGAAGTCAGTGTTTTAGATTTGTTCTGACCCCAGGAGGGATTCATTCTAGTTCTCTCTGACAAACTCTTTCTCCCACAGTTGAATCTGTTGTTTCCTATGAATCTTCCAATCTTCTTCCAATTACCTCTCAGCACAACCTCCAACTGTTTTTGAGAGCACCCTAAGGTTTGCAGCGTCTCAGCACCCTACTGCAAATGAAGTCCATTCCTTTGTGAAGAGATTAGGAGATATCTGTTTTCAGGCCCGTCCCCCAGGCAACACCCAGGACTCTGGAGCTGGGGGCTGAGAACAGCGATACCTCCGCTTTAGGAACTGAACTTGAGGTTGAAAGAAGAGGCCGATGTCTCAGGCCATCTCAGCCTGCCTCTCCTGGCACAGAACCATGGCCCTGCAAGCCAAGGCAGGGGACCCCAGCATTCTCAGAGGTGCTGTGCCTAGGTAGAGCCCTCAGCCCCCGCCTCTTGGGTAAACTCTCCCAGAACTTGGTCTTAGCAACAGGTAACTGGGGGTATGGCGAGAAACACCGAAGTCCTGCCACTGCCAGTAAGATAGGCCTAGAATGGGAACAAGCGTGTATAGGGAACCTTGTGCTTTGGCTGTGCTAGTCTGGAGTGAAGCTTTGCCCTGCTGAACCAGAAGGCAAAGAGGGAATGGTCTTGGTCCAAATAGCATGGACTCTCACTGTTCTTAATGAAATTTGGCAGATTTTCTTAAACGGGTATTTCTTCATTTGCTGTATGCCCTTGTCATTTCTATCATTTCTAGAGACTTTAAATGTTCCTATATTTTTTAATTAAAAAAATTATTTATTTAATTTTTTATTGTTATTCCATGCCCCTTCCCACCCCCAGCAGGTGCACTGAGTTCTCCTTAGCTCCTCAGCTGTCATAATGGGAAATGAATGCCCTTTAATACTTTGTCTGTAAATTCAACTTTGTCTGATATTAACACTGTGATCTCTGCTTCCCAATTTCATTTTGTATTAACTTTCTTCCTCTTTTGCCCGCCCTTTTCTTTGTTATTCTGTTTTAGATCTATCTTGTATATTCTGCAGATTGGTGGATTTTGTTTCTTGATTCTAATGTATGATCTTTTATTTTTAAAATTTCCTTCTTATTTTCAAAGCCTGGCACCATACCTAGTGCTCATTACATATCTGTGGTAGAAAGGTGGTTTTTTTCTCCTGAGGCTTGTGTGGGGAGAGTCCTCCCAGGCCTCCTGGGGAAAGCCCCAGGATTTGCCAAAATCCTGTTCATTCCCACCAGAACCTGCTTAGAAATCACCGAGATCAACTTCATTTAAAAAAAACTTACCCTCATTGTTGAGGTATAAATGACAGATCACAAATAGCCTATATCTAAAGGATAAAATTGGGTAAGTTTGATATAGGTATATACCAGGAAACAGTCTCTACAATCAAACTGTAATCAGGGCACAAAGCCCAATTGCACCCGGGCCCCAGGGGTCCCTGCACAGACCAGGTTCAGCCACTCACAACTAACAAAATCCAAAGGCAGAGAGATGAGTGGAGGTGAAACAAGAAAGGAATTTATTTCAGTGAGGTCAACCCTGGGAAGACAGTGGACTGATGTCTCAAAGATTGTCTCCAAGTGTAAAAAATACTTCTAAGTTCATATGAGGAAAATGTGGACTATACGTTGGTGGGCCCATGCCTGTGGGCAGAAAGGTCACATTGATTCTTTTCTTGGGGTCAATCTTGCTAGCATCAAGGGCAGTCCTTATTTCTTGGGGGGGGGGGTGGTTTCGGTTGCCATTATGGGATGCTTTGCCCACTGTGTCTTTTTTTGCCTGACTTAAGAGACAAGCTGGAAAGAACTTAATCAGTTAGAAAGTACAGTCTGAGGTCAAAATGGAGGTGGTTGAAGTCCTCTTTCAAAGATCATTAACTTATCCAACATCCCCCAAAGATTCCTGGTGCCCCTTATGTTTCCTTGTGTTCCTTCCCCCAACAAAGCATACCCCTGTCCTCATGCAGTTTGGTTTCTGTGTTTAATGACCATGATACCATTTATATCTAACCCAACTGAAGGAGAACTTCATCAGAGACACAGCCCCTCTTCAGTGTCTCATGATATCACTGCTTTATCTTTTTAGTCCAATGGCTTTTGTAAAGGATCTGGGATGTATCTCCCAATGACCTTGTCTAGTACTGGTTAAAATAAATAATGGAATTATTCAAGTTACTTCTAGGAAAACCAAATCGCATGCATGTGATCTTACTCCTTGTAGAGCAGCAACCCTTGGTCTCTTTTGACTTTTCTATATTTTGACATTTCTTTTCACATTCATCTGTATGATTCTTTGAAAGAGAATTGTTTGATGCGAGTGAAGAGGGAAAAAGAGGAACCTCGCTAGGTGCTGCCAGCTGCTCGCTTTACTTCTCTGAAGCCTCCAAAATAAATATATTTTAAAAACCTTCCAGAACATATTTCCCAGAAGCATCATGGCTGGCTAAACTCACCTGGTTGGGATAACAGACGCTAATTTGTTTACCAAGACTTAAGTAAGAATCTAAGCATATTTTTCATAGAATGTCCCATATGGATGACACAAACATTTAATTAGTCCACACAGAGTTCTTGTTTTATTTTTATTTGACTATTTTACCTAAGACAATTTAGGTATGCTCAAACATGATGTTAAGGGTATTTTTTAAAAAGTAAAAGGAAATGTGTTAAGTATCTCCATTGAATCAAAACTTCTCTGTTGTGCCTAACTAATTTCAAATCTTGGTGGGGATGGAGGAGAAAGCTAATATTTGAATTTATTAAGAGCACAGACTTTGG
Source organism: Ursus maritimus (assembly GCF_017311325.1). NCBI lineage: Eukaryota > Metazoa > Chordata > Mammalia > Carnivora > Ursidae > Ursus > Ursus maritimus. Next base: position 13,707,387 of record NW_024424675.1, read on the forward strand.
AACAACAGTGTTGGGGATTGAGTAACTGTTGTGCCTGTTACTAGCTGTGTGATCTTGGGCAGTTGGGTACTTAACATCTACGAGGGATGATTCCATATTTTATTTTATTTTATTTTGTTTTTAAAGATTTATTTATTTATTTTGAGAGAGAGAGAGAGAGAGAGTGGGGGGAGGAGCAGAGAATCTCGAGCAGACTCCCTGCTGAACATGGAGCTCCGCACACAGCTTAGTCCCACGACTCTGAGATCATGACCTGAGCTAAAATCAAGAATCGGATGCTTAACTGACTGAGCCACACAGGTGCCCCAGGATGATCGCATCTTTAAAATGGAGATAATAATATCTACCTCACAGGGTAATAGTGAAAATGAAGTGTGACAATATATGTGCAACACTTAGTGTCTGGACAATAGTAAGTTCTATTTAGGATTATTCTGTAATGAAAATAATACTACTTGAAATGAATGTTTTCCTTGATGTCATGATTGCCAAAGCAAGTCAAGTGGGTCATAGATTTGAATTTTAAATTTGGCTTTGAATATATGGACATTCAAATATGATTTTATACTTTACATTATTCTTGAAATTTTTTATCCTTTTTTTAAAGATGTATTTATTTGACAGAGAGAGCAGGCAGAGGGGTAGAGGGAAAGGGAGAGAACCTCAAGCAAACACCCCATTGAGGGCAGAGCCCCGTGCAGGGCTTGGTCCCAGGACCCTGAGATCATGACCTGAGCTGAAATCAAGAGTCGGATGCTTAATTGGCTGAGCCACCCAGGCACCCAGCTTTTTTTTGTCACTTTAACACAAAATAGTAACTCTAAAACATTAGGCAGCAAAGGTTGAAAATAGCTCAAGACTATTTAGAGGAAACTCTGTCCAAGACTGTTAAGTGAGAAAAACACACATTCATTGTTTTACCTCATTCTTCAGAACACTTGTTACTCAAGTAAACTCAGCTTTGTGGTCAGAAGCTTTTGTTTCAGGGGGATCTGGCTATTTTTCCTTGTATTTCTTATCCCACTGCATGCATGTAAAGGGCATTCTGTAATCATCTGTTAACTGAAATAGAAAACTACTTCCCTACCATGTTCCTATGCTCCTTGAGTCCCAGTACACTTGAACCTAATGTGGCTGTGAGTGAGCAGGTGAGAGGGGAGCGGCCATGACAGAGGATGTGGGGGTAGTCGTGAGCATGAACATGAGCTTTCTGTTTCCTGTGATGACCAGGCTCTGGAAATGGTCCCCTAGTTCCTGTACCTATAAACTGTACCTATAAAACTGTACCTATAAAAATTTGTGGCCGAAACCACAAGTGATCGCTAATGTTCTCTCCTTTTTTCTTTGGCCTCATCTGTATTACATCTCCCCAGCTCTCTTTGGGCTAGCAGCAGTCATGTGGTGAGTTCTGGCCAACGGCCTGTGAGTAGAGGCCATGAATGCCACTTCTAGTCCTCATCCATAGAGTAACTGGGACTCTGATACTCATCTTACTTTTCCCATCTACTGACTGGATGAGCAGACTTCCAGGACCCTGATGGGAGACACACATGGAAAGAACCCAGATCCCTTCAGTAACTAAATATCTGATCTATTTTAAATAATGCCATGGCCATATTTGTGGCTATAAAGGACAAGTCTGCTGCTAGATAAAACTATGAAGGCAATTTTTTTTCTCTGATTCTCTACTCCTCTGTCAACACCTTCATCCTTTTGATGATAATAATTAACATTTATGGGGTGCTTAACATATATCAAATACTATACTAATTTCTATACTAATTATAGGTACTGTCTCATTTAATCTCCCTACCAACCCTGGGCAATGTGATCTGTTATTAATCTCATTTCACAGTTGAGGGAATGAAGCACAGAGAGGTGAAGCTACAGATCCGTAGGCAACAATGGAATCAAGATTTAACTCTGGGGGCGCCTGGGTGGCACAGCGGTTAAGCGTCTGCCTTCGGCTCAGGGCGTGATCCCGGCGTTCTGGGATCGAGCCCCACATCAGGCTCCTCTGCTATGAGCCTGCTTCTTCCTCTCCCACTCCCCCTGCTTGTGTTCCCTCTCTCGCTGGCTGACTCTGTCTCTGTCAAATAAATAAATTAAAAAATCTTTAAAAAAAAAAAAAGATTTAACTCTGAACATTCACACCTAACCACTAACCTGTATAATTTCTAAGTACATGCTAGCCGTCTGGTTTCCTCAGCTGTACAGAACCCTCTACAGAAGTTTTCCCAGATGCTTACCAAACATATACATCTTCTCCTTTTTATGTCCTTCAAAACGCCTTCTTCTAAATTCCGTCTCTTCAGGCATCTATTATGCCAAGAAAGTAATATATTGATTAAAATTTTATTATTAAGTACTCACTATATTAAAGGATCAGTATTAAGTGTAATGGGCATAGGAAAATGTTTAGGATTTGGTGTTTGATGTCAAAGGGATTTCAGTGTCTTTATTAGGTGGTCTCTCTGCCCTAAACTGGAATCCAGAATGTTAGAAAGTGCTGGGTGGGGTTTGGAGTATCTTTGGCCCATTATTGTGTTAGGTAATATAAATAGTATCCAAATGTAGTAGAGACATGTGTCTGGCTGGACCGTGGAGGGTGGAGAGTCAGCGGTGAACAGAGTGTCAGGAGCGCACATGAAAAAGTAAATGAGAATTAGAAAGCAGGAGGCGGGGGAACAAGAATATGGGGGCAGAGATAGGTTGGGTCTGGCATAACTGCAGAAATGAATCCCTAAGCATGCTGTGCATTTTTACTGTCTCCTATCTGATGGATCTGGGATCACTTCCGGGGGCTTGAACAGGCTGAAGCATGGAAGAAGTCACATAATCAAATAACTTGCGTACAGGGAACAGTCATAAATGGGGGACTTCACATAATGCATTGTGAGGGATAGATGTCTCTGACTGAAGGACACTTGCAAAGATTGTGTGAAGGAGGTCACTGCGGTGTTGGGTTTTCCTGAATGCACAGGCTTGGCAAGGCGGATATTGGTGAAAGGGCAAAGGAAGCACCATCTAGGCGGTGAACTTGCGTAAGCAAAGGCACGGAGGTAACCAAGTTCAGGATGTGCTAGAGAAACAGCAAGCTGTTAAATTTTCAGGCCAGCGTTAAGTTGCACAAGATGTAGGTAGTACCGAGAGGTAAAGGTGCAGAGGAAGAGCTCCTAGGTGCCCCAGACCTTGAGACTCGTGAGGTGGAGTGATAGTGGAGCCTATCCGAGTGGAATTCCCACCTGAGCGAATTTAGGGAGAGTAAGAAAAGGACCAAGGACAGAAGAAAGCTTTGGAAGAAACTCCAACGTATCAGAAAAAAGGCAAAGAAATGAAAGGCTCCGAAGCAGTAGAACGAAGACAGCCAAGGAGATTTTCAACAAGTCGTGGGGTGGGAAGAAGATGAATTGCAAAGTGCTGATGGGTACACCCTCACTAAGCCATCAGTCATCGCCTATCTGGGGACTGGAGCTGTGCCACCCCTGTGGGCTGGGGATAGAAGATTATAAACCAGACTTCTTACATGCAGCTTCTTCTGAGGCAAGAGAGATTAACAGATAAATGAGGAGGAGGATGTGGAGGTTATAATTCTCCAGAGAAGCACTTAGATGCTCCGAGGAGTAACATGAGAGTGAGAGCAGATGAGTTTTGAATCTAGGGGACACTTGAGCAGGTTTCCAATCGGGACAATGAAGGAATGATGAGAAAAAGCTGAACACATGGGTGGAGGCTAGGGAAAGCAATCACTGGTGGGAGCAGGGGGGGGATGGAGAATGGTGTGTAAATCTAGAAATTCCTTTGGTGGAGCATGAAAATGAGGGAAGCCAAAATCAGATGCCTTTGAACTTAATAAATTTGGGCGTCAGGTTACCTTCAAAGAAGGAGGAGGAGAGGATGGGGGCCCAAGAGAGTAGAAAGTTTTGGCATAAGATCTTTGAGGGATGTCTACAAAGACTGTACTAGATTTTAATCCATCAATCATAAAGTGCTTATAGAGCATCTAGTCTATGCCCAATGGTATATTAGATATTATATTTTCACTTTCCAAAGTGCTGGTGGTTACTACCAACTTGGCCATATCAGCAAAAGTTATAAAATGTGTTCTTTATTCCATCATAGAAGTCACTAATAAAAATAAGGAGTAATTTTGGATTTAGGTCCTTAGGCACTCCGATTGCTTTCTCTTTCCAGTTTAAGACCAAAGCACTGACAGCTCCATTTGAGCATTTTTAAGTCAACATTATTTATAGCACTATTTCGCTGTAACCTATATTTTGTATGCCTGACTATGAGTCCATCTTAGCTTTTCATCACAACTTTCTAAGAATCATGTGTGGCTTTACACTTAATAAATTACCGTCTCGTAAAAAAGATCAAGTTACAGGTGTGGAAGGTTACATAAAGTACCATTTTAACTTGAAGTTCAAAGAATTTGTGGATCAATGATTAACTCCAAATGTGGCAATGAAAGAAAACTGAGAAACGGGCCAGTAATTGACAAGGACAAAAGTATCAAGATAGAAGAGATGAACATAGAAAAATGCACTTTGACGTCTTCGAGGAGGGAATTCAAGGGCAGCTGACACTGTCCATGTTCCTCTGGTTTCCCTTCAGCCTTCCCTCTGCCAATGCAAGCTGATGTCTTCTTGAGAAAGCCTGAGGCTTCCTCTGGATTCCAGAGCATTACTGACTAGAGCACAGGACAGGCCATAAGTGCCATGAATTAATGCTGTAGGAGGTCCTTCAACCAATAATGGATAGAACTTGGCACTTAAATATTCCAGATTGCTCATCCCCTAGCTGGGACAAATCAGAGGCACAGTCTACCCGTCTCTCAGAGGTCCCCAGCAGGAGCCTCAGTTGCACATAGCACTAACCTGTTCCTCAACAAGTATTCCTTCACTTCCCTTTCTTATTTCCTCCTTCCTTACTCATGTTCCACGTTTGCTTCCCCAAAACAATGACTTGCATTCAAATCCTTGCTTCTGGTAGAACTGAGCCTAACACAGAGAGTGAAACCAAATTCCTCTGCAGAAGAGGGGAAAAAATGGAATCCCTATAAATCTGGTCCACATCCAGTAAAACCACCATCTATCTACCCAAGTCCCCAAAATAGAATCCTACAAGTTATCTTTGACAATTCCTCCTCCTCACATCTCCTATTCAAATCATCAAGTTCTGTAGTTTCACCTCAAAAATCTCCCTCAAATCCACTTCTCTCCATCTCAGTTTGCATAGCCCAAGGCCCAGGTAACTTCATTTCCCACTTAGACTTTTATACCAGTTTTTTAACTGGTCTACATCCTCAATCTGTGGTCCTCCTCCAGTCCATTCTCCACTCCCATCCCCAGGTGAACTTCTTAAAGCCAAGTCCGATTTTTCACCTCCCACACACCATTTATAACTCTTTCAATGGCTACTATAGACTCAATGTTTGTAACTCCCAAGTTCAAATGTGAAATCCTAATGCTCACTGTGCTAATAGTTGGAGGTGGGTCCTTTGAGAGGTGATTAGGTCATTAGGGTGGAGTCCTCATGAATGAGAGTAGTGCCCTTATAAAAGAGACCCCAGAGAGCTCCTTTACCCCTTCCACCATGTGAGGACACAGTGGGAAGACAGCTGTCCGTTTTTACTAGTACGTGGGCTCTCACTAGACACCAAATCCACCAGTCCCTTGATCCTGGGCTTCCTAATTTCCAGAACTATGAGAAATAAATTTCTGTTGTATTTAAGCTTCCCAGTTTATAGTATTTTATTATAGAAGCCTGAGCTGGCTAGGGCAATGGATTTTTATCTCTCTTGCTTTACAGCCAGCACTCCTGCAAGATTTTACATGATCTGGAGTCTCCTCCATCTCCCACATCTCCAGTTTCACCTTAAACCACACTCCTCTTGCTTTCAACTTGCCAGGCATTGAGGCTTCTCTCTTTTCAAAAGTTTTTATTTGAATTCCAGTTAGTTAACATACAGTGTTGTATTAGTTTCAGGTGTACAATACAGTGATTCAACAGTTCTATACAATACCCAGTGCTCATCATGACAGGTGCATCCTTAATCCCCATCACCTATTCCCCCCCTCCTGCCATCCAGGCTTTCTTTCATTCAGTTCCTCCAAATATCTCGCTCCCTTGCACCATGGAATGTTTGTAATTATGGTTTTGTCTTCCTAGAAAAATCCTTCTCTGCAATCTTCTCCTCACCTAACCCCTTGCCTAGTTAATGCCCAACCTTCTTCAGATCTCAGATCCAGAGTCACGTTCTCTAAAACGTTCCCAAACATGCCTTATTAGGTTCAATCTCTCTATTATAAGCTGCTCTAGAACTATGTAACTCAATTTTCACTTTTCCCAATTTTAGTTTTTACATTTATACCACTGGTTGTTTGATGAAAGTTGGTCTTGTCTACACTATGTCCTCTATAATGCCAAGGATTGGGTCTTCTTTTTTTTAAAATCACTTTTCTATTTCTAGTTCTTAGCACAGTAATGTGTACCTAAGAACTGCTCGATTTGCAGAACAAATGAAAGAGATGAGTCGGGGCACCTGGGTGGCTCAGTCATTAAGTGCCTGCCTTCAGCTCAGGGCGTGATCCCAGAGTTCTGGGATCGAGCCCCACATTGGGCTCCTCTGCTGGGAGCCTGCCTCTTCCTCTCCCACTCCCCCTGCTTGTGTTCCCTCTCTCGCTGGCTGTCTCTCTCTCTGTCAAATAAATAAATAAAATCTTTAAAAAAAAAAAAAAGAAGAGATGAGTCAAGAATGTATGAGTGATAACTTTGCATGTATCACTATAGAAGTAGATATGTTTTTGTGGGAATAAGGAGCATAGCTTTTGAAGGAGCAGAAAAGGACACATAAGAAGGAATCTTGAGTTAAGCTTCCATGTAGGAAAGAATTGCCTTTCTTCTCTAATAATAGGAAAATTACAAAACAGAAACATGTATTGAGTCAAATCTGTTTGCGTCTCTGACTTCCTCCAGCAAAGTGATAACAGGATAAAAATAAAGCAGATTATTTACTGCTGAGGATGGTGAATATGGCAAATTAGAAGCCCGAGGGGGTATAGGATGTTGAGAGATGATCATTCTTGCATGGCTCACTAAGGCATCCTCAAAGTGTCTTATTTTCTCTTTCCCCTTTCCACAGAAGAGATCCTTGGTATAACATTGTCCTCAATGTATGTTTTAAGAGTTGCTCTATATTAACAGGAGAACATTTTGTTGAACTTGGAAGAATTTTTCTGGGAAGAACTGGAGAAATTGAAACCACCTCCAGAGGCTTCACAATATTGAATGACCTAATAAGGATTCCTCAGCCCTACAGGGTGGATGGAAGACCAGGGAGAACCTATTGTGGAGAAGAGAGACACTGTTTGTGGGTGGTCCAGACGGATGAAACCATGGAGGGGACCAGCAAAAAAGTATGAATGAGATATACCTCCTCATGCCCACCTCAATGGACCCTGGAGGGACTGACTAGTGACTTGATGAGAAAAGCTATTTTTCACCAAGCTTCAGCCTCTGTGGGTTTTTTTGTGAATATCTAATAGTGCATTTGTTTTTTAATGCCATGATCCCATGCCTCTCTGTCCTTGAAATTTGGGACAAAACCAAAGGGCTACATGAATCTTTACAGTTTTGTTGAATAAATGAGTAAAACCAAATATGACCTTGTACAGCACGGGAAGGGAGTTTCAAAAGAAAGGTTAAGGGTCTTGCTGAAGTGAATGGGGATCTGAAATGGACATAGCTTCTTGGGAGAAGGAGACTTATGGTAGATAAAGAGGTTCTTTCTGTAAGATTTGGAGGGCACTAATTTGGAGACCTCAGGAAAACCACAGTAGGCTGAAACCTATTTGGTAAGTCTAGAATGTAAGGTGAAGACAGAAGTCAAGGAAATAGGAGAGAAGTGACTAATACTAAAATGATGAAGACAAAAGCAGAGGATAATAAGAGATCTAGTGAAGGAAAAAAATATTAACTATGTCCTGAAGACCGCTATAAATCTAGATCTGGGGCCCATGCTGATGAAGATTTGGGAAAGGAGATAATCACAAATAGGTGAAACCAATTTAATTTAACATATGATTTAATAACACATATTAATATGTTATTAACACATATTACTGTATGAGGACTAACGTACAACCGAGAAAGTTCATTTGCTTCATTTGGCATAATTCACTTAAGCAAAATGATTATTGCCTCTCACGAACGTACATTTATTTTCAAGTTGCCTACAAATGAACCTTTAATGAATTGCTCCAGAACATTTTTAGATACCAAAATCATGCTGCTGGTCTCTCCTTATTTTCCAAATTTAAAAAAGGAAAGCACTGAGAATATCTAAGAAACTTGCTCTCCTGGAGTGGAGAATGCACAACCATAACAAATCTGGAGCTAAACCATAAGAAAAAAACGGTCTTCCACGTCTCCTGTGCTATTATTCTTACAAAGAACACCCCTGGTGGGTTATGAGAGAGAGAGCGAGAACAGCCCGTTGTCATGTGGTGTAACTCCATCTGCTGTCCTCTAGTGACCGTTCAGATGGCTTCCATTTCTGGTCTCCGGAAAGGCGAGGCCAATCAATATCAAAAAAGCTGCCTTTGATCATCCATCACAAATCACCCAAGGAGAATCACAATTTTTTGGTTTCTACCCATCATTCTTGTCAAGAGGCTCACGGTTTTATTTTTACTCGTGAAATCTGCTTCTGAATTTATGAACAATAACAATGCCAACTGTCTGTTTTTCCTGGGGTTTCTTTCTTACGGTGACCAGGAAGTCTGGCTTGAAAAGGTCTCTCCTCTTCCTTGTCAATTTCTTTCACTCAGTTTTCTGAGGGACTATTTATGCTTTCAGGAAGGATGGGGCTTTAGAAGGCTTATCATATTACTATAGCTTAAAGAGTACTTCTGAGTCAGGAGTCGAATAAATGGCTTGAGTTGGAATACCCCTAGGATGAGAAATGAGACCTATTGAAGCAGATTCATGTTTGAGAATCCCCTCCTCATCTACTCATTGTACTTACGTCATTGCCTTCTCACACATCGCCATCTCTCTGACATTGCTGGCATCAAGAAGAAAGGGCTCCCTGTAGGATCCTGACTTACACACACACACACACACACACACACACACACACACACACACACACACTCGTTGGAATAGGTCCATGCTGTTTGCATACTATATTTTGATTGAACAAATATATTTGTTAAGTTGATAAGATTTTGACCTCAGTATGAATTCAGGAGGAGTCTAAGGAAAACACCAGTGTCCTCTTGAGTTCTAAATAATCACTGGGTTGAGTTAAAACTTTCTGCTAGAAGTTCCTTATGTTTTAAATTTTTTAAAAATCCACATTTCCTATTTTTGAATTTGTGAGGGGGAGAGTGAGAGTTGTCCTGAAAATCTCTTCCCCCACTTCTTCAGTAGTAAAGCTTCCATTTCAGTTGGGCATGTGGCCACCTGGAATAAAGATCCTTCTACCAGCCTCCCTTGCAACTAACTCTGGTCATATGGCCCAGTTCTTGGCAATGGGATATAAGAAGAGGTAGGATGTGCAACTTCTGGGAGGTACAGTGCATCTCTTCTATAAACCTTCAGCCTTTCTTTAGGCAGCAGTGAGAGAGAGAGACTCTCGAGTGGCTGGAGTGCCAGCTACCATGGTAGACAGGAAGATAACTTTGGGAATAGAAGCTATGGCCAGCAGAGCAGGAAGATAGCAATCGCTTGGGTCTTTCACACCATGGAGTGTCACTTTAACCCTGGATTGACTGACTTCTTGAATCAGACATCTTGAATGTGAGGGCAAAATAAATTGCTGTTTTTATATCATTGTTTTGGGCTCTTATTCATAGCCTATTATCTATATCTATCTATCTATCTATCTATTTATCTATCTATCTATCTATCTATCTATCTATTTTAAAAATTGGATAGTGTCCTACTAATAAAAGCTTCTAGCAGATGTTATTTCCAGCTAAGATCCAAGTACTGATATGTATAATTGGAATGGACATTATTAAGAGAAAGCATTATGTCGTCAAGATCTTTCTATGTGAAGACAAGACCAAAAGACAATGAAAGTTTGTGCATAGTTATTTTATCCTTTATGATTTATTTTCTTTCTCAAGTTCCTTTTTAGTATTGCACCTAGTGAAATCGAACTTATATAACTCAGCACCAAAAATTCTGACTTCCAGCTGCCAGCACCTGTGATTTCTTGCTGAGAGCTTGATCTGGCAACAGAACCTCCTCTTTGTGAGGAAGGACAGGCTGGATGTGTTGGGGGAATTAACACACAGACCCCCAACTCAGGAGCAGCCCTGAACCAATGACTGAAAGGAGACCGTTTATAAATATCTCAGCTGCTTTGCCCTACCAGGTGGAATAACTCAAAGGCATTTGTTCTATGTTGGGTCTTAGAGTTTCCACCAGGATTTAGATTCAGTTATCTGGAGTGGTAACCAGCTTGATAGCATAACCTTTATTGGCTGCCTGCTTTTCTTTGCCTCACCTCTCCACGCTTCAGCCAGTGTTTCTGGATTCACATCCTAAATACATGATTGCACGTACATCCTTATCTCAGGGTCTGCTTTTCAGGCACTGGAACCAAGACAGAGGATTTGCATATTGTGTGAGTGGCAGTAAAAACATTTACGGCCAAGAGAATGATATAAACAGGGACATGACATGATTGCCAAGTAGGCCTAGAGTATCTTTCTACCCTTTCTTTTTCAGTCCTCAGTGGTAGAACAGAGCAAGGTTTTAATACACACCTAAAAAAACTGGTTAGTAAAAAATGTGCTTGGAAAGTATAATCCAAAACACTGGGAAGAGTATATTCCCACAACCTTTAAATAATTCAGATGAATTGGCTCAGGGTGAAAGCAAGCCACATTAATTTCTTTAAGAAGAGTGTAAACAGGAATCATTGTGCTTATTATTTCCCCCAATATACACAAAGTGCCCAAATATATAGCAGTTAATTAATAAATATTTGTTGAGCAAAAATATGGTAGAGAGGGAACTGGAGTAAAGTTAGCAGATCAGTTGATCAAACACACCATTAAGGATAGAAAAGCAAACCGCAGAGTTGGAGAAGACACATATTGGCAATACATAGCCAATAAAGGACTCCAATCCAGACTATACAAAAAATTATAAATCAAATATAAAAGCACAACCCCATAGAAAAAATGGTGAAAAATTTCTTCACATGTTATATCTAATTGGCTAATAAATATGTGACAACGTGCTCAACTTCATTAGTTGTCAGAATAATGCAAATTAAAACTGCTATACAATACCATGTCTTCTAACTAGATTCGTTTAAAATGAAAAGAGAGACAATGCCAAGTATTGGGGAAGATGTGGAGCAGTTGGGATTCTAATAGGCTACTGCCAGCAGGATAAATTGGTGCAGCTGGTTTGGAAGAACTCTCTGGCAATATTTACCAAAGCTCAACATACACATTCCCTATGATGCAACAGCTCCACTCCAGGGTTTATAACTAACTGAAGTGCATACACATGCTCACCAAAAGACATGAATCGAAATACACATAGGAGCAATACTCACAATAACCCCAAACTTGGAACATCCCAGATGCCTATCTACGGAGGCATGAAAACATGAATTGTGGTATAGTCAATGGATTATTCTACAGCAATGAAAATGAGTGAACTGTAATTGCAGACGCTACATGCATGACCATCACAAATATAATATTTCAATGAAAAAAGCCAGATGTCAAAGAATACAGACTATGATTCCAAATATATACAGTTCGAAAACAGGCTAAATTACTTTATGCTGTTAGAAGTCAGGACGGTATTTATTCTTGGGGGACATACTAATCTTAAGGGGCAAGAGGGGGACTTCTTCAGAGGTGCTAGTTGTCTCACTGGTCCCATGACCATCCACTAGTTTGGAAATTTGCTGGAAAGACTAATATGACTCAACATAAAGTCATAGTCATGACTTAAAATTTATTCCAGCCAAGGATACAGGACAGGAATAACAGAAACTATAAATAGGCAAAGACCAGAGAGGTCGAGTGCACTTTCTTACATGTCCTCTGCAGGGAACGTATGCGTGCATCTTCTTCTTCAATTGTGAAGTACAAGGACATATATGAGACTCTCATGTTCAGGACAGTAGGCTTGCATCTTGGGGTTCAAAGTTCTTAAATAGAGTTGGTCACATTCCTGCCAAATGACTCGCTATGGTGCTAACCCCCAACCAGGCCCTGGGTGCACATCATCAACCTTGGTATTTATTTTAAACATGTCGGTAATGTGGTTCATCTTGACCCAACGCTTTGGGCATATAGACTGATATCTTTACCCAGTCAGTTTGTGAACATTCCATGAGTTTACTTCTCAGAGTTAACCAAGGGTCATTACCACGGCTACAGAGATAAACAAGAACTGGATAAAACAGACCCGCTTCATTAACTCCCTCTGCTCACTAGTAATGTTATCTTTCTTGCTCCAAGGACTGATCATATGGATATGTTTAGTTTGTGCTTATGTACACATATGGTACTTCAAACATTTTTAAAAAAAATTAGTTAGGTAGCAATCCTGAACCATCAATTAGAACTCATTTGAGAAAATAAATACTTTTTTCCCATGTTCCTGTAAGATTACTGAAACCCTGGGAAATTATCAAAATAACATTAGAAAACCATTGGGGAATACCAAATGTAAGAGTAATTCTAAATCTAAGAATGATTGAAGTAGATGTCAAGAGAACAAGGAAGTGAATCAAGTTCATGATGTTGAGTTTCAGAATATGTGTAAGTAGGCATGTAGAAACAATTTTGAAAAAAAATTGTATTTCATTGTTTTGTCTATTCTTTACTGTGTTTGAAGTGGTCAAAATAACTAAATTATAAACAAATTTGTGTTTCAGATATTACATGTATATGGGAACTTAATTGATTGTATAATCTGTTAAAAGTTACCAAAAACAGGTTTGCAAATGCTTTCTTAGTATGTTTTTAATTTTAAAATTAAGTATTGAAATACATGTACAATAAAAAGTCAATGGATCTGAGTTATGGTTATATTTTACTGTTTATTAATTATATGACTCCAGGCAAACCATCTGATGTTCAGCTTTCTTATCTGTGCAATAAAAGGGGGCAAGAGCTTCAGTGATATAGTCCATGGGATCCTACTACCAGTACAAGTTAGTAAGTTACCTTTTCAGTACCATGGACTAATCCAACAAATGCTTTGTGTATCTGCTTTGACCAAGGCACTGGGCTAATTTTGGGGAGATGAAATGCTGGAAAACAAAGGATGGCTGTTTTCAAGGAGCTCGGTTTGGTGGACAAAGCACATACACAACACAATTCCTAGCAAGAGAATAAGGCAAGAGTGAGACTGGGGAACCAGGAAGGACCCACAGATCATGTAGCGCCTGAAAAGGCACTTTTATGAACCAATGGGCTTCCAAATTTAAAAAGGAAGTGTAAACTCCTATCCAGGGAACACGTCAGTGAAGGATTCCATTGGGAAAATGTGCAATTTAACAGAAACCAGTCCGTTCTTGTTGGTCTGGGGATTAAGAAATGCATATGGAGAAATGGGGCGGTAAAGAAAGATCGGTACAAAATCATGAAGGTCCTGAACTTCCGCGAAATGAAATTTGCATGCAATGAGGGCTAAGAAGGCTTTTAGGATGAAAAAAAATGTAATCAGCTCTGGTTTTCCATCCATGATACCCTAATGTCACTGGTTGGTTTCCCCGGGAAGGGGACTCTGAGACAGAGTTTAATGTTTGGGATATGTATGAAGGAGACAGTACCTAAGGACAGAAGGAAGGGAAGCAAGAGTGGGCAGAGGAACAAGGTGAGAGTAATGCAGACCTTGATATTTAATGGCAGCCCTGGCCAACCACACAGGGAGCTCTGGAGCTAGAGTGCCCCTACAGAGTTGTCCAGGTCTTGATACCCCCACCTTGATCTGTCGTTGTGTGTGGGCGTACTGGGAAGTGCTGTGATCTCTTTGCAGCTGAGCCCATCCCTGAAGTGCTTCATATTGAAAATCATCTGCCAACCATCCTTCTAGGGGCCGGGCAACAAGTTCTTCTTTGAATGGGGAGGTAGATGGCACATCACATATCCACCCCATCAACTCTGTGCTTTAGAATCACCTGGGGGCCTTCAGAAACCTAGGCTTCCCTCTGAATTGGTAGACATGCAAGAAAGCCAGACACTTTCATTTTAAATAAACTTTTCAGATGATTTTGATGCACAGAAGTTTGATCATTATTCTTTTAGAAATTCATCCAAAACCTTCGAGTAAAGACTCTGGGCCAGGCCTATGTCCTTTGCTCGTAGGGCATCTCTCTTGCCTCAAAGCATCTTCCTTTGCTGCTCATGACAATGCCATGAAAGAAAGCAGAGCTGACATCTGTATTTTGCAGGTAAGGAAACTAGTTTAGAAAGCTTAAGTGACATGCCCAAGGTCAAACAGCTGCTAAATATTACTGAGGCTCAAATGCATCCATTCTGCTGCAAGCTTCCCCATCCCACCGCTCTCCTTCCCTCTCTTTTCCTTTTCTCAATCTGCCCATCTCTCATATATTTAAAATTTACTTGAGTATAAGTCATATTGTTTGTAAAATGAAACGAATGCCCTCATTATCCTTAGAAACTTTTCTAATGTTATATTAGTGGCCCTTCTTATGAAAATAAAAGCTTGTCCCTGTCATGGTAATAATAGATTTCCCTCTACAGTTTATCCGGCATAGATGGTCACGTGGAGCCGACTTTGATCTTCGCAATAGCTTTTCCTTTAACTCATAATACCAGACACTGAAAAGAAACTGCAACGCTCTCTCATCTGTTTGCTCCGAATAAATCCCTCCTAGATCTTTACAAGACAGAGTTGGGTTTTCCAGAAAACAGAGAGCCTATTAAATTCCCCTCCAAGAGGCAATCTAGGCTTTAGGTGGCATGAGTGAGGATGTGTTTTAAATAAAAAAGCAAGTTAAAATGAAGGTGGGGTGGGTTTAATGGGCGAAGAACCTGTTTCTATTTTGTTTTGGTTTGGTTTTGGTGGGTCTTTTTTGTTTCTTGGTTTTTTTTTTTTTTTTTTTTTGGCGCGAGCACATGGTTCCTCCTTCAAATCTCGATCAACTCTCTGATGCTGTCTCAACCACGAGGTCTGTGGAAAGCAAAGAAAGGCGGCCAATAATCCCTCCCAAAGAATCCATGCTGCTCTCCACACTGCCAGCTTTGCTAAGTGACAAGTGAGTGATAATCTTTCATCACGTAGGCATGGTCCAGGGACCATGACTAAGGTGCTGTAGATAAGCTGTGGTAGATGAGGTTGTACTTTATCTTCCACCCTTCCACTCTTCAACCTCGACACCAAACAACGGCTTATAAAGGCATCGAGGGATAGCCTTTGCATCGTGGTGTTGATGATGAGGTTTCTCTCACAGAAAAAAGCCCCGGCATTGATATTCATGGGCATGCTGGGATTTTAGCGAGACAGAAGCAATTATGCACACTTGTGTATGAGCAATTTACACAAGCAAAGGCCTTAATTGCTTGGCTGGCAAGCCTTGTATCTCTGAGTAGTATATATAATATATAAGCAGTGAATATTTTAATTTCCCCAAATCTGGCTTCTCATTCAGAATTCGCAAGCTTATTCTGGAGTGAGGTTCAACCTAAAACATTCAAAGGGATTTCATACAAATTTCACTGAAATCCATGACCTTAAAGGTACACGGGTTTCCCTTTCAGAAAGAGGATAGCACTCACTAAATTGAATAAAGTAATTTACTGTTGCTTAAGGCCACTGGTACTTACAGCTCAATCCCACAGAACTTCAGCTGTACTTTTTCACCAATAAAAATCCTTCTTTTCTCCACTGACTTACAATGCCACCATTATTACAAATGAAATTCCCATATAGACTTGGGTTTATTTCTGGGCTCTTCTGTGGATGTCTGTTTATTTCATGAGCTGATCCCCAAACGTTTTCATTTCTGTTTCCTTCAGGCCAGGAAAAAAAAAAAAAAAAGTCCTCTATGAGTAGTTGTCAATGTAGACGCCTCTGTGCTCACGGAATCATGCTCCGTATGCCATCTCGAGCCCCACTCCTGCTTGTCCTCCCACATCTCTCCAGCTACTTTTTGTCTTTTGTAACCACTTTGTCCATCGACTGCTCTCGTGCTGGTGTTTGCCCGAGTTCCATCCTTTGACTATTCTCACTCGATATAGTCTTCCCAGCTGTGCTTATGTGTTTTGAGTTAACACCCAAAACAGTGTGTCATTCATCCTTCTCGCTGAGCCTCAGATTTATTCTTCTCACTGGTACTTGACATCGCTGAGTCCTGGGGGCGGGGGGGGGTTCTCAGTCCTTTCCATCTCAACACATTTAAAAAGTTGAGCCACATGTCTTCTGCTCCAAACCCATTCTTTGTCTCTCGTGACCTATCTTAGCCAATAGTACCACCATCCGGGAAGTGAACCCAGTCAATTGCCTGGAAACCATCTCAATCACTTATCACCCCTTATCACCTACATCCCTTTGGATACAACCTCCTTCTGCTTCTGCTTTTTTACTGTTTATTGAATCTCTTTCCTTTTTCCCCACTCCTACTTCCACTGCCATATTTGAGTCTTTGATTATTCCTCTCAGAAGCTACACCAATAGCTCCCTACGGAGTCTTGCTCTATTCCAAGGCATTGCTGGGAGAGCGGTATTTTAAAGATGCAAACATAATTAGGTCATCTGTTTTGTTTTATTTTGTTTTTATTATGGTAAAATACACGCAACATAAAATTTACCATTTTAATCATTTTTAAGTGTTGCAGTTCAGTGGCACTAAGTACACTTATCTTCTTTTGTAACCATAACCACTATCCACATCTGGAACTTTTTTCTTACCCCAAATAGGAACTCTGTATCCACTGAACAATAACTACCCCCCCCCCCCCCCCCCC